>NC_053389.1:98625686-98937519 GCF_905171765.1 Bufo bufo | reverse complement strand
GTCTGAATGGAGCCTTACAGAGGGTGATCAATGACAGGGGGGTGATCAATGACAGGGGTGGTGATCAATGACAGGGGGGGTGATCAGTGACAGGGGGGGTGATCAATGACAGGGGGGTGATCAGGGAGTCTATATGGGGTGATCACCACAGTCATTGATCATGCCCCTGTAAGGCTTCATTCAGACGTCCGGATGCGTTTTGCGGATCGGATCCATCTATCAGTGCATCCGTAAAAATCATGCGGACATCTGAATGGAGCTTTACAGGGGGGTGATCAGGGAGTCTATATGGGGTGATCACCACAGTCATTGATCATGCCCCTGTAAGGCTTCATTCAGACGTCCGGATGCGTTTTGCGGATCGGATCCATCTATCAGTGCATCCGTAAAAATCATGCGGACATCTGAATGGAGCTTTACAGGGGGGTGATCAGGGAGTCTATATGGGGTGATCACCACAGTCATTGATCATGCCCCTGTAAGGCTTCATTCAGACGTCCGGATGCGTTTTGCGGATCCGATCCATCTATCAGTGCATCCGTAAAAATCATGCGGACATCTGAATGGAGCTTTACAGGGGGGTGATCAGGGAGTCTATATGGGGTGATCACCACAGTCATTGATCATGCCCCTGTAAGGCTTCATTCAGACGTCCGGATGCGTTTTGCGGATTCGATCCATCTATCAGTGCATCCGTAAAAATCATGCGGACATCTGAATGGAGCTTTACACGGGGGTAATCAATGACAGGGGGGTGATCACCACAGTCATTGATCATGCCCCTGTAAGGCTTCATTCAGACGTCCGGATGCGTTTTGCGGATCGGATCCATCTATCAGTGCATCCGTAAAAATCATGCGGACATCTGAATGGAGCTTTACAGGGGGGTGATCAGGGAGTCTATATGGGGTGATCACCACAGTCATTGATCATGCCCCTGTAAGGCTTCATTCAGACGTCCGGATGCGTTTTGCGGATCCGATCCATCTATCAGTGCATCCGTAAAAATCATGCGGACATCTGAATGGAGCTTTACAGAGGGGTAATCAATGACAGGGGGGTAATCAATGACAGGGGGGTGATCAGGGAGTCTATATGGGGTGATAACCACAGTCATTGATCACGCCCCTGTAAGGCTTCATTCAGACGTCCGTATGCGTTTTGCGGATCCGATCCATCTATCAGTGGATCCGTAAAAATCATGCGGACGTCTGAATGGAGCTTTACAGGGGGTTGATCAATGACAGGAGGGTAATCAATGACAGGGGGGTGATCAGGGAGTCTATATGGGGTGATCAGGGGTGATCAGGGGCTAATAAGGGGTTAATAAGTGACGGGGGGGGGTGTAGTGTAGTGTAGTGGTGCTTGGTGCTACTTTACTGAGCTACCTGTGTCCTCTGGTGGTCGATCCAAACAAAGGGGACCACCAGAGGACCAGGTAGCAGGTATATTAGACGCTGTTATCAAAACAGCGTCTAATATACCTGTTAGGGGTTAAAAAAAACACATCTCCAGCCTGCCAGCGAACGATCGCCGCTGGCAGGCTGGAGATCAACTCTCTTACCTTCCGTTCCTGTGAGCGCGCGCGCCTGTGTGCGCACGTTCACAGGAAATCTCGGCCATCGCGAGATGACGCGTATATGCGTGACTCTGCGCAGGGCTGCCACCTCCGGAACGCGATCCTGCGTTAGGCGGTCCGGAGGTGGTTAAAGTTATCACCACTTAAAGTGACACTGTTCAGATTTTCAAAAAATGGCCTGGTCCTTAAGGTGAAATAAGGCTGTGTCCTGAAGGGGTTAAACAGGTGATCGGTGGGAGTCGTTGTCGGAGCCTCACCGATCAGATACTGATGACCTATCCAGATGATAGGTCATCAGTATAAAACTCCCGGAAAACCTCTTTAAGTCAATGGAAGAAAAAACCTGACCTGTTTTTATTTTCTACTAGCTGAAGGACCCAGCTTCGCTTGGGTATATTTAATCTATTTCATTTAATATTTGTGTGTGTCGTTAAAAGATATCAACACTATACACTATAACAGTGACATCTACAGCACCCCGCCGCCAAAACAGTGACCTGCACAGCCCCCACTTCTTAACACTGACCCCCCCACAGTGCCCCGTCCCTTAAAATTGGACCTCCACAGCAGCCCACCTCCTTAACTTTGACTTTTACAGAAGCCTTCCCCTTTAACAGTGACTTTCACAGCATACCACCCCCTATACAGTGACCTCCACAGGGGTCCGCCCCCTTAACAGTGGCCTAACCAGATCGCGGGCGTGTCCTTTTTAACAGCTCACTCTAAGGCCTCTTTCACACAAGCGTGTCCGGATAAGGTCCGGATGCGTTGCGGCAAACCTGCGCGAGTAGGTACCCAATTGCAGTTAGTTTTGACTGCGATTGCGTTCCGTTGTTCAGTTTTTATCGGGCGGGTGCAATGTGTTTTGCACGCGCGTGATAAAAAAACGACTATGGTACCCAGACCCGAACTTCTTCACAGAAGTTCAGGTTTGGGTTCAAGGTTGTGTAGATTGTATTATTTCCCCTTATAACATGGTTATAAGGGAAAACAATACCATTCTAAATACAGAACGCATAGTAAAATAGGGCTGAAGGGGTTAAAAAAATAATAATAATAATTTAACTCACCTTAATCCACTTGTTCACGCAGCCGGCATCTCTTCTGTCTTCTTCTTTGAGGAATAGGACCTTTGATGACGTCACTGCGCTCATCACATGATCTTTTTACCATGGTGATGGATCATGTGACGGACAATGTGATGAGCGTAGTGACGTCATCAAAGGTCCTATTCCTCAAAGAAGAAGACAAAAGAGATGCCGGCTGTGCGAACAAGTGGATTAAGGTGAGTTAAATTTTATTTATTTTTTAACCCCTCCAGCCCTATTGTACTATGCATTCTGTATTAAGAATGCTATTATTTTCCTTTATAACCATGTTATACGGGAAAATAATGATCGGGTCCCTATCCCGATCGTCTCCTAGCAACCATGCGTGAAAATCGCACCCCATCCGCACTTGCTTGCGGATGCTTGCGATTTTCACGCAGCCCCATTCACTTCTATGGGGCCTGCATTGCATGAAAAACGCACAATATAGAACATGCTGCGATTTTCACGTAACGCAAAAGTGATGCATGAAAATCACCGCTCATGTGCACAGCCCCATAGAAATGAATGGGTCCAGATTCAGTGTGGGTGCAATACGTTCACCTCACGCATTGTACCCGCGCGGAAATCTCGCCCGTGTGAAAGGGGCCTAAGACAGCACAACTGTCAGTGGCGTAGCTAGAAATGACTGGGCCACACAGCAAATGTTTAAACGGGGCCCCCCCTTCACAACCCCTACTCTTATGGCAGTCACAGGAAATCCAGCCGTGTTGGATTTCTTGTGACTGCCGCAGCGATACCATGCATTTCAAAGGGATCACCACTACTCAGCGATCCTGGCTGTCATGCGATCAATGTCGCCATAGCCTAATGCACTGGGTGCCGCCCACAGGGCCCTCTATCGCGACCCAGGTGTAATAGGAAATGCTGAGTGGTGTAACAGTGCGGCCTAAGGCCTCTTTCAGACGGGCGAGATTTCCGCGCGGGTGCGATGCGTGAGGTGAACGCATTGCACCCGCACTGAATCCGGACCTATTCATTTCTATGGGGCTGTGCACATGAGCGGTGATTTTCATGCATCACTTGTGCGTTGTGTGAAAATTGCAGCATGCTCCTCTTTGTGCGTTTTCCACGCAACGCAGGTGCCATATAAGTGAATGGGGCTGCGTGAAAATCGCAATCATCCGCAAGCAAGTGCGGATGCGGTGCGATTTTCACGCATAGTTGCTAGGAGACGATCAGGATGGGGACCCGATCATTATTATTTTCCCTTATAACATGGTTATAAGGGAAAATAATAGCATTCTTAATACAGAATGCATAGTACAATAGGGCTGGAGGGGTTAAAAACGAAAAATTTTAACTCACCTTAATCCACTTGTTCGCGCAGCCCGGCTTCTCTTCTTTCTTCTTCTTTGTTGTGCAGAAGGAAAATGACCTGTGGTGACGTCACTGCGCTCATCACATGGTCCGTCACATGATCCATCACCATGGTGATGGATCATGTGATGGACTATGTGATGAGCGCAGTGACGTCACCACAGGTCATTTACCCCGGCCCTGAAGAAAGAAGACA
Source organism: Bufo bufo (assembly GCF_905171765.1). Classification (NCBI taxonomy): domain Eukaryota; kingdom Metazoa; phylum Chordata; class Amphibia; order Anura; family Bufonidae; genus Bufo; species Bufo bufo. The sequence goes on along the minus strand of NC_053389.1, from coordinate 98,933,315 downwards.
GAAGAGAAGCTGGCTGCGCGAACAAGTGATTAAGGTGAGTTAAATTATTTTTTATTTTAACCCATCCAGCCCTATTTTACTATGCATTCTGTATTAAGAATGCTATTATTTTCCCTTATAACCATGTTATAAGGGAAAATAGTACAGCCTACACAACACCTAACCCAAACTTCTGTGAAGAAGTTCAAGTTTGGGTACCAAACATGCCAATTTTTGTCACGCGCGTGCACAACGCATTCAAATGTTTTGCATTCGCGCGGGAAAATGCGCAATTTTTCCGCGACACATCGACATCTTATCCGGCCCAAAAACATGACGCCCATGTGAAAGAGGCCTAAATGTCTCTTTATATTTCATGGTGCTCCTACCTGGATACTGCTGGACCCCAGGCTTTGGCTCCAAAGCAATAAAAAGGGGGGAATAATTGAGGGATTTAAAAAAGATAGATTGAGTCCAAACCTTGTATGTAGTTGAACAGCAGCTTTACTTGAATAAATGTTCATCAAAACAATCTTCAAGCTTTGTCCTGGTCCAAGCAGGCTTTGGCATAAACTGGAAGGCTTCTTCAATAACTCTGCTTGCTTCTCTCTCTCTGCTGTACTGACAGGCTTGGTTAAATACTTTGCTTTCCTTTTTTTAAGCTGCACAACATTTTGCTTAATACTGTACTTTAGGACAGTTCTGGTGTCCTTGGATGGTGTGCCGTCGACTGTTATTCCCCTCCACTCAGTAAAACTTATCTTCAGCCAAAGAACTCTTCCTCTTGCTGATTTCTCTTGTGGTGGCCAAAGAAAAATTTCCTCTGGCTCTATGGCTTCCAGACATCTTTCTTCATAGCCAGCGGAGCTTAGGGTGCTCACACTCCTCCTGTCATTCACACGACCGTATATTTTAGGGCTGTTCTATGAAGGGCCAGCTGTTCCGTTCCGCAATATACCAGCTGTCATCCGTATTTTTTGTGGATCCGTTTTTGCAGACCGCGTGTGAACAAGCTCTAACTTGTTGAGGGGGCGTGGCAACAAAATCATTTAGTACTGCTTCCAAGGCCAGATGCAGCTGCTTTCCCTGCTTCCCTGATAGATACCCCACAGATGCCAGTCTTAGGCCCAGAAACATGTTTAAAAAAAATATACAGTACTTTTTTTTTCAGCTCGAAAAAAAAAGAATGGTTTTTTTTGTGTCTATTTTTTTTATTTTTATGGATGTTCACTTCAATACAAAGTTACATTTTCAGCTTGAGGATTTTAAAGATGTGTGCCAAAAACTGCACCGAAAATGCACAAAACCTGCATGGACTGACATGGAATTATTTTTTTTCTGCTTTCCATTTATTTCAATGGGAGATTTAATGCCGATTCTGCCCCAAGATTGGGTGTTCTGCTTCTTTTTTTCCACACTTCTTTTTTATATGTGTAAAAAAAAAAGCAAGTGCTGCTTCCCATTGAAGTGAATGGAAGGTTGTTTTGAGACGTTTTCTGGAGCTGACTTTGCGGCAGAAATGTTCCAAAATCAGCACCAAAAAACTCAATGTGAACTGGCGCATAGGCTGTATTTAGATCAGATTTTTACCCCAGGTTAAGCATATACACATTACTTATACATTACACAGTTGCCTCAGACAGCGTCATACAGTGGCATTCGTCACTATAGGCTTCCATTGTAAAAAAAAATAAAAAATGGATACAGATCCATTTAACATATACAGGGAGTGCAGAATTATTAGGCAAGTTGTATTTTTGAGGATTAATTTTATTATTGAACAACAACCATGTTCTCAATGAACCCAAAAAACTCATTAATATCAAAGCTGAATATTTTTGGAAGTAGTTTTTAGTTTGTTTTTAGTTTTAGCTATTTTAGGGGGATATCTGTGTGTGCAGGTGACTATTACTGTGCATAATTATTAGGCAACTTAACAAAAAACAAATATATACCCATTTCAATTATTTATTTTTACCAGTGAAACCAATATAACATCTCAACATTCACAAATATACATTTCTGACATTCAAAAACAAAACAAAAACAAATCAGTGACCAATATAGCCACCTTTCTTTGCAAGGACACTCAAAAGCCTGCCATCCATGGATTCTGTCAGTGTTTTGATCTGTTCACCATCAACATTGCGTGCAGCAGCAACCACAGCCTCTCAGACACTGTTCAGAGAGGTGTACTGTTTTCCCTCCTTGTAAATCTCACATTTGATGATGGACCACAGGTTCTCAATGGGGTTCAGATCAGGTGAACAAGGAGGCCATGTCATTAGATTTTCTTCTTTTATACCCTTTCTTGCCAGCCACGCTGTGGAGTACTTGGACTCGTGTGATGGTGCATTGTCCTGCATGAAAATCATGTTTTTCTTGAAGGATGCAGACTTCTTCCTGTACCACTGCTTGAAGAAGGTGTCTTCCAGAAACTGGCAGTAGGACTGGGAGTTGAGCTTGACTCCATCCTCAACCCGAAAAGGCCCCACAAGCTCATCTTTGATGATACCAGCCCAAACCAGTACTCCACCTCCACCTTGCTCGCGTCTGAGTCGGACTGGAGCTCTCTGCCTTTTACCAATCCAGCCACGGGCCCATCCATCTGGCCCATCAAGACTCACTCTCATTTCATCAGTCCATAAAACCTTAGAAAAATCAGTCTTGAGATATTTCTTGGCCCAGTCTTGACGTTTCAGCTTGTGTGTCTTGTTCAGTGGTGGTCGTCTTTCAGCCTTTCTTACCTTGGCCATGTCTCTGAGTATTGCACACCTTGTGCTTTTGGGCACTCCAGTGATGTTGCAGCTCTGAAATATGGCCAAACTGGTGGCAAGTGGCATCTTGGCAGCTGCACGCTTGACTTTTCTCAGTTCATGGACAGTTATTTTGCGCTTTGGTTTTTCCACACGCTTCTTGCGACCCTGTTGACTATTTTGAATGAAACGCTTGATTGTTCGATGATCACGCTTCAGAAGCTTTGCAATTTTAAGAGTGCTGCATCCCTCTGCAAGATATCTCACTATTTTTGACTTTTCTGAGCCTGTCAAGTCCTTCTTTTGACCCATTTTGCCAAAGGAAAGGAAGTTGCCTAATAATTATGCACACCAAATATAGGGTGTTGATGTCATTAGACCACACCCCTTCTCATTACAGAGATGCACATCACCTAATATGCTTAATTGGTAGTAGGCTTTCGAGCCTATACAGCTTGGAGTAAGAAAACATGCATAAAGAGGATGATGTGGTCAAAATACTAATTTGCCTAATAATTCTGCACGCAGTGTATATGTTTTTACTGGACTATGCAGGATGGAGAAGGGTAGTATACTAGCTATTTGCATCCTTTTTTCCACATGAACATTGTATTTTACATGTGGGACAAAAATGTGATGTGAACTTGCAGCGCATTGTACAGTTGTTGAAAAGACGTACTTGCCTGCTCCCCGCCGGTCAGCTTTGTGATCTTCCAGTCCCAATTCTTTAAACGTTTGGGTGGATGGGGGTCATAACGGTGTGTCCTGAAGCAGCACATAGGCGCCCAGGAGACTGGGGCATCAGATGGGTAGGGGGCCTAGAGGGCTGGGGAATCAGATGAGTGGGGGCTCCAGGGGACTAGGGCATCAGATGAGTAGGGGCTCCAGGGGACTGGGGCATCAGATGAGTAGGGGACCTAGAGGGCTGGGGGCATCAGATTAGTAGGGGGGCCAAGAAAATTGGGGGCATCAGGAGTCCACAGCACTTCCTGTCACTATTCAGTCTCCCCTCTCCCTCCTGCTATTGCCGACTACACAGCAGTCTCTGTAGCAGAAGCTGGGCTGTACTAATAGTTAGGAGAGGGAGGGGAGACACAGGGCCGTCGATCCCGCCCCCCCTCCCCCGAAGCAATAATTTTTCTGCCATATAACCAAAAATATGTTGAAAGAAATCAAAGTTAATGCTTTTAAAAAAGTAACGTTTATTTTAAATTCAACCTTTGCTCAGGGGAGCCCTCATGGTGTGGTGTGGACTGGTCATTTTTACTAAGGAATATAGTTTAACCGTTTATGTGCAAAAGAGAAAAAAAGTAGTCACTAAGTCAGCTCCAATCAGATATCTGCACATATTCCAAGACTCTTGGTCTATGTGCAGATATCTGATTGGAGCTGACTTCTGATTTTCTCTTTTGCACATAAATGGTTAAACTATATTCCTTAGTAAAAATGACCAGTCCAGTCCACACCACACCATGTGGGTCTTTATTTATGAGGGCCCTCCTGAGCAAAGATTAGTAAATGTGGCCGGCCGCCCGGGTGGCCCCAGGCCAGGCCACAGTTCAGCAGACAGAGAGAACCCAACCCCTTATGTCTCCCGTCTCTATAATAATCCCCCACTAATGGGGTTATTTAAATTACTGGTGGATTATTAGAGAGACGAGAGACATAAGGGGTTCTCTCTGTCTGCTTAACTGTGGGCTGGGGCCACATTTACTAATCTTTGCTCAGGGGGGCCCTCATGGTGTGGTGTGGACTGGTCATTTTTACAAAGGAATATAGTTTAACCGTTTATGTGCAAAAGAGAAAAAAAGAAGTCACTAAGTCAGCTCCAATCAGATATCTGCACATAGACGAAGACTCTTGGTCTATGTGCAGATATCTGATTGGAGCTGACTTATTATTTTCTCTTTTGCACATAAATGGTTAAACTATATTCCTCAGTAAAAATGACCAGTCCACACCACACCATGAGGGCCCCCTGAGCAAAGATTAGTAAATGTGGCCGAATGGCCCCAGTTCAGCAGCAGACAGAGAGAACCCAACCCCTTATGTCTCCTGGGGCCGTTTCTAAAATAATCCCCGACTAATTTATGAATGGGGTTAATTAATAATTCGGTGACCGGTCTAAATTTCTAATATAAAATAAAGTCAATATGCGTGATTGCGCTCTCCCTACCTCCTCCTCCCGGCGCGGCAGGTCTGGCTGTATAAGGTGAGTGAGTCACTGGTCACGTGTGTCCGTGACTCACCACCCAATCCCATTAGCTCCGGAGGTCGGAGACTTAGTCCCTGCTGGCTGCTCCACCGCAGCGCCACTCACCAGGCTGCGGTGAGTCATCCCCCCTTTACCACATGACAGCGCCGACGTGCTTGCTTGTTCTGAAGACTTGTGAGTGAGAACATCAGACTGGTGTCACCAAGTGCGGCCCGCACCCTCCTCGCAACGCCACTTGACAGACAAGTCCTTTACTAATGAGTGAGCCACACACCGCTCGCATAGCATAGACTAGTGAATGGGAGTCGGGAAACGGAGCTCCCTTGGGCCCCCAGGAGCAACTGGGCCCAGGGCAGCTTCCCCTTTTTGCCCTGTGGCAAAGACGGCCTGGGAGGACAGGATCTCCCTGTAGAACTCTGTACTGAGCCCTGACTGCACTATAAGCAGCCAGTCTCCTCTATTAATGATCCGTGCTGATGGGCGTGGCTTATCTCCCTGCTCTGAGGACATTCTACAGCAGTGAAGTGAGTGTAGAGGGGGGTGTGGCCAGTCTGAGACTGTTTACTACTGCTTCGGGCCCCTTGTCAGCTCGGGCCCCGAAGCAGCTGCTTCCCTGGTAGCTACGCCACTGACCACTGTACTGTCTGAGTGTAAGCTGCAGGGAGAAATTCACCCTCCCTCCCACCCCTGCAGCTGACAGAAGTTGATTTTTATCTTCATTTTTTCAATCCCCGTTGGCTCATGTGTGGGCGTGGCCTAACCAGATCGGGGCGTGGCTTAGATGGACTGGGGGTGGGGTTTTAAGTCTTTTGAGGGTGGACACATTGTGGCAGGGGGTGTATCTGGGTTCCTTCCTGCAAGAGTGACGCCCCTCTGGGCACCTTACTGGCTCATTTGCAAATAAACTGTATTTTCAGAGGATAAAAACATCTATTGCTGGAACAAAGGCACATCTTGAAATAAGGTACTAAGTGCTATTAGGCCATGGCTTTACTTCAATAGCAATTATCCTGGTGACAGATTTCCTTTAAAGCTCTCCTACAGCAGTGAAAATAAATGGCTGGGTTGTTATGGAAACCTGGAGTAAAACTGTACATGTGGAGACTGGAGGACCTGCGATTTTCTATTGGCTGATAAGGGTCATGTGACCAAACTTCTATTGGTTAATGCATTTTTTGGGAATATCTCAGGAACGGTACGTCCTAGAGAGCTGAGACCTGGTCTAAAACCTTCCCGAACACCTGATGTACATGTGTGCCAAATTTTGTGATTGTAAATGCGAAAGTGCGGATTCCTTTAGCGGACATACATACATACACACATGCACTCAGCTTTATATATTAGATTAAATGATCTTTATTATTATTAGATTATGCCCTTTATTATAGCAAGTGAAGGTTGTGATTTTCTTTTTGGCAAAATACACAAAATGTGCCTACAATTATCTAAAAAATTATCTATATGTGATATAGATATACTTATTGATGACCACTATACAGGTTGAGGTTTTTTGCTTGATCATGTAACGTCTGTCTTTTGTTGTGGGTTAATGTGAGGAGGGTCTACACTGTACGTCATACTGTGTCAAATAATAATACCAATAACAATTCATCAAACTTCAGAAATTGAATATATCTTCATGTTATTTACAGAAACATGGTAAAGTTCCCAGTATGCTTAAATTCAACAGTCATGGAGTGAGCATGAAGCAGGTTCTGAAGGACAGGCAATTCATTGTGAGTGTGTCAATCTGTACAAGCTGCTCTTTCCCCTGGGGTGGGATCCTGGGTAGAAGGGCTGCTAATTGAAATGTGTTGGTGGCTGTTTCACATCTCAGCTCCTGTTTCAGGGCAATTTCAAACCGCAGAGCTGATTGCTGGTTTCACATGGCATAGAGAAAAAAAAAAATCAATTGCAAATGCAGAGAGTATTAACCCATCACTGCCAAGGTTCGTTGACTTTTCACAATTCTAAGCATCCAATCATTTACCTTTGGTCCAACCTGAACTTATCACTTCTAAAAAAAAGAAGAAAAAAAAGTATTTCTTTACCTGGATTGGGGATACTGTCTAATCAGCAGCGGTCCGACAGATGGGGGTCCTGTCAATCATGAGAACTGGAATCTGTGTTCCCCCATTTGAATCGAAAAGTGGTTACCATGCATGCCTGCTAACGCTCCATTTAACTCTGTGGGACTGCCGGAGTACAAGCACTTAGCTATCCTCTCAAAGATGCTGGCTGATTAAGAGACAGCGATTGACAGAATTTCTTGTAACAGTCCATATATCAGAGACTTGAAATTCACTTATTTTATTCTGCCTCATTCACAGAACTGTCTTATTGCTTTACATTGTAAGAAGCCATAAGAGGGCACCCATAGAGGTGCATGGAGCCCTACTGTACCTATGTATGCTTCTAATTTCTTACAGAGAAATGCAGATGTTTTCCTCTACTGGATTATATAAGAATCTGAGAGGGGAAAAAATGCACACACCACCTAATATTGTATTAGGGAAATCTTATTCCCTAGAATCATTGCATCTATAAGGGATCAGCAACATACATCACCACATGGTGCATCATACATGCGGTGGCACTTGGGATTCCTGAGGCTCCATGCCACAATGCTGCATGTGCTGCTGTACACATGGTCTAATTTGATTTGTATTTTAACCACCTCAGCCCCTATAGCTTAAACACCCTTAATGACCAGGCCACTTTTTACACTTCTGACCTACAGTACTTTCACCGTTTATTGCTCGGTCATGCAACTTACCACCCAAATTAATTTTACCTCCTTTTCTTCTCACTAATAGAGCTTTCATTTGGTGGTATTTCATTGCTGCTGACATTTTAACTTTTTTTGTTATTAATCGAAATTTAACGATTTTTTTGCAAAAAAATGACATTTTTCACTTTCAGTTGTAAAATTTTGCAAAAAAAACGACATCCATATATAAATTTTTCTCTAAATTTATTGTTCTACATGTCTTTGATAAAAAAAAAATGTTTGGGTAAAAAAAAAATGGTTTGGGTAAAAGTTATAGCGTTTACAAACTATGGTACAAAAATGTGAATTTCCGCTTTTTGAAGCAGCTCTGACTTTCTGAGCACCTGTCATGTTTCCTGAGGTTCTACAATGGCCAGACAGTACAAACACCCCACAAATGACCCCATTTCGGAAAGTAGACACCCTAAGGTATTCGCTGATGGGCATAGTGAGTTCATAGAACTTTTTATTTTTTGTCACAAGTTAGTGGAAAATGATGATTTTTTTTTTTTCTTACAAAGTCTCATATTCCACTAACTTGTGACAAAAAATAAAAACTTCTATGAACTCACTATGCCCATCAGCGAATACCTTGGGGTGTCTTCTTTCCAAAATGGGGTCACTTGTGGGGTAGTTATACTGCCCTGGCATTCTAGGGGCCCAAATGTGTGGTAAGTAGTTTGAAATCAAAATCTGTAAAAAATGGCCGGTGAAATCCGAAAGGTGCTCTTTGGAATGTGGCCCCCTTTGCCCACCTAAGCTGCAAAAAAGTGTCACACATGTGGTATCTCCGTACTCAGGAGAAGTTGGGCAATGTGTTTTGGGGTGTCATTTTACATATACCCATGCTGGGTGAGAGAAATATCTTGGCAAAAGACAACTTTTCCCATTTTTTTTATACAAAGTTGGCATTTGACCAAGATATTTATCTCACCCAGCATGGGTATATGTAAAATGACACCCCAAAACACATTCCCCAACTTCTCCTGAGTAAGGCGATACCAGATGTGTGACACTTTTTTACAGCCTAGATGCGCAAAGGTGCCCAAATTCCTTTTAGGAGGGCATTTTTAGACATTTGGATCCCAGACTTCTTCTCACGCTTTAGGGCCCCTAAAAAGCCAGGGCAGTATAAATACCCCACATGTGACCCCATTTTGGAAAGAAGACACCCCAAGGTATTCAATGAGGGGCATGGCGAGTTCATAGAAAAAAATAAATTTTGGCACAAGTTAGCGGAAATTGATTATTTTTTTTTTTTTCTCACAAAGTCTCCCTTTCCGCTAACTTGAGACAAAAATTTCAATCTTTCATGGACTCAATATGCCCCTCAGCGAATACCTTGGGGTGTCTTCTTTCCAAAATGGTGTTATTTGTGGGGTGCTTGTACTGCCCTGGCATTTGAGGGTCTCCGCAATCATTACATTTATGGCCAGCATTAGGAGTTTCTGCTATTCTCCTTATATTGAGCATACGGGTAATGAGATTTTTTTTTTTCGTTCAGCCTCTGGGCTGAAAGAAAAAAATGAACGGCACAGATTTCTTCATTCGCATCGATCAATGTGGATGAAAAAATCTCTGCCAAAAAAAAAAAAAGGAGGGGAAAGGCGTCTGCCAGGACATAGGAGCTCCGCCCAACATCCATACCCACTTAGCTCGTATGCCCTGGCAAACCAGATTTATCTATTCACATCAATCGATGTGGATGAATAAATCATTGCCGGGATTTTTTATTTTTTTTTTTATATATACAAAGTGTTTGCCAAAGCATATGAACACCGCCGCCTCCTCAGCTCATATGCCTCGGCAAACGTATCTTTTACTGCAGAGGAGAAATCTCGTCTTGCAGCGCCGCATACACCAACTTGTGTGTAATCTGACAGCAGCGCAATGCTTCTGTCAGAATGCACATCAGTGCTGCAGCTACAGGGAGTGCAGAATTATTAGGCAAGTTGTATTTTTGAGGATTAATTTTATTATTGAACAACAACCATGTTCTCAATGAACCCAAAAAACTCATTAATATCAAAGCTAAATATTTTTGGAAGTAGTTTTTAGTTTGTTTTTAGTTTTAGCTATTTTAGGGGGATATCTGTGTGTGCAGGTGACTATTACTGTGCATAATTATTAGGCAACTTAACAAAAAACAAATATATACCCATTTCAATTATTTATTTTTACCAGTGAAACCAATATAACATCTCAACATTCACAAATATACATTTCTGACATTCAAAAACAAAACAAAAACAAATCAGTGACCAATATAGCCACCTTTCTTTGCAAGGCCACTCAAAAGCCTGCCATCCATGGATTCTGTCAGTGTTTTGATCTGTTCACCATCAACATTGCGTGCAGCAGCAACCACAGCCTCCCAGACACTGTTCAGAGAGGTGTACTGTTTTCCCTCCTTGTAAATCTCACATTTGATGATGGACCACAGGTTCTCAATGGGGTTCAGATCAGGTGAACAAGGAGGCCATGTCATTAGATTTTCTTCTTTTATACCCTTTCTTGCCAGCCACGCTGTGGAGTACTTGGACGCGTGTGATGGAGCATTGTCCTGCATGAAAATCATGTTTTTCTTGAAGGATGCAGACTTCTTCCTGTACCACTGCTTGAAGAAGGTGTCTTCCAGAAACTGGCAGTAGGACTGGGAGTTGAGCTTGACTCCATCCTCAACCCGAAAAGGCCCCACAAGCTCATCTTTGATGATACCAGCCCAAACCAGTACTCCACCTCCACCTTGCTGGCGTCTGAGTCGGACTGGAGCTCTCTGCCCTTTACCAATCCAGCCACTGGCCCATCCATCTGGCCCATCAAGACTCACTCTCATTTCATCAGTCCATAAAACCTTAGAAAAATCAGTCTTGAGATATTTCTTGGCCCAGTCTCGACGTTTCAGCTTGTGTGTCTTGTTCAGTGGTGGTCGTCTTTCAGCCTTTCTTACCTTGGCCATGTGCTTTTGGGCACTCCAGTGATGTTGCAGCTCTGAAATATGGCCAAACTGGTGGCAAGTGGCATCTTGGCAGCTGCACGCTTGACTTTTCTCAGTTCATGGGCAGTTATTTTGCGCCTTGGTTTTTCCACACGCTTCTTGCGACCCTGTTGACTATTTTGAATGAAACGCTTGATTGTTCGATGATCACGCTTCAGAAGTTTTGCAATTTTAAGAGTGCTGCATCCCTCTGCAAGATATCTCACTATTTTTGACTTTTCTGAGCCTGTCAAGTCCTTCTTTTGACCCATTTTGCCAAAGGAAAGGAAGTTGCCTAATAATTATGCACACCTAATATAGGGTGTTGATGTCATTAGACCACACCCCTTCTCATTACTGAGATGCACATCACCTAATATGCTTAATTGGTAGTAGGCTTTCGAGCCTATACAGCTTGGAGTAAGACAACATGCATAAAGAGGATGATGTGGTCAAAATACTCATTTGCCTAATAATTCTGCACGCAGTGTAGTCGATCGGTTGGTCCACCTGGAAGGTAAGAAAAACAAAACAAAAAAGAAAAAACCAGGCCGCAACGCAATAAATTTTATTAACTTTATAATAACTTTTGAACAGAACATCTAAACTTTTTTTTAACTTTTTGAACTGAAGTTAACTATTTTGCTTACTGGTGTTTTTTTTTTTTTTTTACCTTTTATAGGACAAACCTCTCCTTCCCCATGGGATAATGTGCAAAGCGCAAATCGCCCAAAGATGTGGCGAAGTATATTATGCACTTTATCCCAGGTGAAACGAGAGGTTTGCAGCAGCTATGAGTAAAAGGGCCCTAATAGCCCTGTGTGCCTGTCCTGTGAGATGCAATCCCTATTCTAAGTGTACCTGTGTGTGGTACTTCCAGAAACACTCTCCAAAGCATAGGGCAGGGTGGTCAGGACAGTCAGGACAGAAATAGCGGGTGTCACGCCTTATTCCACTCCTGCTACAGACACGACATCTTTTTCGGGGTGACGGTTGGGTTGAGGTACCAGGAACGACACTAGGGAAATGTCGCTCATGTAGACGGCTAACTACACTGGTGGATGGGGCCACGGAACCTTCTGGATACAGGAGGTTCTCGATGATCTCTTCCTGAAATTTGAGGAAGGATCGTGTTCTCCCAGCCTTACTGTAGAGAACAAAACTATTGTACAGAGCCAATTGAATTAAATATACAGACACCTTCTTATACCAGCGTCTGGTGCGTCGGGAAACTAAATACGGAGACAACATCTGGTCATTGAAGTCCACCCCTCCCATGAGCAAATTATAGTCGTGGACACAGAGGGGCTTTTCAATGACACGGGTTGCTCGCTCAATTTGTATTGTCGTGTCTGCGTGAATGGAGGAGAGCATGTAAACGTCACGCTTGTCTCTCCATTTCACCGCGAGCAGTTCTTCGTTACACAAGGCAGCCCTCTCCCCCCTTGCAAGACGGGTGGTAACGAGCCGTTGGGGGAAGCCCACGCGACTAGTTCGCACGGTGTCACAGCAGCCAATCTGTTCTAGGAACAAATGCCTGAAGAGGGCCACACTTGTGTAGAAATTGTCCACATAAAGATGGTACCCCTTGCCAAATAAGGGTGACACCAAGTCCCAGACTGTCTTCCCACTGCTCCCCAGGTAGTCAGGGCAACCGACCGGCTCCAGGGTCTGATCTTTTCCCTCATAGATCTGAAATTTGTGGGTATAGCCTGTAGCCCTTTCACAGAGCTTATACAATTTGACCCCATACCGGGCGCGCTTGCTTGGGATGTATTGTTTGAAGCCAAGGCGCCCGGTAAAATGTATTAGGGACTCGTCTACGCAGATGTTTTGCTCTGGGGTATACAAATCTGAAAATTTCTTGTTGAAGTGGTCTATGAGGGGCCGAATTTTGTGGAGCCGGTCAAAAGCTGGGTGGCCTCTGGGACGGGAGGTGGTGTTGTCGCTAAAGTGCAGGAAACGCAGGATGGCCTCAAATCGTGCCCTGGACATAGCAGCAGAGAACATGGGCATGTGATGAATCGGGTTCGTGGACCAATATGACCGCAATTCATGCTTTTTAGTTAGACCCATGTTGAGGAGAAGGCCCAGAAAAATTTTAATTTCGGAAACTTGGACTGGTTTCCACCGGAAAGACTGGGCATAAAAGCTTCCCGGGTTGGCGGATATAAATTGAGTGGCATACCGATTTGTTTCTGCCACGACTAAGTCCAAGAGCTCCGCAGTCAAGAACAGCTCAAAAAATCCCAGGGCCGAATCGATCTGAGCTGTCTCAACCCGAACTCCAGACTGGGCGGTGAAAGGGGGAACTAATGGTGCGGCTGAAGTTGGTGACTGCCAATCAGGGTTTGCCAGCACCTCAGGGATTCTAGGGGCTCTACGGGCCTGTCTGTGCGGTGGCTGCGACGGGGTAACTACTGCACGTGCCACCGTACCAGCTTCAACTGCCCTTCTGGTGCTCGCCACTTCACCATGTTGTACGGCAGTGCTGGTACTAGGTCCAGGGAGTGCTGCGCTGCTGGTGTATGCCTCACCACGTGATCCGACAGCGCCAGCCCCACTCTGCTGCTCTTGAAGCGGATCCTGCGCAACCTGTGGTCTAGCGACACGGGGCCGGGTACGCCTGGTTCTATCAGGGACCTCCACCTCCTCGTCCGAACTTTTGGTCAGACTGCCACTGCTTTCTACAGGTTCATATTCTGACCCGCTAGATTCGTCAGATGAGGGTTCCCATTCCTCATCCGACTGGGTCAGAATCCTGTAGGCCTCTTCAGAAGAATACCCCCTGTTTGACATTTGGACTACTAAATTTAGGGGTATTCCCTGAGACTACCCAAGAAAAAAAGCAAGCCTGTCTTACAAAGGGGAGGCTAGCGAAGTCCTGGAGGCCGCTGCGGTTGCTAAAAAATATCAAAACTGATTTTTTTATCGCCGCAGCGCTTGGAAAGTGATTGTGCAGTGATCAAAAAAATATATATTTTTTGTCACTGCGGCGGGGCGGGTGTGGGTGAATGCACGTGTGGGTGACCGATCAGGCCTGATCGGGCAAACACTGCGTTTTGAGTGGAGGGCGAGCTAAGGTGACACTAATACAATTATAGATCTGACTGTGATCAGTTTTGATCACTTACAGATACTATAAATGTACAAATGCTGATTAGCGATACGCTAATCAGCGAATCAGTGACTGCGGTGCGGTGGGCTGGGCGCTAACTGACGCTAAACTACCTAACCAAAGGGCCTAAACTATCCTAAAACCTAACAGTCAATACCAGTGAAAAAAAAAAAAGTGACAGTTTACACTGATCACTTTTTTCCTTTCACTAGGTGATTGACAGGGGCGATCAAGGGGTTAATTCGGGTGATGGGGGTGATCTGGGGCTAAGGTGAAGTGTTTGGTGCTACTCACTGTGATGTCTGCTCCTCTGCTGGAACCAACCGACGAAAAGGACCAGCAGAGGAGCAGAGAAGCCATTTAACACATCATATTTACTAATATGATGTGTTATCTGGCTTTTCATTCGTTTTTTTGAAAATCGCCAGCCTGCCAGCCACGATCATTGGCTGGCAGGCTGATGATGAACTTGTCCTCTAACTTTTGCCGGCCCGCGATGCGCATGCGTGGGCCGGCTTTGAGCGAAATCTCGCGTCTCGCGAGATGACACATATATGAGTGACTGTGCGCAGGGCTGCCGCCTCCGGAACGCGATCCTGCGTCAGGCGGTCCGGAGGCGGTTAATTATGCTGGATTTACAAGGCCCAATTGTCGGACCGATTATTGGGAACAAGCTTTCATGATAATCTGTCTGCGTAAATGTCCTGCATTCATCAGTGAAATGATCTTTTTGTGCATCACCTTAAATTATTATTTCTGGGAAGCAGATTGTGCTGTGTAAAGAGTGATCTGCTTCCCAGAAAGAATGAATCTGTATGAGGACGAATGATGGCAGTAGCCATAGTTTGTCCCCACACAGTGGAGGTGATCGCTGCATGTAAACGCACCTTTTCATCTCCAGTGACAGGCGGGAAGTTATGGGGAAGAAACGGTCTCCTGATAATTGTCTGCCATGTCGGCCAGTGTAAATCCAGCATCTAAGCAAGTAAGTCTAATAATAAGTTGAGACTTCCAGTTCTTTTCAGTAGCTATCACATTATCATCACAGGAAGAAGTACAATAACAGATATCACTTTTGCATAGATAACACAGGATCCACCATTCACGATAGGTGATATTACAGCTTATCTACTCCCTCCTGACCTCTGCACAGGTCACAGAACATTCCTAGAAAACTTTACCATAGAAGTCAGTGGGGTCTATTATGTATATGTCCCATGTGGCTGCTCTCAGCTAACAGGAAATCTTGACATATTTTAGGCCTAGTGGCTATTGTGAAAATTGCATGGTTTTATGATTGTAGGAATAGGGACATAAAAAAATAAAAAAATAAATCACCAAAAAGTCGAAAAATTATGATTTACGTGTGAGGTTAGGCTAGAGTTCACACTTCAGTTATTTGGTCAGTTATTGTGAGCCAAAACCAGTAGTGGACACTTCAGAGATAAGTTATAATGGAAATATTTGCACCTGTTCTGTGTTTTTCTTTTACCTGCACCTGGTTTTGGATCACAGTAACTGATTAAAATAACTGATTTAATAACTGAAGTGTGAACTTACCATAAGATAAAAACCTGATTTAAACAAATCGGTCATTTTCTGATGACACATTGCCTTTAACACAATTTTTTTTTCAATATTCCTATTAAACTTTTAATTACAGGTATCTTTACTTTCAAAAGTTAAACATTTCAGAGTCTCCAAGTCAACCCATTGTAAAATGTACTGTAAGTTTTAGTAGTTAGACAGCTTTAATTTAAAATATTAAAAGGATTTCTGAGATTTTTTAACTGATGACCTATCCGCGGGACCCCTGCCGATCAGCTGTTTGAGAAGGCACAAGCATTCGCAGTAGCATTGTGGCCTTCTCGCAGCGCTCCCTAGGTCGTGTGGTGTAATGTTCACTGGTCACATGGCCTAGGCACAGTTCAGCCCTATCCAATATATGGCACTGTGCTTGGTGATCTGAGAGAAGGATGCAATGCTACTGCAAGCTGATCGGTGGGGTCCCAGGTGTTGGACCTCTCTGATCAGATACTGATTATCTATCCAGAGAATAGGTCATCATTTAAAAAAATCTCAGAAAACCCCCTTAAGCAACAGTTACTGTCTAATATATTGTGTAATATATAGGCAACTCAAAAGCAACCAATACATCAATAAGGTTGGGGCGCCATGATTACGCAATGGTGTCAATATTTCACTATGAATAAAAAGTCTTAAGTAACCTTGCAACTTTCATAGAAAATCCAACCATTTTGTGACCACACACACATGCACATAGACCCACAAAAAGAGCCTCAAGCCCCGCACCACATATAACACAGTAGGTCAGATTTAGTAATTCTGTCAAATACTTTAACAGCAGAAACTAAACAGTCTAAAAATGTGCCAAATTTATCAAATTACTCAATCTGGATGATAAACTTAGTAAACTTTTTTTTTTGTCTAACTTTACACCACCTATTGATTGGCTTACTTTGTGCCAAAACTCTGCACTGAAATTTTGGTGTAAGTTGGCACATCCCCTTCCATTAAGCTACTCCTATTTTCCACTAAGCCATGTCCCCTTTTGAGCAAGGAGGAAAATTTGTCTATGGCCTCATAAGCACGACCGTGTGCTATCTGCATTTTTTATGGATAGCACACAGACCCATTCATTTCTATGGGGCCATGAATTTGCATCCATGTGGCTGTTCCACAAATTACAAAGCATGTTCTATGCTTGTCTGTATTGCAGATGAGTATTGTTCTTTCTATTGATGGGTGTGAGAAAAATGCAGAATACATAAAGAAGGTTATGGTATTTTCTGGATCCCTGGTTTGCAGACCGAAGTGAGGATGGATAAATAAATGTGGTACAAAGCTTGTATGCCAGTGTTTTTCTTTTTTTTTGTGTAAACTAAGCTTTGTAAATCTTTCCCAGTTTTGCAGCTCTGTTCCTATATTGGAAGGCTGGACGGTCTCTGATTTAATTAATGAGCTTTTTTTTAGGTTAACTGAAGCTTAGAAGATAATACATACAGTATATGTGGTTGGCAAGAGACCAGTTTGTTGCATAACTCAGTGGGAAATTGCCAAATGTGATCATATCAATTAGTGACAGCAAGGGATGGGGCATAAGCTATTATTTCTCTAATTAACTCCCAATTAACTTTGTTCTCTGTATGACTAGGAAAATTGGTGAGGTGTGCATTGTCCTGAGGTTACTGGTTGTGCTTGGCCATCCCATCAATGGAATAGGTTCTGTAAGGAGGGAGGTAATGCCACAGGGAAAGCCACAGCCAGCTGGGCCTCCATGTCTGCAATGAAGCCGAGGCAGCATGAAAAATGCGTATCCAAGCGATAAGAATGGAATAATTTATGTTCCAAAAGCACATTCACTCCAGCAAGGAGGAGACAGCAGTGTGCCAAGGAAGCCTGCTAACATGTAATCTTTTATTACACAAATTATTAGCAAACAGAAAATAAATGTCTATGAGATCAGATCGGGCTGCCAGCTCTCTTATTCTCCTTTTATAAGTATATATCTCTTGAATCTTCCCATGGTTTTACTTCTTGAGATACAGCATTCCTCGCCCTCCTCCTTCCTTCCTTATTTGGCAAAAGGATTATGGATCCTGATTCACAAATCATAGCCTGGCTGTGCCACGTCCTTCGTCGCCCTACACGCTGCCAGTTATTGTTTGGAACACAAGTGACGGGTCGTATTACTGCACAATGCCAACTCAGATGACATTGGTAGTCTCAATTAGAATCTTTTCTGAAGATAATACAGCTTACAAAGGACACTGTCATCCGGATCACCAGAGCAATACATAAATGAGAATAAAATAAAACATTAGCATTTATCAAAAAGGGACATACAGTTGCAAGACAAATAAGTGACCCCTTTGGAATTACTTGGATTTCAGCATTGATCACTAATAAAATGTGGTCTGATTGTTATCTAAGTCACAGTTATAGACAAACACAGTCTAACTAAACTAATAACACACACAAAGTTGTGCTGTCTTTCTGAGCACATTGAACAAACATCCACAGTGCGCGGAGAAAAAGTAAGTGAATCCTTGAAATTAATAACCTGTAGATTCTCCTTTAACTACAATCACATTTACTAAAGGTTTCCTATAGCTGCAATGAAGATTTGCACAACATTAAAGGGGTTGTCCGGATACCCTTATTTTCACCCAGGCAGCCCCCCTGAGGCTAGCATCGGAGCATCTCATGCTCCGATGCGCTCCCTTGCCCTGCGCTAAATCGGGCAGGGCACGGGCTCCTTTGTTTATCATAAAACACTGCCGGGCAACGCTAAATCCCGCTCATCAGTGCTGGTGATGTCACCGGGCTTCCTGGCAGCCCCATGGAGAGCCCCGGTACGTCACCGGATCTCCAAAAAATGCCTTTGCCCTGCGCGATTTAGCGCAGGGCAAAAGAGAGCATCGGAGCATGAACTGATCCAATGCTCAAGTCAGGGGGGCTGCCGGGGTGAAAATGGAGGTATGTCCGGGTTCAGCGCTGAACGTGGACAACCCCTTTAAGAAATAATTTTGGACCATTCCTGCCTGAAAATGTGTTTCAGTTCATGTGGGCACAGCTCTCTTCAGGATATTATTATCCAAGTCATATCTCAAGGCCTGTTTAAAAGGTCAAACATTGACTTATAGGATAGCTGCCTTACATCTGGTGGCATTAGAGAAAGCGCTTGTTAAAGGGGTTCTCTGGGAATGATGTATAATGGCTGCCAGCAACCTGTCCTAGAATGAGCAGAACTGGTTACCTCCACTTACAGAGCTGCCTAGGGAGGTGACGAGGCCTTACTCCACACCACACTGCTCTACAATAGATGGTTATGATGTGATTTTGCGTACAATATGCCTTCATCTGAGCATCCCGACAGAAAAACTGACTAATATGTAGTTTATGCAAGTGCCAGAGCATAATGTGTTGTAAGTCCCCTCCCCCGTGTCAGCTTTGGTACTGGGGGAAACCAGTCCTGCGGAACATCCAGGTGGTTTCAGGCAAACTTGAGATTGGCTGCAATGTTTTTTCTGGACAACAGTGGGTTCCTTCGTTGTGTCCATCCATGAGCACCTTTTAGTTCAGTGTTTTTCTAATAGTGTATAAGGGACAAAGGTTTTTGCAGTCTGCAGGATTCTTCAATAGGTCTTTTGCTGTTACTCTTAGGGTCTTTCTGGCCTCTTTCATCATTGCCCGTTTTGTTCATGGAATGGTCTTGCAGGATACATTGCAAATAATTTGTGTAACCATGGCTGGTCTTTAGCAATGATCCCACTCTTTCATGAGTAAAACAGATTGTAAGATTTGCGTGTCTTTATTTAATGAGCAAAGCACCTGTGAAACCCGCATTTCTAATATTATCTCTTTATTTGAAATGCCTTTTGCCAACTAGCTCTTGGAGAAATTTGCTATTTTTTCTCCATGCACTGCGGATGTTTACTGAACAGGGGAAATTTATTAAAGTGGCTGTCCGGGCTTTACTAAGTGATTGGCAGGAGACTCATTGACTTCAATAAGAACAGCGCTGCAGTGACAAGCACTGTCCACTGCAAGGTTGACAGAACTGTGTAGTTCCGACACTGTGGACTACATGGAGCATCAACTGAACAGCTGATTGGTGGTGTTGTGGGACAAACTCCGATCAGCTAGTGATGGCCTATCATTAGGATAGGCCATAACTTCGTATTAAAGGCCTTGTCTGGGCTTTACTGACATTTCTGAACCCAGTCTAAAAATGAAATCTCTCTGGTTTTACAATGATCAATGTTATTGGTCATGCAGTTTATACAGTGAAATGACATTTATGCAAGGCAAATAACCACATCACAAAATCACAGCAACCCTGGTAAAACAGAGTGCAGTTTTAAACAACTTTTTAATGCAATTTTGCCTTAAAAGCATCTGATCTCAGCTCTGATTTTCCCTCAAGACTCATTCACTCATGTGGACGAGCCTGCAAGAAAAACCGACTGGATGCAGACATCATGTTCATAGGCCAGAGCACAAGTAGTTTAATATCACTTATCTGAACAAGCCATATCTCTTGCTAGGTATATGGCCACCTTACCACTGTGGCGGCTGTATTATTATTATTATAATTTTTTTGTCATACTGAGGACCTTTACTACTTTTGTGTCAGTATGTGGATTATGGAATGGTCTGCTGTGTGGCAGGCAGAGAAATTCTCTCTGCTAGTTAGAAATGTACATATGGGTCACATACTGACTTCACCTTTCTCTTCATCTGACTGCTCTGATGTCTCCTTATCACTCACTTTTGATAACTGCAGAACCAAGTGAGGGGATTTAACCCTTACACTGCCTTCCTGAAGAGATTACTATTACATTAGCTGTAGCTACAGTAAACAGAAGTTAGTGATTAGAGACATGAGAAGCAACACTAAAGATGGGTTTACACTGCCTGATGTTACCGCCGACTGTTGGGAAGGAAGCTCTCCTTCCCGACAATTGGCTTCTCATTAGGTGTAGATGACCGCTGCATTCACATGCAGTGATCGCCTTCACTTCATGAGGATGATAGATTGCTATTGTGATCCCTAGACCCTATACAGAATCATTGTTTCTGGGCAGTAGATTGCTGTTTAGACAGCATGATCTGTTGTCCAGAAACGATGATTGATCAGGTGATCGGTGGCAAATTTAGATGGGCAGATTGTCAGGAACAAGTGTTGTGCAGAAACAGTTGTTCCCAATAATCTGCCTGAAAATTGGGCAGTGTAAAGCCACCTTAAGGTGAAAGAATCAACAAATCATTAGTTTTCTCTGTGAAGTGCCCCTCCTCATTCCTGACACCTTAGGCATGTTACCTTATGGCCCTGCTTGCCAGTTCACTTCCATCCTGGTGTAACATGTGGAAATGGAACAGTAATTTACAAAAAACATAGCTGGCACATGCCATGGTTTTGTAAAAGCCTAACAAATCCAAATCTCCTGATTAAAGGGGCTTTTCAGGACTATCTTCAGGTAAGTCATGAATATCTGAGCGGTGGGGGACCATATACCAATCAGCTGTTGGAAGGGTCAGCAGCAGTTGGACAGGTACTAAGGCTTCTTCTTAAGCCAGTGATATCATGTCCATCAGTCACTCAGCCTATGTGCAGTTCAATCCCATTCAAGTGAATAAGCCTGGGCATTCAATACATAGCACAGACACATGTGTTCTATTAAGGCAAAAGGTTGCCCACCTATTATTGTCTACCAAATATGGGTAAAGGCCTGGAATACTGAATGATAAATCTGTCAAGTTAATATACTTTAAGTTGTTTTAATTGTGGTCTATGGCAATACCTAGGAAACTAATATACTGTTCTTAAAGGGGTTCTGCACTTTGTTTAAATCATCAGCTTTAAATAGATTATCAGCTTTTGATCGGCGGGGGTCCTACACCCGGGACCCACGCCGATCAGCTGTTTGAGAAGGCAGCGGCGCTCCAGCAGCGCAGCAGCCTTCTCACTGTTTACCGCTGGCCCAGTGATGTCACGACTAGTATTACTGGCCTGGGCTAAGCTCTGTTCACCTGAATGGAGCTTAGCCCTGCCTAGGCTAGTGATAGTAGTCGTGACGTCACTGGGCCAGCGGTAAACAGTGAGAAGGCCGCGCCGCTGCCTTCTCAAGCAGCTGATCGGCGGGGGTCCTGGGTGTCGGACCCCCGCCTATCAGAAGCTGATGCTCTATCCAGAGGATAGATCATCACTTTAAACAAAGTGCAGAACCCCTTTAAAGTTGTTTCATTATGACATGGAATGAGAGGAATCCACAACAAAAAATAATTATATCTGAAATCTGTACCAAGTCTCTGAGGTGGTCTAGACTTGCTTATTCTTTTACAACACCACCACGCTTTCTAAATGGTTCAGTTACCTTCTATATGATGTTCTCTGAGATGCCTACAGATAAGATCAAGTTAAGAGGTGGTGGTCTTTGAACATTTTCCAAAAGTATAACAAGTTCCTCAGCGGGAAACACACAGGACTAAGATTAGCCAATCTCTAAGAATCAAATACAGTGAGTACCACACAAGAAAAAAATGTTTTAAAGTTCATTTCCATAGATTGATACACAGGGCAATGATCCAGAATGAATGAACTGTTCATTCCAGATCATTTTCCACTCATTTTAACTGCATTTGCATTGCATTGATTTTATGTGCCATATAAACGACAGATTACCTGACAAATGAACAATTTGCACTTTAGTTGGATGAACATGGCACATCTAAACTGGGCAATTATCAGGAACAAGTGCTCATACAAATGCTCATTCCCGATAATTGGCCTGATATCAGGAACAAGCGCTCATATGAATGCTCATTCCCGATAATTGGCCCATGATAGTCTGCCCATGTACAGTCAATGGACCTTTAGACTACAGTTTTAGTAAATGGCAGCTTGCATATGTGAAAGCAGTAGAAATAATAATTTTTTTAATCAGATCATTTTTATTAAAGGTTTTACATACAGCCAATTATTCAGATTAACCGTACATTATATGATAATAGGATATCAATACCGTTAAATAAATCATACTTTATCCAAATTAGCACGTCAATAACACTGCATCAAATAAACCTTTATTAAATGTCCCAGTCCCGCCCCAACTCCCTCCCCACCTCCCCCTCTCCGTGTGGTCATCTCCCTCGACATAGACAAAAATGCTCCAATTCTCTTACATCTTACCTTCCAAATCCCCTTAGGACCATTCCATTCCAAATATGCATTAATCTCTGAGACTTCCCCCCCAGGTCCAGCCAGCCACACCTGCCATTGCTTCTTAAATTTCTGTACAGTGCCTCTTTTAATATAGATGCCACTCTCCATGGATATCATATGATTGACCATATTTGTCCACTCTAATTTAGTCGGAGAGATCAGTTGTATCCAGTGTTTTGCAATGGATTTAAGTGCCATGTACAATAATTTAGCAATTGCTAATTTATAATCATTGGTGGTTGTTAGGTCGTCTACATACCCAAGATACCCCACCAGTGGAGTCTTTGGTAAAATAACTCCATAGCTGTTTTCTATTTGTCTATACACTCCACACCAGAAACGCTCCAGCTCTGTGCAGGACCAACAGTAGAAATTATTTACTATAAATTTAATAGGGAATAAAAATTATTTCCATTGTAGCAAAAATTGCAATAAGTGAACAGACTAGGCACTTTGCAACCAAAAATTAATTACTGCAAAAATGGTTGTCTGTCAAGATTTTTTAAGGATGAGTCATCAATTTCTGACCAGTAAAACCCATTTTCATATTATTTACATGTAATTACCATTACAAGATTACTTATACTCATTGATGGGACACCACAACAATATTTGGTCCATTCAAAGAGGACCTGTCACCTCTCCTGACATGTCTGTTTTAATCACTACTTTCACTACATTCCCCATGCTATAACAATTCGGGAGCATCTATTCTTATGACTGTATGTTGTGCCATTCCTTTATTATTCCTGCCAGAAGTTATGAATGAATTGTTAGAAGTTTGCATTGAAGGTCCACATGGGTGTTACCATTTGGGGGAGTGTCCCTGAAAAGTCTGAGACTGGTGGCACCGATTGGTGTGCAAGGATCCACCCCCAACTGGTAACAACCATGTGGACCTGCATTGCAAACTGTTGGTAACTAACCTCTAACAGGAATAATAAAGAATGCCACAACATAGAGTCATATGTATAAATGCTCCAGAATTGTTATTACTAGAGATGAGTGAATCGAAGTTGATGAAGTGGAATTCGATCCGAATTTCAGGAAAAATTTGATTTGCACCGAATACAAATTTCCTCACGCTTCGTGGTAACGAATCGCATTTTTTCCTAAAATGGCTGCTGCACGTGTGAGGACACGAAGCAAGGAACTCTGGGAATCCAGGATCACCCATAATGCCATGCATGCAGTCAATCAGCAGCTAGCCAGCCGTGTGATGTCACAGCCCTATAAATAGCCTCCGCCATCTTGGATTCTGCCATTTTCCAGTGTACTTAGTGCAGGGAGAGACGTCAGCAGGCGCTAGGGACTAGAAACAAACTTCATTGTGCTAAAAAATTGATTTACAAGTTCAGGGAAAGGTTATTCAAGGTGTAGGAGTAGTATAGTGGGACATGTCTCGTCAAACTCAAAGTGACAGGTGCCCCGTCCCTTTTTCACACTATAACCCCTCCCAGAAAGCCCTAACCTCACCCAGATCCGCCCATTTCTCTCCCCCGTCGCCGGCCCAAACCACGCCTAAATGCCTCCCACTTTGATATGATTTTCATATCATTTTATATGTCTTAATATAAATTTTATATCAAATAATAAGCTTTTTATATCACTTTATAAGTCCTTATCAAATGATAAGCTTTTATTAACACTTTATATCCCATTTATAACATTTTGATACGGTTTTATACCACTTTTATATAATTTTGTGATTTGATATCACTTTGATATGACTTTTATATATTGGCATGTCTGGGCATGTCCAAAAGACGTATACTACACGGCCGGGCGTCTTTTAATTATAATAGCAACGATAAAAAATCAAGGATGACAAAATTTTAATGATTTTAAAAAGTTTTATAAATTTTTCTTTATATAAAACACGTCAACTTACATTTTTAACAACCACTTAGGGACAGACAAGTTTGTGTGTAATTACAACAGCATATACATAATTGTTTCATGCGCTTCACAGTTTTATTAATTTAATTATAATGCTATACCATGTAAATTAAAAGCGCTCTTATAACTGCAGCCTTTCATATACAGCTTGCAGTGTATGTACAGTACAGACCAAAAGTTTGGACACACCTTCTCATTCAAAGAGTTTTCTTTATTTTCATGACTATGAAGGCATCAAAACTATGAATTAACACATGTGGAATTATATACATAGCAAACAAGTGTGAAACAACTGAAAATATGTCATATTCTAGGTTCTTCAAAGTAGCCACCTTTTGCTTTGATTACTGCTTTGCACACTCTTGGCATTCTCTTGATGAGCTTCAAGAGGTAGTCCCCTGAAATGGTCTTCCAACAGTCTTGAAGGAGTTCCCAGAGATGCTTAGCACTTGTTGGCCCTTTTGCCTTCACTCTGCGGTCCAGCTCACCCCAAACCATCTCAATTGGGTTCAGGTCCGGTGACTGTGGAGGCCAGGTCATCTGGCGCAGCACCCCATCACTCTCCTTCATGGTCAAATAGCCCTTACTTTCAAAGTTTTCCCAATTTTTCGGCTGACTGACTGACCTTCATTTCTTAAAGTAATGATGGCCACTCGTTTTTCTTTACTTAGCTGCTTTTTTCTTGCCATAATACAAATTCTAACAGTCTATTCAGTTGGACTATCAGCTGTGTATCCACCTGACTTCTCCTCAACGCCACTGATGGTCCCAACCCCATTTATAAGGCAAGAAATCCCACTTATTAAACCTGACAGGGCACACCTGTGAAGTGAAAACCATTTCAGGGGACTACCTCTTGAAGCTCATCAAGAGAATGCCAAGAGTGTGCAAAGCAGTAATCAAAGCAAAAGGTGGCTACTTTGAAGAACCTAGAATATGACATATTTTTTGTTGTTTCACACTTGTTTGTTATGTATATAATTCCACATGTGTTAATTCATAGTTTTGATGCCTTCAGTGTGAATCTACAATTTTCATAGTCATGAAAATAAAGAAAACTCTTTGAATGAGAAGGTGTGTCCAAACTATTGGTCTGTACTGTATGTCTATGAAAAGTACGTTTAAATTTACCTCCATTGTGTGTGTGTGCGGTTCTTATACATGAGTGTAATTTAACTCCCACCACACTGGACAACTGAGTCAACATTAGATTGAAACTTGAAGTGGGTTATGATCATAGCACAGGATGATAGCTGTTACCTGAAACTCATGGTCCATACATTCTAACATCAAACTTTTCATTTCCTACAAGACCCCACACATGAGTTTCAGGTCGCAGCTGTGACAACCTGAGAAGTGTTAATTTTCTCGGGATCTGTCTATAGCAGAGTTAACACAAAACTATTGGTATAGCTGCAACAGCTGCAGCAAACACTACGCAGTATTTATACATATTTTATAGCATCTCTTTTCAGGAAACAAAATTATTGTGATTGGCTGTATCACCGCCACCACCTATTGCAGATGCTAATGGTAAGAAAACCCAAGCAGGATCTGTATATTTACATGTGGGCAGATCACCACAGGGTAAAATCATTTGACATTGAGGCTCTGCAAGAAAACTTATTTCAAGGTAAGAGTATCGCCATATTACCCTTCTTTTTTTACTATTTTTAACATGCCTGTTTTATTGATGCAATATAACATGCAACATTTTACAAATTTCTCTGCGATTATTACGCCGGGTCGTGTCATGCATTTATCTATGTATCTATCTATCCTATCTATAGAACTTTCCATCTACTGTATCTATCGATCTATCTATCTATCCACTTTATCTATCTAACACAGTCTGAAAAATGGTTGTAATATGTAATAGCTATATGGATGTATTAACTGCTTATAATGCCCGACTATTTTTATATACATGTATAATTTAGTTATTTCACCACTCTATAACATGCATTTATTTGGACCGTATATTATTTTTGTTATTTATACAATAAGGCCGGTAAGCGTAACAGTTATAATCTTTTATTATATATACGGTACATAGTTTATAGCGGCGCTTGTTATATTTCATATATGTTTATTTTGTTGGTTATATTTCATATAGGTTTATTATAGAGGAGCACATTGATGACATTCTAAGAACCTTAAACGGCGTTACCGGTGGAGAAAATACAACGTATTCAAGCGCGGCAGCTAGTATCACCAACAATTCTGACGAGCTAAAGGAGAACGACCCGCCGGCTATTATCGATCTATCTACACCAGCGCCGGCTGCCGTAAAACAGCGGCGCAAGCGCCCCAATCAGAGTAAGTAGCGATCCACATTGTTGATGTATTCTGTTTTTAAACACTGTCTATATTTCTAATACGCTTTTTAAAATCTCAGTGCTGAAAAGAAAAAAGTATACTTTTCATGATCTAACGGATCTCACGGATGATGATTTACAACAGCAGCGCAAGCGGCCCAAACAGAGTAAGGCGTAACCCGTATTGTCGATGTATTCAAATTTTAAGCATTATTTATAATCCTAACACACTTTTCTAAAATCGCAGCGTTGAAATGAAAAATTGACGCTACCGGTGTTTCCAGAGCGCGGTCAAAGAAATCGAACACGATCGGTAAGGTTCTCTGACTACCTCTAAAATAACAATGTCTATAGCTTTAAACGTGTATAAACATTAATGTTTATTTGATTCTTGTAATTTAAGTTTTTCAGACACCCTGGGATGAAGATCCGGCGATACCGATTATCCAATGCCCTAACGCGCGTGAGTTAAAATATCACGGCGCACTAATATAACTTAATTACTATGTTTGAAATTCTTAATAGTTAGATCTGAATGTTATCTCTCTTTAAAATTTTAGCCAAAAGAAAAAAAAAAGCGCAAAATTTTGTTCTGTTAAAGAGAAACGACAAACAAGCGCAAAGCAGCCGGAATTGTTAACGTCGATTTCCGAAATTCTAACAACCCCACAGCCGGTTCCGCAGAATGGTGAGCCAACATGCGTAATAAATGATGTTACAGATTTTTGCGACATAACGCCGGTGTTCGATACACAAGGTGCAACGTCTTTTAAAAGGCGAATCACATTTGAGACGCCAGATACGCCCTATGACGTACAACAGACGGACCTAGGGCAGACACACGACAACCAACAGGCACGCGTACCTCATGCTTGTTTTTGCATTTGTTGGGACGAGAATACGTACGACGCGTTGAGTTCTCTCTCAATATGAAACGACTAAATGTTACGCGTAGCGAGGTATTTAGAATGTTGCATTAAAGACTCTTTCTCTTCAGCGTTTCACAGACCCAACAAAATTACTGCGCTGAAAATACACGCTACGCGCGGCAAATACGCTAGACTGATTACTCACCTTGACGCTATTGAAAAAAAGATGCTAGGCAGGTACTGACTAGACATGGCTGGCGGGGGACGGCCTTTTAAAAGCGCAAAAACATCTGTAAGCGTTAGAGCTAGAAAGTTAAAACGGTCAATAAAAATGTGCTTTGCGGTTAAACGCTCTAAAATAGCTAGGTTAAAAAGACGACGCCTGCGTAACAAGACTGTTGCAACGGCTTGTCTGAACGCTGAACAAACACCACAGCAGCCTCAGGTATCGCAAGCAGAGCACATTCAGCCAAACAGCTCACAAACGAACAGGCGCTCAAATGACCAAACAAATCGTTCTTGAGGCAGCGACTCACAATCGAAATGCCCGGTAACACAGTCGACACAGACGAAACTCCCCCCTGAACCCCACAACATTAGAACCGTTTATCTAGAACGTGTATTCCATCAACAGCGTGACTTAGTGAATTTTAACAGTATCATGTACACAGAACATTTTAGATTCGCTAACCTCGAAGCCATTCGTTCATTTGTCAACGCTCTTGATGCTATACATGCAGCTATACAATCGTTGTTAGATAGAGTTTTACAGGCCGCTGAGCCGAGTGATTATATCCAACTGCGCTTAGACGGTGGCGAGACGTTTGACTCTGTTTTTTCAAATAGATTTTCTAGAGATGAATTTAGCGCTGAAACATTTTTGAACAATATCGCTAACGCTTTACAGAGCAACGCGGAGTGCATAGACGGTAATTCACTTAAACTAGTCGTCATCATTGTCAGGGAGCGTCGCGGTGGTGCCCGAATTCATTTGGGCGGCGTAGCGTATAGCCGTATTATTGAACGCAAAAAAAAGCATTTATACGATTTTAACAATTATGATAATAACGTTTGTCTGGCCGCTAGTGTTTACGCTATTTTGGAGGGGGCCGCTTTGAGCGACACCATGTTGTTAGCGAAAGCCCAACAACTGCATCGCGATTTACAAATACCCGAAGGGCATTTGGTATCTTTTAGCGAAATTGTTGAGTTTGAAAAATATTTAAACATAACAATTAAAGTTTTGTATCACAATAGGGGCCAGTGGCGTTATTATCATACAGGCAATACCGCTAAAGAAAAGACGGTTTATATACTGCATCATGAAAATCATTATTACGGCATTAAAAATCTAAAAGCTTTTATCGGAGCCAAATATTTATGCGTCCGGTGCTGCTCTGTATACAACAATAAACACCAACACGGCTATATACAGTCTTGCTAAGCGTGTCAGCGGACGTATTGTGTTGATCAGAACGATAATGTACGGTGCCCGATATGCATGGTGCTTTGATCTGATCTGATCTTCATCTAAGTCACAAAAATAGACAATCACAGTCTGCTTAAACTAATAACACACAAAGAATTAAATGTTACCATGTTTTTATTGCACACACCATGTAAACATTCACAGTGCAGGTGGAAAAAGTTTGTGAACCCTTGGATTTAATAACTGGTTGAATCTCCTTTGGCAGCAATAACTTCAACCAAACGTTTCCTGTAGTTGCAGATCAGACGTGCACAACGGTCAGGAGTAATTCTTGACCATTCCTCTTTTCAGAACTGTTTCAGTTCAGCAATATTCTTGGGATGTCTGGTGTGAATCGCTTTCTTGAGGTCATGCCACAGCATCTCAATCGGGTTGAGGTCAGGACTCTGACTAAGCCACTCCAGAAGGCGTATTTTCTTCTGTTTAAGCCAGTCTGTTGTTGATTTACTTTTATGCTTTGGGTCGTTGTCCTGTTGCAACACCCATCTTCTGTTGAGCTTCAGCTGGTGGACAGATGGCCTTAAGTTCTCCTGCAAAATGTCTTGATAAACTTGGGAATTCATTTTTCCTTCGATGATGTCAATCCATCCAGGCCCTGACGCAGCAAAGCAGCCCCAAACCATGATGCCCCCACCACCATACTTCACAGTTGGGATGAGGTTTTGTTGTTACTGTGCTGTGCCTCTTTTTCTCCATACATAGTGTTGTGTGTATTCTTCCAAACAACTCAACTTTGGTTTCATCTGTCCACAGAATATTTTGCCAGTACTGCTGTGGAACATCCAGGTGCTCTTGTGCAAACTGTAAACGTGCAGCAATGTTTTTTTTGGACAGCAGTGGCTTCCTCTGTGGTATCCTCCCATGAAATCCATTCTTGTTTAGTGTTTTACGTATCGTAGATTCACTAACAGGGATGTTAGCATATGCCAGAGACTTTTGTAAGTATTTAGCTGACACTCTAGGATTCTTCTTCACCTCATTGAGCAGTCTTCGCTGTGCTCTTGCAGTCATCTTTACAGGATGGCCACTCCTATGGAGAGTAGCAGCAGTGCTGAACTTTCTCCATTTATAGACAATTTGTCTTACCGTGGACTGATGAACAGCAAGGCTTTTGGAGATACTTTTATAACTCTTTCCAGCTTTATGCAAGTCAACAATTCTTAATCGTAGGTCTTCTGAAAGCTCTTTTGTGCTAGGCATCATTCACATCAGGCAATGCTTCTTGTGAAAAGCAAACCCAGAACTGGTGTGTGTTTTTATAGGGCAGCTGTAACCAATACCTCCAATCTCATCTCATTGATTGGACTCCAGTTGGCTGACACCTCACTCCAATTAGCTCTTGGAGATGTCATTAGTCTAGGGGTTCACATACTTTTTCCACCTGCACTGTGAATGTTTACATGGTGTGTTCAATAAAAACATGGTAACATTTAATTCTTTGTGTGTTATTAGTTTAAGCAGACTGTGATTGTCTATTGTTGTGACTTAGAGGAAGATCAGATCACATTTTGACCAATTGGTGCAGAAATCCATATCATTCCAAAGGGTTCACATAATTTTTCTTGCAACTGTAGACTGAGCACAAGTGTAGCGGTCTAAAATGCAGCGTCTGCGGCGGACTGGTTGGCAAATTTTACGATCACGTCTGTTACATGCAGCCTTACAACCCAAAAACAAGCGAACAAGAACAAGAACAAGAACATCTTTTATGACTTTGAGTGCATGCAAGAAACAGGCATACATATACCCAATTACATTTACGCGACGACATTATATGGCCCTTATTCCTGGCGATTTAGCGGTAAATCCTGTACGTGCGATTTTGTACGCTTTTTTTATCGACTGAAAGTTTTCCCGGCTACACGTTTAAAGCACATAATGCCGGTCGTTACAACGTTTATTTTGTTATACATGAGCTGATCAACGAAAAATTTAAAACTGACATTATAAACCAAGGAGGTTGGTTAATGTGCGTTACCCTGACTGATGTAAAAATTTGATTCATAGATTCGTTGAATTTCACACCGATGAAGCTCAGTAAGATGCCCGAAGCTATGAGAATCGTTTCTGGGTCTTGTGGTAAATATCTGCAGGGACTATCGCTATGGTGTTTGTTCAGCGTTCAGACAAGCCGTTGCAACAGTCTTGTTACGCAGGCGTCGTCTTTTTAATCTAGCTACTTTAGAGCATTTAACCGCAAAGTACATTTTTATAGCTCATTTTAACTTTCTAGCTCTAACGCTTACAGATGTTTTCGCGCTTTTAAAAGGCCGTCCCCCGCCAACCATGTCTAGTCAGTACCTGCCTAACATCTATTTTTCAATAGGGTCAAGGTGAGTAATCAGTCTAGTGTATTTGCCGCGCGTATCGTGCATTTTCAGCGCAGTAATTTTGTTGGGTCTGTTAAATGCTAAAGAGAAAGAGTCTTTAACGCAACATTCTAAATACCTCGCTACGCTAACATTTTGTCGTTGCATATTGAGAGAGAACAACGCGTCATACGTATTCTCGTCCCAACAAATGCAAGAACAAGCATGAGGTGCGCGTGCCTGTTGGTCGTCTTGTGTCTGCCCTAGGTCCGTCTGTTGTACGTCATATGGCGTATCTGGCGTCTCAAACGTGATGTGCCTTTTAAAAGACGTTATGTCGCAAAAATCTGTAACATCATTTATTACGCATGTTGGCTCGACCACTCTGCGGAACCGCTGTGGGGTTGTTAGAATTTCGGAAATCGGCGTTAACAAGCTGCTTTGCGCTTGTTCGTCGTTTCTCTTTAACAGAACAAAGTTTTGCGCTTTCTTTTCTTTTGGCTAAAATTTAAAAGAGATAACATTAAGATCTAACTATTAAGAATTTCAAACATAGTAATTAAGTTATATTAGTGCGCCGCGATATTTTAACTCACGCGCGTTAGGGCATTGGATAATCGGTATCGCCGGATCTTCATCCCGCCAACTGTCACAGGTGCATGGTTCTGGCGCTCCTGCGGTCCAAGTATTTCTAATGACATTTGCATCACTAAAGGGCGTCTGAAAAACTTAAATTACAAGAATCAAATAAACATTAATGTTTATACACGTTTAAAGCTATAGACATTGTTATTTTAGAGGTAGTCAGAGAACCTTACCGATCGTGTTCGATTTCTTTGACCACGCTCTGGAAACACCGGTAGCGTCAATTTTTCTTTTCAACGCTGCGATTTTAGAAAAGCGTATTAGGATTATAGATTATGCTTAAAATTAGAATGCATCGACAATATGGGTTACACCTTACTCTGTTTGGGCCGCTTGCGCTGCTGTTGTAAATCATCGTCCGTGAGATCCGTTAGATCATGAAAAGTATACTTTTTTCTTTTCAGTGCTGCAATTTTAAAAAGCGTATTAGAAATATAGACAGTGTTTAAAAATAGAATACATCAACAATGTGGATCGCTACTTACTCTGATTGGGGCGCTTGCGCCGCTGTTTTACGGCAGCCGTCGCTGGTGTAGATAGATCGATAATAGCCGGCAGGTCATTCTCCTTTAGCTCATCAGAATTGTTGGTTATACTAGCCGCCGCGCTTGAATACGTTGTATTTTCTCCACCGGTAATGCCGTTTAAGGTTCTTAGAATGTTATCAATGTGCTCCTCTATAATAAACATATATGAAATATAACAAGCTCCGCTATAAACTATGTATATATAATAAAAGATTATAACGGTTACGCTTACCGGCCTTATTGTATAAATAACAAAAATAATATACGATCCAAATAAATGCATGTTATATAGTGGTACACTAATTGTTGTGAAATAACAAAATTATACATGTATATGAAAATAGTCGGGCGTTATAAGCAGTTAATACATCCATATAGCTATTACATATTACAACCATTTTTCAGACTGTGTTAGATAGCTAAAGTGGATAGATAGATAGATACAGTAGATGGAAAGTTTTATAGATAGGATAGATAGATACATAGATAAATGCATGACACGACCCGGCGTAATAATCGCAGAGAAATTTGTAAAATGTTGCATGTTATATTACATCAAAAAAGAATTTAAAACAGGCATGTTAAAAATAGTAAAAAAAGAAGGGTAATATGGCGATACTCTTACCTTGAAATAAGTTTTCTTGCAGAGCCTCAATGTCAAATGATTATACCCTGTGGTGATCTGCCCACATGTATATATAAAGATCCTGCTTGGGTTTTCTTACCATTAGCATCTGCAATAGGTGGTGGCGGTGATACAGCCAATCACAATCATTTTGTTTCCTGAAAAGAGATGCTATAAAATATGGATAGATACTGCATAGTGTTTGCCGCAGCTGTTGCTGCGATACCAATAGTTTTGTGTTAACTTTGCTATAGATAGATCCCGAGAAAATTAACACTTCTCAGGTTGTCACAGCTGCGACGTGAAACTCATGTGTGGGGTCTTGTAGGAAATGAAAAGTTTGATGTTAGAATGTATGGACCATGGGTTTCAGGTAACCTGTCATCCTGTGCTATGATTATAACCCACTTCAGGTTTCAATCTAATGTTGACTCAGTTGTCCAGTGTGGTGGGAATTACACTCATGTATAAGAACCGCACACACACACAATGGAGGTAAATTAAATATACTTTTCATAGACATACATACACTGTAAGCTGTATATGAAAGGCTGCAGTTATAAGAGCGCTTTTAATTTACATGGTATAGCATTATAATTAAATTAATAAAACTGTGAAGCGCATGAAACAATTATGTATACGCTGTTGTAATTACACACAAACTTGTCGGTCCCTAAGTGGTTGTTAAAAATGTAAGTTGACGTGTTTTATATAAAGAAAAATTTATAAAACTTTTAAAAATGATTAAAATTTTGTTATCCTTGATTTTTTATCGTTGCTATTATAATTAAAAGACGTCCGGCCGTGTAGTATACGTCTTTTGGACATGCCCGGGCATGCCAATATATAAAAGTCATATCAAAATGATATCAAATCACAAAATGATATATAAGTGGTATAAAACCGTATCAAAATGTTATAAATGAGATATAAAGTGTTAATAAAAGCTTATCATTTGATAAGGATTTATAAAGTGATATGAAAAGCTTATCATTTAATATAAAATTTATATTAAGACATATAAAAATCATATCAAAGTGGGAGGCATTTTGGCATGGTTTGGGCCGGTGAGGGGAGAGAAATGGGTGGATCTGGGTGGGGTTAGGGCATTTCTGGGATAGCTTATGGTGTGAAAAAGGGGCAGGGCACCTGTCACTTTGACGAGACATGTCCCACTATACTACTTGTAGGGAAAGGATAGGGAGGAATCATTCCACAGCATTTATGTTGAACAGGGTTCAGTAGAGGAGTTTACAGCCTGGGTAATAGGAAGAATCATATTACACCTTGCTGCACTGACTGGGGACCTAAATTGCCATTATACAGCTCTGTAATTCCAGCAAACCATTCTTGTTATTGGAGTGCAAGTGCTGTTTGAAACAGCCATTAACAGGGTTTATTACAAGGAAATATTTCTACGTCTTAGGCTACTTTCACACTGGCGTTTCTGGATCCGCTTGTGAGAACCATATTGTGCCCCAATGCATTCTGAATGGATAAGGATCTGTTCAGAATGCATCAGACCACCATGCTGCTTGACGATGCGGAGCCAAACGGATTCGTCCTGACTTACAATGTAAATCAATGGGGTCGGATCCGTTTTCACTGACACAATATTGTGCAATTGAAAACGGATCTGTCCCCCATTGACTTTCAATGTAAGTCAGGACGGATCCGTTTTGACTTATACTTATTTTTGAAAGAATAATGCAAACGGATCCGTTCTGAATGGATACAATCGTTTGCATTATCGGTGCGGATCCATCTGTGCAGATACAAGACGGATCCGCAGGTGTGAAAATAGCCTTATTTGCCCTTGTGCGGTGCAGTTATATGTTCTAAAGCATTTTTTGGCTTGAATTAGTGGGAAAAAAGGGCTTATTAGGCTGTTGCGTGGTGAAGTGCAAAAATGACAGCCCTTTTTATTGTGTATTAGTGGTAAAAGTAAAATATATTTGCCATTCAGCGTTGCAGTTATATGTTCTAAAGCCCTTTTTTTCATGCATCTGTGGCAAAAGTAAAATATATTTGCCGTTCAGCGGTGCAATTATATGTTCTAAAGCCTTTTTTGGCGTGTATTAGTGGTGGTAAAATAAAATAAAAATTGCTTTTCAGCTGTGCAGTTATATGTTCTAAAGCCTTTTGTGGCGTGGATAAGTTGATAAAAAAGGGCCTATTTGCCGTTCAGCGGTGCAGTTATATGTTATAAAGCCCTTTTTGTCGTGTAATAGTGGCAAAATAAAAATATATCTGCGGTTCAGTTATATGTTCCCAAGCCCTTTTTGTCGTGTATTAGTGACAAAACAAAAATATATTTGCCATTCAGCGGTGCAGTTATATGTTCTAAAGCCTTTTGTGGAGTGTATAAGTGGAAGAAGAAAAATATATTTGTGGTTCAGTTGTGAGGTTATATGTTCTAAAGCCCTTTTCTTGTGTACAAAAGCCAAAAAAGGGGGTCAGTCAGCACATACCAAACCGCAGTAGCACATTGCTATGGCAGGGAACAACATTAAAAGACAGAAACATGCAATGCGACACTAAACTGCAATATAAAGTACAAAATTGCGTAATAATAACAAGTGCTACACTATAAGTGCGAGATACTTGGCAAATCGTTT
Source organism: Bufo bufo (assembly GCF_905171765.1). Taxonomy (NCBI): domain Eukaryota; kingdom Metazoa; phylum Chordata; class Amphibia; order Anura; family Bufonidae; genus Bufo; species Bufo bufo. Next base: position 98,897,452 of record NC_053389.1, on the reverse strand, counting down.
TGTACAAAATTATTTGAGCCCGTCTGCCGAGCGTCAAGGTGATCTCTGTTAGGCGGGTTCCTACGCTAAATTCTACCTGTTAGGTGCCATGACGGCTACCATACACTTCAGGGAGTGTAGGTTCCACGTACCTGCATTGAATACTACCTGTTAGGTGCCATGACGGCTACCATACACTTCAGGGAGTGCAGGTTACACAGCAGGCCCACTCCACGACACCACCGGCGCCAAACGGCTACCAAGGATTGCAGTGAGAGTCCACAAACTATCTCACTCCTGGTGCCATGGCTTCAGTGAGTGAGGGGGAGCAGGCCTGACTATGTACTAACACTAATTAAAATCAGCCTATAGGGCAAACAGGATGGTCAGGAGTGCATGACTGAGGAGGCAGCCACACCTCCAGTACAAACTGCAAAGAAAAGCCAAAAAAGGGGGTCAGTCAGCACATACCAAACCGCAGTAGCACAATGCTATGGCAGGGAACAACATTAAAAGACAGAAACATGCAATGCGACAATAAACTGCAATATAAAGTACAAAATTGCGTAATAATAACAAGTGCTACACTATAAGTGCGAGATACTTGGCAAACCGTTTTGTACAAAATTATTTAAGCCCGTCTGCCGAGCGTCAAGGCGATCTCTGTTAGACGGGTTCCTACGCTAAATTCTACCTGTTAGGTGCCATGACGGCTACCATACACTTCAGGGAGTGTAGGTTCCACGTACCTGCATTGAATACTACCTGTTAGGTGCCATGACGGCTACCATACACTTCAGGGAGTGCAGGTTACACAGCAGGCCCACTCCACGACACCACCGGCGCCAAACGGCTACCAAGGATTGCACCTAACAGGTAGTATTCAATGCAGGTACGTGGAACCTACACTCCCTGAAGTGTATGGTAACCGTCATGGCACCTAACAGGTAGAATTTAGCGTAGGAACCCGTCTAACAGAGATCGCCTTGACGTTCGGCAGACGGGCTCAAATAATTTTGTACAAAACGATTTGCCAAGTATCTCGCACTTATAGTGTAGCACTTGTTATTATTACGCAATTTTGTACTTTATATTGCAGTTTATTGTCGCATTGCATGTTTCTGTCTTTTAATGCCCTTTTCTTGTGTGTATCAGTGGGAAAAAAAGGGCTTATTAGCCGTTGTGTGGTTAAGTGAGAAAATTACATACTTTTTTAGGGTGTTTTCATTTCCTTTTTATTTATTTATTTGATCTAACAGTATGTCAGACAGAAAAGTGCCAGGCCCTGCACAGGGGAGTGGCAGAGGCCTAAATGTTTCTGGCGCATGCACAGATCGCAGCAGAGTAAGGGGCCATGGCAGCAGGGGTCACTTCGAGAGGCCTGAGTTCCCAGTGTCAGCTAGCGGTCGTGTCTTGACCAGCAACCCAGCGGTTCTTGAATAATTGACATCAGACACCCCCAGCCAAGAGTCAGTGGGTTAGTTGGCATGGCCCGGGAGCAGGCCCTGTGCCCTCACCTGTCTCTGTCCTTTTCTGTTCCCTCAGCCAGAGAAGTATTGTATGCTGTGGGATCAGCACCACTATACAGTGAGGACGAGCTACTAGAAGAGCCAATAGGCGGGCAAGTAGTAATGAGGAGAGTGGCGTGGGAGCTGGTGTTGCGAGCAGTCAGGCTCCTGACCCAGAGACGGCTGAGGAGGACATCAGTGACATGCAGACAGTGCTTGATGATGATGTAGCTGATCACACTTGGGAGCCGGGTGACGAAGGGGCTTTATCATAATCGGTTGAAGAGGGTGGCAGCTTGCCCGTGAGTCAGTGGCGGAGCCAGCAAGTCGCTAGCGCGGAGAGGAGTCAGCAGGGTGGCAGCAGTGGGAGGTCGGTAGCCAAACGTGCCCGGAGTAGATCACTCGCTTCACAGGAGCCTACCTGCCCGGTAAGTAGCGGTGCACGGGTTCACGGAGGCAGCAGTCGGTCAGTGTGTAGCGTTGGGGGTAAAATCACCTACTCGGCAGTGTGGCAGTTTTTTGTTAAGCCGCAAGAGGAGGTGAACATGGCCATATGTAAAATCTGTGGGCAGAAGGTGAAGCGTGGCCAATGTTGGCACCATGGCTCTGTGTAAACATACGCAGCGTCACCATAAAGTGGACTGGAAGAACCGTGGCTCCGATGTGGTGGTCCAGCCTGCCACAGCAACTGCTGCAGCACCCAGTGGCACGCAGCCGATTTCAGGCAGCCAAGGCTTCACCACCTCAGCTGAAGGGAGCTGTCGGTCCTTCCCATCATCTGCTGGTCCTGCTCCTCATCAGTCATTCCGTCAGCAATCGATCATCGAAGCGATTGTCAAGAGACAACAGTATGTGTGCACTCATCCAACATCACAGAAGCTGAACGTGCTCCTGTCCAAGTTGCTGGTGCTGCAGTCCCTGCCTTTCTAAGTGGTGGACTCTCCACCTTTCAGAGAACTGATGGCTTGTGCCGAGCCGAGGTGGAGAGTCTCAAGGCAGTACCAGCCTTGCACACACCTGTAGAACAGAAGGTGGGCCAGTCCTTGAGCCTGTCGGTGTCTGCCAAAGTGCACGGAAGCGCTGATATGTGGAGCTGTAACTACGGTCAGGGATAGTACATGTCCTTTACGGCCCACTGGGTGAATGTGGTTCCTGCACGTCAAACCAGCAACTTGGCCAGGTGACGCCGCTTCCGCCTCCACGTTCTTACGCCGTTGGTCCTGTGACAATGTCCGCCTCAGCCTCCACTGCAGGGACAATTCACAGTGCCCCTCCAGCATACCATATGTGTAGGGCACAGCGGTGTCACACTGTTCTGCAACTCGTTTGCCTGGGCGAACAGAGTCACACAGGGGAGGAACTGCTCTGTGTCCTTCATCAATAAATCGAATCTTGGCTTTCTCTGCAACAACTCAAAATCAGAACCATGGTGACCGACAACGGGAAGACCATGGTGTGGGCGCTGCTTCAAGGAGGGCTGAGTCATGCGCCCTGCATGGCACACGTGTCTAATCTGGTTGTCAAGCAGTTCCTGAAGTCTTCCACCCATCTGAAAGACATCCTAAAAATGGCCAGGAAACTTTGCATGCACTTCAGCTACTCGTACATTGCAAAGTACACCCTCCTTGAGATGCAGTGGCAGAACGGCATCCCCCAACATAGGCTAATATGCAACGTTTCCACTAGTTGGAATTCCACCATCCATATGTTGGACCGACTATACGAACAGAGAAAGGCCATAAACGATTTCTTGAGGATCCAAGCGAACAGGAGTGTAACTTCGATGTCAGCCAGTGGCAGCTGATGCGTGACACCTGCCGTTTGCTCAGGCCCTTTGAGGAGGCCACGCTATTTGTCAGTCGCCAGGACTACGGGATGAACAATGTCATTTCACTGTTTCATGTCCTGGAACAGATGCTGGTAAATCTGGCTGGTCAGGGCACTGGAGACGTGGCGCCTACATCTCACGGCCACATGAGCCCTGTGGGGGCTGAACTGTAGGAGGAGGACATTGGAGCACAAGCAATGTGTAGCGAAATGGGTGGTTTTTCTGCACAGGTGACAGGAGAGCAGGAGCAGCCAGAAGAGCTACATGGCGATGAGGAAGACGAGGCAGAGGACCCAGACACACCTTGGCAGTATGCAGTGGAGATGGAGGCAAGGAGTCCCTCTGAGTAACTTGCACAAATGGCCCGATGCATGCTTACTTGCTTGCGTAATGACAGCCAAAGGTCACCATTAGGCAAAGGGATGACTTCTGTCTCTCCACCTTGTTGGACCCTCGCTACCGGTCCAAAATGGGGGCCTTTTTTTACACCCACTGAGAGGGAGGACAAGCTGAACTACTATAGAGACATCCAATGTAGTCAGTTGGCCGCTACCTAACTGAGCCATCGTCCATCCTCTCACAGGTCTGACCGGGGGGCCCTCTGTGCTCACGTTCCACTGCCATAGCTGCTGGGGAGGGGTGGGGTGGCAGGAGCAGTACCAGCTCCATCAGCAGCAGCCTGAGTCTAGAGTCACTGATGAGCAGCTTTCTTCAACCGCATAGTGAAGAAACTACTCACCAGCAGCTAGACATAGAGCAGATTGAAGATCCACTGGACTACTGGGCAGCTAAACTGGATTTGTGGCCGCAACTGGACGAGTTTGCCCTGGAAAAGCTGTCCTGCCGGCCAGTAGTGTGATATCAGAGTGGGTCTTTAGTGCGGCAGGGCCCATAGTTACCTCAAGAACTCGCCTGTCCAACCAAAATGTGGAGAGACTGACCTTTGTCAAGATGAATCAGGTGTGGATCAGCCAGGATTTCCACCCACCAATGCCTGATGCATCAGACTAGATAGTCCATGGTGCCACACCAACACTTTGACAAAAGAGACCAGTTTCTTCTGGCTACCTGCCTCAGCTACTATTCTGATGCCACCTGCCTGATGCCACACATGTGATGCCAAGTGCTCTTTTTGTCACCCATCATCTTCAGCTGGTACTGGTATTGCCACCCACCTCCCCACTCTGTCACTGGGGTCTCCTGATGCTGCTGCCACCTCCACACTATGTCACCTTGCCACTCTGTGGTCTCCTGATGCTGCTGCCACCTAAACACTATGTAACTTTGCCACTCTGTGGCCTCTTGATGCCACCTCCACACTATGTCACCTTGCCACTCTGTGGTATCCGCATGCTGCTGCCACCTCCACACTATGTCACCTTGCCACTCTGTGGTCTTCTGATGCTGCTGCCACCTTCACACTTCATGACTGGGCCACTATTTTGCCTTTCGGCCTGGCTGACATCATCATTTAGCAGCTGTAAGGTCTGTATGGTCCCATCAGAATTGGCTTGTGATTTGGTAGCCAAAAGCTGGAGTGGGTACAAAACACAGACAGAAGACATGCAAATATTCCATTCACGTGTCATCTCTGTTTCTGACCCACTCCTGTTTTTTTTGGCATTAGCAATATGGATTACTGACCAAATGCTGACCGAGTGAAGGCGGATGCTCAACAGACAGGATCAGTTTTTTTGGGGTTATTGTGCTGAAGGATCAGAGGAAGGGCAAAATAATCAGTCAACACAAACTTACTGCTGACACCCTCTCCACTTTTAATAGAACAAGTTCTGACATCAATGTGGAATCAGCTGACGACGGTGTAAAAGGAGTGTGCGCTTCTTCTTGGCGCTAACATCAACCTGTAAGGCTGAGTTCATACTTGAGTTATTTGGTCAGTTTTGGCCCTCTGACTGCAAACCGCCGGTCAATTCAGACCTGCGGTTTGCGGCTTTTACCTTATCCGGTGGTTGGCGGGCGGCGGTGCCATTAGGTCCCCATGCGGCTGTAGGGGGGACCCGATGGCATGGAAGGCAGCGCGATGCCTTCCTTAGGCATCTGCGCTGCCTTCTGGTGACGAGCCTGTGAGATCCAGCCCCCTGGATCTCACAGGCCGGAAGCTGTATGAGTAATACACACAGTATTACTCATACAGCCAATGCATTCCAATACAGAAGTATTGGAATGCATTGTAAAAGGGATTATACCCCCAAAAGTTGCAGTCCCAAAGTGGGACAAAAAAATAAAAAAAAAGTTGAAAAAATAAAGTTTTTCCCCCAAAAAATTAAAAGTTTCAAGTAAAAATAAACAAAAACGTAATTTTCCTCAAATAAAGTAAAAAAAAAAAAAGGTAAAAGACCGGCTCTATAAACATATCACATGACCTAACCCCTCAGATGAACACCGTAAAAAAATAAATAAATAAATAAACTGTGCTAAATAAACAATTTTTTTGTCACCTTACATCACAAAAAGTACAACAGCAAGCGATCAAAAAGGCGTTTGCCACCAAAATAGTACCAATCTAACCGTCACCTCATCCCGCAAAAAATGAGCCCCTACCTGAGACAATCGCCCAAAAAATAAAAAAAAACTATGGCTCAGAATATGGAGACACTAAAACATCATTTTTTTTGTTTCAAAAATGATATTATTGTGTAAAACTTACATAAATAAAAAAAAAGTATATATATTAGGTATCGCCTCGTCCGTATGGACCGGCTCTATAAAAATATCACATGACCTAACCCCTCAGATAAACACCGTAAAAAAAATAAAAAAAAACTGTGCTAAATAAACCATTTTTTTGGTCACCTTACATCACAAAAAGTGTAATAGCAAGCGATCAAAAGGTCATATGCACCCTAAAATAGTGCCAATCAAACCGTCATCTCATCCCGCAAAAAAATGAGAACCTACCTAAGATAATCGCCAAAAAACTGAAAAATCTATGGCTCTCAGAATATGGAGACACTAAAACATGATATTTTTTGCTTCAAAAATGAAATCATTGTGTAAAACTTACATAAATAAAAAAAAAGTATACATATTAGGTATCGCAGCGTCCGTAATAACTTGCTCTATAAAAATATCACATGACCTTTTGGAAGCAATGGGACCTAGTGTTTGATGCTCCAGAATGATTGGGCCTTTACCTTTTTCCCCCATCCTAACCCTACTGTTTCAGGTCTTGTTACTCACCTTTGTGTGTCTAAATCTCTCTTGTACAGTAATTTTTGTACGCCTTCATACAGATTGTATGATAATAGACACTTTGTCATTATAGTAATCTGTTGACTCCTACCACAATATTACTTTTCAAGGATTATTGTATCTGTAATTTTTGGTACATGCTTTGAACCTGTTTATTTGCATAGCTGTGTAATACATGCTATCTTTTGCTCAATGCTCTTCGTTATATCTCTGTAACATGAATAGTGTACACCAGAGAAACTGTTTTTCATACATGTTTATTCTTGAAAAAATTCTATAAATAGACAATTGAAAAAAAAAAAATATCCCATGACCTAAACCCCTCAGGTGAATACCGTAAAAAAATAAAAAATAAAAAAGTTTTAAAAAAAGCAATTTTTTGTCACCTTACATCACAAAAAGTGTAATAGCAAGCGATCAAAAAGTCACATGCACCCCAAAATAGGGCCAATAAAACCGTCATCTCATCCCGCAAAAATCATACCCTACCCAAGGTAATCGCCCAAAAACTGAAAAAATTATGGCTCTCAGACTATGGAAACACTAAAACATGATTTTTTTGTTTCAAAAAAGAAATCATTGTGTAAAACTTACATAAATAAAAAAAAGTATACATATTAGGTATCGCCGCATCCGTGACAATCTGGTCTATAAAAATATCACATGATCTAACCTGTCAGATGAATGTTTTAAATAACAAAAAATTAAAACGGTGCCAAAACAGCTATTTCTTGTTACCTTGCCTCACAAAAAGTGTAATATAGAGCAACCAAAAATCATATGTAGCCTAAACTAGTACCAACAAAACTGCTACCCTATCCCGTAGTTTCTAAAATGGGGTCACTTTTATGGAGTTTCTACTCTAGGGGTGCATCAGGGGGGCTTCAAATGGGACATGGTGTCAAAAAAAACAGTCCAGCAAAACCTGCCTTCCAAAAACCATATGGCATTCCTTTCCTTCTGCGCCCTGCCGTGTGCCCGTACAGCGGTTTACGACCACATATGGGGTGTTTCTGTAAACTACAGAATCAGGGCCATAAATATTGAGTTTCGTTTGGCTGTTAACCCTTGCTTTGTAACTGGAAAAAAATTATTAAAATGGCAAATCTGCCAAAAAAGTGAAATTTTGAAATTTACATATGGGGAATGTAAAGTAACTATTTTTGGAGGCATTATTATAGAAACTTTGAAATTTGCAACTTTTAAAAAAAATTTGGGTAAATTTGGTATTTTTTTTATAAATAAAAATGAATTTATTTTACTTCATTTTACCAGTGTCATGAAGTACAATATGTGACGAAAAAACAATCTCAGAATGGCCTGGATAAGTCAAAGCGTTTTAAAGTTATCAGCACTTAAAGTGACATTGGTCAGATTTGCAAAAAATGGCCAAGTCCTTAAGGTGAAATAGGGATGAGTCCTTAAGGGGTTAATGGTTAAAAATGTAAAAATCTAAATATTTATTAAATAAATTCCAATAAAAAATACGCTTTTATTTCCATTGAAAAAATGCTTTTCAGTGGAATAATTGCAAAAAAATAATAATATAAAAATCTCCACATATTTGGTATCACCTCATCTGTATGACCTGCATTATGCAATTATCATGTAATTTATCCTGTATGCTGAACGCTGACAGAAAAAACCCCCTGAAAAAGCCATAATTGTTGCTTTTTGCCACAAAAATCAAAAGGTGTTCTGTACCCCAAAATGTTCCCCATGAAAACTACAAAAAACGTTATCGGTCTTGGGATGTGGTGATGCAAAAACATTTTCTTTTTATTGCACAAAGTAAGTAAAATGTAAAAAAAAAAATATGTCTTTAGTATTACTGTACTGAATGAACTGACCCAGAGAGAAAAGTGATCATGGTAATTATGCCGAAAAAGGAACACCACAAAATTAATGTAAATATTTAACGTAAAAACTCAGTGGCAGTATTGCTGTTTTTTTTTTTTCATCTCCTTCCTAGAAAGAATTAATAAAAGTTGATCAGTAAGTTGTGTTTCCCAAAATGACACAATTAAAAACTACAACTGGTCCTGGAAAAAAACAAGCAGTCATACAGCTACATAGAAGGAAAAATAAAAAAAAGTTATAGCTCTTGAAAGGCAAAGATGAAAAAAAAAAAAAAAAGAAAGGGGTTAAAAAAAACATTACATGTAAAAAAAAAGAATGTTACAATGCATTGTGTCTGCTCAGCCTGCCAAGAAGTAGACCTTTGCTTTGGTGATGGTAGGCTGGATCTAGCATTTTTTTAAAAATATTTTATGGAGAATCTTGGAGACTCCAACAAAGTTACCACCAAATGAGCTCAGGCTCATTTTCATCTGGCCCCATTCACACGGCCTTGGGACGGAAGTGCCTGTGTTGTGGACCGCAAACCGCCAGTCCGCAAAACATGGGCACTGGCTGGGTGCACTCCACATCACGGAGAAGACTCATTGACTTCAAAAAGGACCGCGATCTGCAAGACGTGTCAAAAGAAAGGACATGTTCTATCTTTTGAGCTGCAAAGGTACAGACCTGGAAGCACACGGAATGACTTCCATGTGATTCTGTGTGCTTCCGGGCCCATGTCCCCATGCCGCAGAAGATAGCACATGTCCTTTCTTTCATTGCATCTTGTAGATCCTGGACCCATTTAAGTCAATGGGTCTGCACAGCGATGCAGAGTGCACTTGGCTGGTGTTCGTGTTTTGCAGACCCGCAGTCTGTGATCTGCAGCACAGACATGGGGGTCCCACAGTCATGTGAATGGGGCCTTAGGCACATAAAAAATTGATGGCTTGGCAAGTGCATAAACCTTAACATGCTTATATTTGTGAAGGTGTATTAAAGCTGCCCTAACATTTGTGGGATTACATAAGTTTCTATAGTACCAGTCCTAAAAAAAGATTTTCTAGAGCTATTTCACACAAGATTCCCACAATCACAGCAAGAATTAATTCTTCATATTACCTCAGTTACATTTTAAACGGATATGATGATGAAGGGCCTACATTATAATAGGTTGTCATTGTCCATGTGTGTATCATGTGCTGTGGGTACATTTAAAGTGTATTTTGTGGTGTGTTTAAATTTCAGTGCTCAATGCCGCTATGGAAGTAACCACAATGTACTTGTGTCCCAATTTTGCAGCCCACAATTTACTTCTAGTGTGGTTTTGTAAGTATATCATCTGTTACCCCTTCACCACATACTGTATATTGGAGTCCTATAGTGCTCCATGTTACAAGGTGGAGAATAATTTGATACTTGTAGCTACATAGAGGATGTAGTAGTGGTTTGGAAAATAAGTATGTAGTAGGAAAAGATAGGAGCTTTTATATGTTTTATTTTAGCATTGAGAAGCTATATGCTTGTTTCTGAAATATGCATTTCTGTAGCATGTAGATATCGCATTTATTGTTTCAGCGGCACTCCGTGCCCACCACTGTCCCGCTATCCGGGGCCAGCACGGGCACCACATCTCACATCTCTCCTGCTGTAAATGTCCCTCCTCACTCTGGCCTTAGGGTGCTCACACTGTTGCTGACCTAAAGGGCCAGCATCCATGCACCCTATTCTTCTCCAGCCTCTGGCATACGGTGTGCTGTTCTGATTATCGGCCCGTGTATTAATCTTTACAGGTTTACTGACTGTAACTCTCCGCTGACCCGACTTACGCCCGTTTTCCATATTGACTCTTTGCTGCCTGCCCTGTCCTTCCTCAGACTTGTTTCACAGATTTGGACGTATTCTGCCTGCTCTGATCATGGCCTGTGTCCTGACTATGAGTATTTTCTGACCCTTTAGTGCTTCACACAGGTGTCTTGAACACCCTAAGTCAGCTGCCAACCACACCAGGACAATTCCAAGAGGTAGCGGCCTGATTGCTGCCCTGCAGCGAAGGCCAGATCCTTGTAAGGGGTAAACGGTAAATGGTAATTGAGCAGTAAGCAGTACCACATGATTATTTTTCAACACAATTCCAAGGCACTGTGCATATCAAAAAGGGTGAACATACAGTAATTTTTTCACACTTTAATTTTTCACAGCTCCTTATGAAAATGAAAGGTGGAATCTGATTGGTTGCTATGGACAACTAAGCAGGTTCTACTTTACACCAGTTTGATAAATCTCCCCCAAAAAGTGTATCCTCTTTGAATTCTATGGTTTTAACTATTAGGACATAAAAAAAAAAATTTAAAAAAAATCTAGTCCTTAGAAGATCTTAGAATTAGGTGCATACAACATTATGTATTTAAGACAAGTAATCCAAAATGGAATATGAATCAATAGCTTGCAGAACCAGCCTTAGCAGCAATAACTTAAAGGATAACTGTCACATTTAGACCCTAATTTCAATTTTCATATATGTAGTTACTAATAACATGATATTCCAGAATCAGTTACTATTAGACTGACTTACCCCATATTTAATAAGATTCAGCACTTAGCAACCAGTCTGCATAAAGCTGCAATTTCACTATTCAGTTAAGATGGCCGCCACTGCCCTCACCCTGAGGCTAATCCCGCCTGCCCTCACTAGCCAGTAACAATTGCCCCCCAAAAGTGTCAGTAACCAGAGCCCTCCCCCCTAAAGGGTTAATCTCCTGCAGCACAAAGGGGTCCTCTTACCACATGTTGCTTTCATTTATACACTGAGCAGATAATAAAGAGAATACTCCAGCACTGTGCGTCAAGAATTTTTGTTTATTTGAGATGCGGCGTCGTAATGTGACGTTTCGGCCAAAAAGGCCTTTATCAAACTAATGCCGCTGTCCGGAAATGCGCCAATGTGTGTTGCGCTGTCAGATAATAGCGTGTATCCACACGCTGGATGGATACACGCCATTATCTGACAGCGCAACACACATTGGCGCATTTCCGGACAGCGGCATTAGTTTGATAAAGGCCTTTTTGGCCGAAACGTCACATTACGACGCCGCATCTCAAATAAACAAAAATTCTTGACGCACAGTGCTGGAGTATTCTCTTTATTATTGTACGGGGTGGGAACCCGACTCCAAGCAACATTCTCCAGAGTGCCAGGAGGTTGACATCTCTACACTGAACAGATGGCAGATCTCCCTTCCCTGTTGTATGCTGCTTCAACTCTGCATTCTCCAGCTCTGCTGAGTGAGGGAGCGTCTGCCAAGCGCAGGGACAGGGAGAAGTGCAGACAGCCCAGGAACTGTTATCAGCTGCTGGGGAGGACCTGGCTTTAATCATTTACTTACAGTCCCTGGCTGTCAGTCAGTAATGTGACCCTGCACGCATGCTCAGTCTATCAACAGATAGACGGACCATGCCTAGCAACTCTATTTTAAGCACAGTTAAAAGTAGGCAGTACAGGGAACAAAAATGTGGAATTAAGGGGTAATTGAATACACAGTGAAAAGTTTAAATAGGGCCACCACTGCGCCTGCGCCGATGACCGAGATGTCTGTGCAGGCAGTGGTCAGACATTCACTGCGCCTGCGCCGAATACAGACGCGCACGGCGCAGGCGCGAGAATTCGTCCGCTGGCTCAGATGGAGAATGGCATTCAAGAGGAGATGGGCGGGCTTAACGGACGAGCGGGGCGGCATACAATGTGAGTAGACGGAGCCTCTAGGTGCTGAAGACGCCCCCATAGCACCTAGAGGCTCATTAGCATATTAATAAAAGTTCGTTTTTTAGTGAAACGGATCCATACACAGGTCTGAGAATAGCATTGTTAGGTAGATCAGACACTAGCAGATCACTAGTGTCTGAGAGCTAATTAGGTCAAAATGAGGTGGTAGAAACCCTTTAAGGTAATCATTTTCTTTACGACTATCAGTCTCTCACATTATTCTGGAGGAATTTTGGCCCACTTTACAATGTATACAAATTAAAATCATACAAGCCAAACCAAAGATACTTAGGCTACTTTCACACTCATGTTTGGTGCGGATCCGTCATGGACCTGCACAGACGGATCCGTTCAGATAATACAATCGCATGCATCCGTTAAGAACGGATTAGTTTGTATTATCTTTAACATAGCCAAAACGGATCCGTCTTGAACACCATTGAAAGTCAACGGGGGACGGATCAGTTTTCTATTGTGCCATATTGCGTCAGTGAAAACGGATCCGTCCCCACTGACTTACATTGTGTGTCAGGACGGATCCGTTTGGCTCAGTTTTGTCAACTGAGCCAAAGCAGCGTTTTGGTGTCCGCCTCCAAAGCGGAATGGAGGCGAAACAGAGCCAAACTGAACCAAACTGATACATTCTGAGCGGATCCTTATCCATTCAGAATGCATTAAGGGCAATACTGATGCGTTTCGGACCGCTTGTGAGATCCCTGAATGGATCTCACAAACAGAAACCAAAACGCCAGTGTGAAAGTAGCCTTAGCTGTAGACAGCTCATGCCCCTTATCAGTATAGAAAAGGGTACTGGTTGGTTGGATTAAATGCCTTAGACAAAGCTGAGGGGGTGATACGACACGGCCCGGGAACATCAGGGATGCAAATCAAAGGCATGAACTTATACTCAGCTCTCAGCAAGAAGTAGTTGGGAGCAATGGTCACCCTGACATGAAGGGAATGTGTAATGTAACATCATGTATGGCTACTATTATTTGGACACTATATGGTGTTTTTAAATGCACATTTAGAGAGTAAGTGTGACAACATATAGTAAGGTCAGAATTGCCCCCTGCCCCCCAATATGGTATTTACTCTGTGTGTGTGTGTATATATAAGCTGATGTGGGCACTTTGAAAAAAGGCAGACAGACAACGCTAACAAGTTCTAGTGTTGGCTGCTTTCCTTGCCTGTCCTGTGTTAACGTTTGTACACCCTCAAACCGGCACTGTGCATCGGATAGGTTACTATCTGACGTGCGATTCCAGTTTCATTATCTATGTACTGATCTGTCCATGCAACCTGTTGTATGTTGGAGAGACGACTACGGATTTTAAGTCGCGTCTCAACAACCACAGGTTAAGCATAAGGAAGAAAAGATTAGACCTACCGGTCACAAAACACTTTGCAGAATATAAACATGTTGAGAGAGACATGAAATGTTGTATCATTGATTTTGTCCCAATGCCGAGGAGAGGCGGCGATAGAGCCAGTATTCTAAAAAAAAAAGGGAACTTAAGTGGATTCATGTACTTAATTCCCTTAAACCGCATGGTCTGAATGTGGACTACAACATTGGGGCAATATAGGTTGGCGGCTTGCCCTTGACCAACATATGGAAACGTTATTCTGTACCTGCGTATATTTGGTGATCAATTGTATGGGACAAAATAGTAGTTCCTTATGGATTGCCAAATTTTTTATGTTTTTTCTATATTTTATGACAGATGGTTTGCAATGGAGTATGGTGAGAGGAAGTTCGAGGAGACATTTGAATGGCGTGCGGTCAAGAACCACATTATGTAGAGGATGTCTGTGCGTGTCTTTGTTTGTATATTCTGTGTTAATTTTGTACATGGCCACAGTCTGTTGCCCACATGGGGGGTGGTATTGAGGAGAACCCTCTTAAATGGTGGTGATGTGCGGGTTTTGACCGGGGGTACAGTGCGACCCTGCATTAACATGTGGGTGCGCTACTGACCACGGGTCACTGGTGGAGACTGCACCTATGTCTGGTGGGGGTAGTCATCACGCGACCCCGCACTGCCATCTATGGTATGTCGGCATGAATAGGTGCTGGCACCACCTTGAACCTGTGCGCAACAGACGGCATTGGCATATGGACGTCCGCTGTGGATGTCTGGTTCCCTCGTCGAACATGGTGGACACAGTGTCGGAGTCACAATGCGCAGCCGCGCAATGTTGTATGCGGTTACAACCGGAAGTATTTTATGAACGTCATCATGACATGCGCAGAGACGCCACAGACACGCCAAACAGCATGCGGTATCTTGGATGGCAGCCATTCGCCCTCTTACTCCTCCTTCACCCTCCGCTCGCAATACCTCTTAGTAAGCACTTGGCACTTTCTGATTATCATCCACACATGGCACTGATCACGATATTTATTGCAATTAATATTGTATGGAAGTTTTTCTTTTATTATATGTAATCATGAATGCATCACTAGGGAAATATATACAATATGGGTTATATCTAGTATGGATTATATTGTTATAGGTTTGTATTTTATATTTTGTGAGATCTGCTACTAATTATTATGAATTAACTGCACTTGCTTTGTCAATTATTAATCACTATGAATTAACTGCACATGTGTTGCTAATTTTAATGAATGAGTATGTTGCTATATATTTTTGGCATTTTGTCTCTGTACACTGCTTGAGGAAGGCTCCTGTCTAGAGCCGAAACGTCGCATGTCCCACTGGGGTAAATAAAGATTTTTGTATTTTTTACTTTTTGGAGTGCTGCCCATCCTTTCTATTTATATATATATATATATATATATATATACACATACACACACACACATACATACACTCACCTAAAGAATTATTAGGAACACCATACTAATACGGTGTTGGACCCCCTTTTGCCTTCAGAACTGCCTTAACTCTACGTGGCATTGATTCAACAAGGTGCTGATAGCATTCTTTAGAAATGTTGGCCCATATTGATAGGATAGCATCTTGCAGTTGATGAAAATTTGAGGGATGCACATCCAGGGCATGAAGCTTCCGTTCCACCACATCCTAAAGATGCTCTATTGGGTTGAGATCTGGTGACTGTGGAGGCCATTTTAGTACAGTGAACTCATTGTCATGTTCAAGAAACCAATTTGAAATGATTCGAGCTTTGTGACATGGTGCATTATCCTGCTGGAAGTAGCCATCAGAGGATGGATACATGTTCTCATTCTGTTTACGCCAAATTCGGACTCTACCATTTGAATGTCTCAACAGAAATCGAGACTCATCAGACCAGGCAACATTTTTCCAGTCTTCAACAGTCCAATTTTGGTGAGCTCGTGCAAATTGTAGCCTCTTTTTCCTATTTGTAGTGGAGATGAGTGGTACCCGGTGGGGTCTTCTGCTGTTGTAGCCCATCCGCCTCAAGGTTGTGCATGTTGTGGCTTCACAAATGCTTTGCTGCATACCTTGGTTGTAACGAGTGGTTATTTCAGTCAACGTTGCTCTTCTATCAGCTTGAATCAGTCGGCCCATTCTCCTCTGACCTCTAGCATCCACAAGGCATTTTTGCCCACAGGACTGCCGCATACTGGATGTTTTTCCCTTTTCACACTATTCTTTGTAAACCCTAGAAATGGTTGTGCGTGAAAATCCCAGTAACTGAGCAGATTGTGAAATACTCAGAGCGGCCCGTCTGGCACCAACAACCATGCCACGCTCAAAATTGCTTAAAGAGGACCTTTCACTAGTTTAAAAACTAAAAACGAACTATATCAGTGGGCAGAGCGGCGCCCAGGGGTCCCCCTGCACTTACTAGTATGTCTGGGCGCCGCTCCGTTCGCCCGGTATAGGCTCCGGTGTCGGCAGCTCCCTCTGTTGTACTGGGCGGAGTTTTTGTATTAGGGTTGTCCCTTGCTGCAGCGCTGGCCAATCGTAGCGCACAGCTCATAATCTGCTCAGTCCTCTTTAAATCACCTTTCTTTCCCATTCTGACATTCAGTTTGGAGTTCAGGAGATTGTCTTGACCAGGACCACACCCCTAAATGCATTGAAGCAACTGCCATGTGATTGGTTGACTAGATAATTGCATTAATGAGAAATAGAACATGTGTTCCTAATAATTCTTTAGGTGAGTGTATATACCGTATACACTGCTCAAAAAAATAAAGGGAACACAAAAATAACACATCCTAGATCTGAATTAATTAAATATTCTTCTGAAATACTTTGTTCTTTACATAGTTGAATGTGCTGACAACAAAATCACACAAAAAAAAAAATGGAAATCAAATTTTTTAACCCATGGAGGTCTGGATTTGGAGTCACCCTCAAAATTAAAGTGGAAAAACACACTACAGGCTGATCCAACTTTGATGTAATGTCCTTAAAACAAGTCAAAATGAGGCTCAGTAGTGTGTGTGGCATCCACGTGCCTGTATGACCTCCCTACAACGCCTGTGCATGCTACTGATGAGGTGGCGGACGGTCTCCTGAGGGATCTCCTCCCAGACCTGGACTAAAGCATCTGCCAACTCCTGGACAGTCTGTGGTGCAACGTGACGTTGGTGGATAGAGCGAGACGTGATGTCCTAGATGTGCTCAATTGGATTCAGGTCTGGGGAATGGGCGGGCCAGTCCATAGCATCAATGCCTTCGTCTTCCAGGAACTGCTGACACACTCCAGCCACATGAGGTCTAGCATTGTCTTGCATTAGGAGGAACCCAGGACCAACCGCACCAGCATATGGTCTCACAAGGGGTCTGAGGATCTCATCTCGGTACCTAATGGCAGTCAGGCTACCTCTGGCGAGCACATGGAGGGCTGTGCGGCCCTCCAAAGAAATGCCACCCCACACCATTACTGACCTAATGCCAAACCGGTCATGCTAGAGGATGTTGCAGGCAGCAGAACGTTCTCCACGGCGTCTCCAGACTCTGTCACGTCTGTCACATGTGCTCAGTGTGAACCTGCTTTCATCTGTGAAGAGCACAGGGCGCCAGTGGCGAATTTGCCAATCTTGATGTTTTCTGGCAAATGCCAAACGTCCTGCACGGTGTTGGGCTGTAAGCACAACCCCCACCTGTGGACGTCGGGCCCTCATATCACCCTCATGGAGTCTGTTTCTGACCGTTTGAGCAGACACATGCACATTTGTGGCCTGCTGGAGGTCATTTTGCAGTGCTCCTCCTGTTCCTCCTTGCACAAAGGCGGAGGTAGCGGTCCTGCTGCTGGGTTGTTGCCCTCCTACGGCCTCCTCCACGTCTCCTGATGTACTGGCCTGTCTCCTGGTAGCGCCTCCATGCTCTGGACACTACGCTGACAGACACAGCGAACCTTCTTGCCACAGCTCGCATTGATGTGCCATCCTGGATAAGCTGCACTACCTGAGCCACTTGTGTGGGTTGTAGACTCCGTCTCACGCTACCACTAGAGTGAAAGCACCGGCAGCATTCAAAAGTGACCAAAACATCAGCCAGGAAGCATAGGAACTGAGAAGTGGTCAGGTCACCACCTGCAGAACCACTCCTTTATTGGGGGTGTCTTGCTAATTGCCTATAATTTTCACCTGTTGTCTATCCCATTTGCACAACAGCATGTGAAATTGATTGTCACTCAGTGTTGCTTCCTAAGTGGACAGTTTGATTTCACAGAAGTGTGATTGACTTGGAGTTACATTGTGTTGTTTAAGTGTTCCCTTTATTTTTTTGAGCAGTGTATAAATAATGGGGATTCGCTCTGGTAGGCAGGGTAAGCAGATGCAGTACAGAGACACAAAACAGTTCTTAAACACAAGTTCAGTGTTTATTCACACAGGGCAGATTAAGGCCGAAAGCACAAGGCCGTGTTCCGCAGCCGTGAGCGGTCCGTGGTATGCCGGTCTGGATTCCTGCTGACAGCAGGAGCGCATGGCGTCATTGGTTGCTATGACGCCGCGTGCTTCATGCCGCCGCTGCACTACAGTAATACACTCGTATAGAACACGGCCGTGTGCATTCGGCCTAACAAAAACAAAAATCACCTTAGGTTTTAAGTCCTGGTGCTCAATTCACACCATGCTGCGAATACCGCTTAAGAAGGTCCTGTCCTGGTGTTTAATTCACACTGTGTTGCGGGTACCCTGGAAGAGGGACAAGTCCAAGTGTTCGCCGACCTGTCCTCCCAGACAGGCCACAAGCCGTCATCCAGCCACAGGCCTCACACCACTCCTACTGCCGTCCAGCTGGCCTTTTAAGACAGTCAGCAAACCCAGACCGGCATATGAGATCCAGTCCAGTGCTTGACCTCACCTGGCTGTCAATCAGTCCAGCAGCACATCTTGGGAGGAAAATACCTTCCTCTCCACACCAGACCTTTAACTGTGTCACATACACCCTCCCTCCCCCTTTGTTCAACTTTGAGGGGTTGAACACTTGCCAAACAGTGCACCCGGGACTCCATGCCCAATGACATACCCCAAGTATCGTGCCTCCTCCAACCCTATGGCACACTTTTTTGGGTTAACAGTTAGCCCCGCCCTTCGGAGGGAGTCAACTACAGCCTGTATTTTTGCCAGGTGACTCTCCCAGTTAGTATTTAAAAACAACAATATCGTCAAGGTAAGCCGAGGCATACCGACGATGCGGACTACGTACAATGTCCATTAACCGCTGGAATGCGGCGGGGGTCAAAGGATAACACCTTATACTGATTTAGCCCCTCGGGCGTAATAAAGGCAGTTTTCTCCTTGGCAGCCTCCGTTAAGGGCATTTGTCAGTACCCTTTTGTGAGGTCCAAGACAGAAAAATACTGTGCCTGCCCTAATTGCTCGATTAACTCATCCACCCGGGGCATCAAATTTAGAGACCTCATTCACTTTGCGTAAATCGTTACAGAATCTTAATGTTCCATCTGGCTTGGGTATTAGGACTATTGGACTAGCCCACTCACTCTTGGACTCCTCAATGGCATCTAGATGCAGCATTAACTGTGCTACATTTAAGATGGCTTGTCGCTGAGCCTTCAGCACCCGGTACGGCTTTAACCGGTCTTTCTCCTGGGGCTCTCTGTGACAATATCATAGTGCATTACGGAAGTACGTCCAGGGAGGTCAGAGAATAAATCCATATTTTCCGATTAACAAACTCCCTGGCCTCTTGATCCTGCTTAGAGGAAAGGCTATCACAATACTTACTGTGGCTGCCGCTTCACCTGCAACAGACAGAGGTGTAGGAATCTCTTCCCCTAGACATCAGGCCACGGATTGTTCTCAATACAGGTCTTCCTATCCTTCCAAAATTTCAGTAAATTGACATAGTCAACATTCTCACCCCGTAGTTGGTTGACCTGATACAACAAGTATGTTGTACAGTGCCGAAATTGTTACCTGAGACGTTCATGTCTGCCAATTCAGGGCCTGGCGGCAAGTCCTCCACCTCCCCAGCCATCACATTCAGCGGGGAAGGATATGTAATATATGTTGATCCGAAACATGTTGATGAAATGAGCCTGATGTTTGGTTTTTAAGCACGTTTCCTAATAAAACACGCACTGCGAGGTGAAGCTGGACAATCCATTTTTTTTCGCTACTTCTCAGCCTTGGTTCCGGTTCTGTGTCCGTGCTCCTCGGTGGTGTATGGTGAGGTGAGCTCCAACTTGGTGTTTTTATGTCTCCCCCTTATCTACCGGAGTGGCGGTCACCCTACCGCCGGCCCTTCTGCCTGGGGTTCCCAGGGTTCTGGCACCCCGTCTGAGCAAAGGCAATCTGCTGGGACTATCCCTGACTCTTGGGGATCGGGAGGTATAACTGCTGGCCATAGGGCCGGGAACAATGAGAAGTCTCTTTCTAGTATTAACTCATGGTGCAGGTTTGTGACCACTGCCACCTCATGGATGTGCCTGCCGGCAACCGGGTTTAGAGTCACCAGAGCGGCGGGGTAGTCTTTTCAGTCTCCATGTATACATAACACGCTGACTTTCTGGCCAGTAAACTCTGTGGGTCTCACCAGGGAAGCCCTCACCAGGGTCACCGGACTCCCCGAGTCTAGAAGAGCCATAGCAAGAGTGACTCCTACTTCCACCTGACACAAATGTTTGTTATCGAGAGTTCCTGATGCACAGACCCTTCTGGCATACAGCGACTGTTGGTACCTAAAGTTTATGTCCATGGGCTCAGCAAGGTGGGGACAGTCAGCCCTTACATGGCCTGGCTCATGACACCGCTAGCAGATTATTTGGGCCGGATCCCCAGAGGGTACGTCCCGAGTGGTCTTTCTTAACACTGACTGCCAGGTGTGGGGTGGGGATTTCCAGGGTTTTATTGCCCCCTTCCCTAGAGACCCCCTTCCTGGAGTTCCTCGGTAGCCCCCATACTGCTCTACCAGGTCCACCATTTCAAGGCCACTAGCAGAAGACACCTGGCCGACCCAACGCTGGAGGGGGGTGGAAAAGCCCTCCAGAACTTGTCAGCCACAATACGGTCCAGCATGGCAGTAGCACTCAGTACATCAGACTATAGCCATTTTTGCAACAAGTGCACCAAGTCATAATATTGTAATCTTGCTGGCTTGGCGGGGTTAAACTCCCACTGATGCACCCGCTGGGCCCAAACCAACACATTCACCCCTTCACCCCCAGTTGCGCCAGGATCTCACCCTTGATTTTGTTGTAGTCTGCCACTTGGTCGGCCGACAAATCAAAGTAGACCTGTTGGGGTCCAGATGCCAGGAACGGAGCAATAACCTCAGCCCACTGGACACTCCTTCTCAAACACCGCCAGGTAGATCTCGACTTCATCAGTTGGAGCCATCTTAGGGATCTCCATGTGGACAGCTTTCCAGACATCGTGGGCCCCCTGCAATCCTCTTGTCTTCTGTAAGGCCATCCAGTGTTGCAGCAGCTGATGGTTTGTTTCTTGCTGTCGCTGATTAGTCACTGATTAGCCTCTAGCAGTTGCTGGTTAGTCTCCTGCTGTTGCTGATTAGCCTCCACGAGGGCTTTTACTACAGCCTCCATCTTGTCCCGTGACACTGGTTGCAATTTAGCTGGCTTAATCCAGGACATACAACAGTGCTCGGAAAAAAAAATGAACAACAAAAATTCTGGTTTTGCATCGGCCTCGCAGCGTATGCCTGTTCCAAGCTACCAATTGTTGAGATTTGCTCCGGTAGGCAGGGTAAGCGGATGCAGTACAGAGGTACACAACAGTTCTTAAACACAAGTTCAGTGGTTATTCACACAGTAACAAAAACAGAAGTCACCTTAGATTTTAAGTCCTGGTGCTCAATTCACACCGTGCCACAGATACCGCTTAAGAAGGTCCAGTCCTGGTGTTTAATTCACACCGTGCTGCGGGTACAGTGGAAGAGGGACAAGTCCAAGTGTTCGCCAACCTGTCCTCCCAGACAGGCCACAAGCTAGCATCCAGCCACAGGACTGGGTGTCATTCAGTCCAGCAGCACATGCTGAGAGGAACCTACTTTCCTCTCCACACCAGACTTTTCACTGTGTCACAATTAGAGATAAGCGAATCGAAGTTGACGAACTGGAATTCGATCTGAAATTCAGGAAAAATTAGATTCACACTGAAATCTGAATTTTCTCACACTGTGGTAACAAATCGCATTTTTTTCTAAAATGGCTGCTGCACGTGTTAGGACATGGAGCAAAGAACTCGGGGAATGAGGGTTCACCCACAATGCCATGCATCCAGCCAACCAATCCCTGTGATGTCACAGCCCTATAAATAGCCTCAGCTATTTTGGATTCTGCCATTTTCCAGTGTGCTTAGTGCAGAGAGAGACGTCAGCAGGCGCTAGGGACAGTGCTAGGAAAAATTAGTCAAGGTGTAGGGAAAGGATAGGAAGGCATAATCTACACTATAAAAGGAGAACATTGTGCAATAGGAGAGTGTACAGCCTGGGTATTAGGAGTGATTCTATTACACCTTGCTGCAGTAATTGGGAATCCAAATTGGTGTTTTACTGCAACTTTTAGGTTGTTTGCACTATATGATACATCACTAATTCCAGCAAACCTTGCTTGTGATTGGGGTGCAAGTTCTGTGTGATACAGCCATTTACGGGGTGTATTAATAGGAAAGATATGTACGTCCTATTAGCCGTTCTGCGTTGATTTTACATTGTTTTACATTTTTTATTTTTGGGGGGGGGGGGGGTGTATTAATAAGAGAAAAAAAAAGAACAAAAATATACATCATGATTGGTGTTTAGTGGTGAAGCTACACTGTACAGTCGTGGCCAAAAGTTTTGAGAATTACATAAATATTGGAAATTGGAAAAGTTGCTGCTTAAGTTTTTATAATAGCAATTTGCATATACTCCAGAATGTTAAGAAGAGTGATCAGATGAATTGCATAGTCCTTCTTTGCCATGAAAATTAACTTAATCCCAAAAAAACCTTTCCACTGCATTTCATTGCTGTCATTAAAGGACCTGCTGAGATCATTTCAGTAATCGTCTTGTTAACTCAGGTGAGAATGTTGACGAGCACAAGGCTGGAGATCATTATGTCAGGCTGATTGGGTTAAAATGGCAGACTTGACATGTTAAAAGGAGGGTGATGCTTGAAATCATTGTTCTTTTATTGTTAACCATGGTGACCTGCAAAGAAATGCGTGCAGCCATCATTGCGTTGCATAAAAATGGCTTCACAGGCAAGGATATTGTGGCTACTAAGATTGCACCTCAATCAACAATTTATAGGATCATCAAGAACTTCAAGGAAAGAGGTTAAATTCTTGTTAAGAAGGCGTCCAAGAAAGTCCAGCAAGCGCCAGGATCGTCTCCTAAAGAGGATTTAGCTGCGGGATCGGAGTGCCACCAGTGCAGAGCTTGCTCAGGAATGGCAGCAGGCAGGTGTGAGCGCATCTGCACGCACAGTGAGGCGAAGACTTTTGGAAGATGGCCTGGTGTCAAGAAGGGCAGCAAACAAGCCACTTCTCTCCAAAAAAAACATCAGGGACAGATTGATCTTCTGCAGAAAGTATGGTGAATGGACTGCTGAGGACTGGGGCAAAGTCATATTCTCCGATGGGGCCTCTTTCCGATTGCTTGGGGCATCTGGAAAAAGGCTTGTCCGGAGAAGAAAAGGTGAGCGCCACCATCAGTCCTGTGTCATGCCAACAGTAAAGCATCCTGAGACCATTCATGTGTGGGGTTGCTTCTCATCCAAGGGAGTGGGCTCACTCACAATTTTGCCCAAAAACACAGCCATGAATAAAGAATGGTACTGTGGCAAACCTAGCCACTTCTGGACTATAATGTAAGAAAGGTTGTCTGTAGGTTGTGCTGTATGCTATATCTGTTTTGCTATGTATATTGGGCTGTAACAGATGGACTCTTTTATATTATTTTAGGTTCGGCTGTCCATACACCCCCCTCAACCTCCCATCAGCCCTTGCTATTGTCTGCCCCCACCTTTCCTTGTATTATAGTAATCTATTCACCCTATTGTATGTAAATGAGGCTGTTGAGGGGTTTGAAACATGTGTGCTGTGCCTAGTAAAGTCAGTTGACTCCCAGACTGTGTCTCGTCCGGTTATTGGGAGGATTGGGAACATTGCCTTACTGTTCAGCGTTACTGCGGATTTACCTGTTATACCAGCGGAGATCGTGGATTCTAATATCGCACTCCGCTACAATTGGTGGCAAGCGACGGGATCCAACCTTACAGCCGAAAAGCGGTGTTCGTGTGAATTGAAACTACCGAACAAGGAAAGTGAAGGGCAATTCGTATGGAACAAAGGAACGAACAACGAGGTGAATGGAGATTGATTATGCTGCTTTGAAACGGCGGACATTGAAAGAGCTATTGGAAGCCAGGGGTAAAGTAGCCAGCAACAAACCCAAGGACATACTAATTGCCGAGCTGATAGAGGGAGACAGAGCCCGCAGCGCTACACCCCCAGCAGCCATGGAGGAGACACTCTACCAGAGGGAAATGAGAACCAGGCTGGAATTTCTGCCACAGCCTATATCAGAGGCCATGATGCAAATGGTAATGGCCAATGTGCAGGAGTACGTGATGGTACACAGCCCACAGCATGCACCGTCCCGAGCGGAATCCACCACTGGGTCACTCTACAGCCAGGTAAAACCCAAAATTCCCTATCATGCCTTTAAAGTATTTTGCGAGGAGAAGGATGAGATTGATGGGTTTTTACAGGATTTTGAAAGGCTGTGTGATTTACATGACTTGGAACGGGCAGTATGGGTCCCCTTGCTGGCAGGCAAGCTAGCAGGGCGGGCAGCAGAAGCATATCGTGCTGTACCCAGCGAGGACAGCAAAGATTATGAAAAAGTAAAGCGAGCGATATTAGAGAGGTATGCCATTACCCCAGAAGCATACCGGCGGAAATTTAGAAACCTGCGAAAACCAGAGAAAGATTCTCATGCTGAGTGGGCACACAAGCTGGACCAAGCATCACAAGGGTGGATACAAGCCAGCCAAGCCACTACTATGGAAGAATTGCGGCAGTTAATGCTGTTGGAGCAATTCTTCAACGGTTTGTCTCCAGAGACACAAGAATGGGTGCGGGACAGGAAGCCTCTCACCCTAACAGAAGCGGCACGCTTAGCCGATCAGCATTTTGATGCGAGAAGGCATCAGGTAACCCTCCCCAAAAGTTACCCGCGACCCGCGGGGTCACCCAGCATTCCACCCCCCCACGCTCCCCCTGCATCTCCTTTTCGCCCGTCCCCAGGGAACCTACCACCACCCTCTAGGTATAATGGACGTGCCAATATCCAGTGCCACACCTGCAAACAGTGGGGGCATATGGCCCGTGAGTGCACCCAAAATCGAGGCAGACCCGCCTGGAACCAAGCTCGACCGAATCCGGCACCAAGGGCTGCTGCCCACCATTATCAGCGGGAGCCAGCTGCCCAAGAGATGTGGAGTGTGCAAGCCGAGGAACCTCTAGGGGTATTACACGAGGTGATGTCCGTTCGAGCCACCGACAACAGACAGCATCATCGCCAGCTGGTGACCCTGGAAGGGAAGGAAGTGCAAGGGCTCCGAGATTCCGGAGCCACGCTCACCTTGATCGCACCCCATCTGGTTCCAGGTTCCGCTCACACTGGCGGATCAGTGGCCGTAAGGGTGGCAGGGGGAGCAGTGTACCGACTACCCACTGCTAAAGTGCATTTGGATTGGGGTGTGGGAGAGGGGGTTGTGGAAGTGGGCCTCATGCAAAATCTACCAGCAGATGTTGTACTGGGGAATGACTTGGGCCAGATGACCTCTGCTTTTGTGCCCCAGGCTCCACACCAGGAAGCTCATCCAGTGACCACACGGCAGCAGGCTCGCATCACGGCTCCACTAGCACACTCTGAGGCTCGGGTACGAGACCATGACCCCCACACGACACGTATGTCCTGGGATACCCCAACTACATTTGAGGCAGAGGTAAAGTCAGACCCCACGCTACAGATATATAGGGACAGAGTACACACCGACCAGGCTGGGTTAGAGGGGGAGCGGTACACGTGGGAGAAGGGGCTACTGTACCGGATTTCTGAAAGAGGAGTGGGGGGGGTCAGTCACAGTGACCACCAAACAGTTAGTGGTTCCCCAGAAATATCGGCAAGAGCTACTTAGGATTGCGCACGATATTCCCTTGTCTGGGCATCTAGGGATGACCCGTACCCGATATAGGTTAACCCATGCATTTTTCTGGCCAGGGATTTCTAAAGATGTGAGGCAGTACTGCACCTCCTGTGATATCTGCCAGCGAGTAGGCAAGCGAGGTGACCGCCACAAAGCTAAATTATGTCCCCTCCCTATTATTTCAGAACCTTTCAGTAGGGTGGCCGTCGACATAGTGGGGCCCTTACCCAAACCCAGTCCCTCTGGGAAAAGGTTTATCTTAACAGTAGTGGACTATGCCACACGATACCCTGAGGCCGTAGCCCTCACTAATATCCATGCTGAAACGGTGGCCGAGGCTTTAATGAAGATATTTTCCCGGGTAGGATTTCCCCAAGAAATAATATCCGATAGGGGCACCCAATTCACTGCCGAGGTCACCCAACAACTGTGGAGGATATGTGGCATTAAGCCAATAATAAATTCGCCCTACCACCCCCAGTCCAATGGCCTATGCGAAAGATTTAACGGTACGCTGAAACAAATGCTCCGTACTTTTGGAGAAGCGCACAAAGACTGGGAGCGGTTTTTACCCCACCTGCTCTTCGCATACAGGGAGGTACCCGAGGAATCGACAGGGTTTTCTCCGTTTGAATTACTGTTTGGAAGGAGGGTACGAGGGCCGTTAGACCTAATTAGGGAGCATTGGGAGGGTGAGAGTAGCCCAGATGGAACCCCTATCGTATCTTACGTACTGGAGTTCCGGGACCGTCTGGAGGCGCTGACTCAGACTGTGCGCACCAACCTCCGGGCGGCCCAGCAACGCCAGCGCCGCTGGTACGATAGGGGAGCCAGAGACCGCAGCTTTCAAGTGGGGCAGAAAGTTTTGATTCAAAAACCCGTCCGCACAGACAAGCTGCAGGCCATCTGGCAAGGCCCATACCAGGTGGTGGAGCAGAGATGTGACACCACCTATGTGATTGGCCCCTGCTCAGGGGTAGGGAAGAGACGCATGCTCCATATAAACATGCTCAAACCCTACCATGAGAGGATAGAGGAGGTGGCGGCGATATGCGCCTCAGCCTCTGAGGATCAGGAGAATCTGCCCCTACCTGACCTATTAGAACAGGAAGACCAGACAGAGCCCTCCAAGGGGGTTCAGCTGGGGGAGCGTCTAAGCCCTCAGGAGCGTGCCCAGGTACAAGAGCTGATTATAGCTAAAGGGGCTACCTTCTCCAATTTGCCTGGGTACACTCCGCTAGCCACCCACCGAGTCGAAACCCCAGGACAGCTACCTATGCGGCAGACTCCATATCGCGTCCCTGAAGCAGTCAGGACACATATGAAAACTGAAATTGACGAGATGTTGCAGCTAGGGGTTATCGAACCTTCTGATAGCCCCTGGGCATCGCCGGTAGTGCTGGTACCCAAGAAGGACGGCACGACACGTTTCTGTGTCGACTACCGGAGGCTAAATGACAAAACGGTGTCTGATGCCTATCCGATGCCTCGGATAGACGAGCTGCTGGATAAGATGGCACGGGGCCAGTATCTCACTACCATAGATTTATGTAAGGGATACTGGCAGATTCCACTAGCCGAGGATGCCATCCCCAAGTCGGCGTTTGTCACCCCGTTTGGCCTGTATCAATTTCGGGTCATGCCATTCGGGATGAAAAACGCTCCGGCAACTTTTCAGCGGATGGTAGATCGGTTACTGGACGGATTCCAGGAATACGCCTGTGCCTACTTAGACGACATCGCTATATTCAGCCAGACCTGGGCAGAGCACCTACAACACATAGGGGCCATCCTAGATCGTATTGGAGAGGCAGGGTTAACACTGAAACCCAGCAAGTGTCATATAGGGATGGCCGAAGTGCAGTACTTGGGCCACCGGGTGGGAAGCGGGCAACAGAAACCGGAACCAGCTAAAGTGGAAGCTGTAGCTAAATGGCCCACCCCTAGGACAAAAACCCAAGTGCTAGCGTTTCTGGGTACCACAGGGTACTATAGAAAATTTGTGCCCAATTATAGCGCCCTGGCCAAACCCCTGACTGACTTGACACGTAAGAATCTGCCTCGACAGGTGGTCTGGGCCCCAGAGTGTGATCAGGCATTCCAACAACTGAAGACTGCTCTAACTAATGCTCCCGTACTTGCTGCTCCTGATCCAACTAAAAGATTTCTTGTTCACACAGACGCTTCAATGTTTGGATTGGGAGCAGTGCTGAGCCAGGTTGGAGCCGATGGCGGAGAACACCCCGTAGCTTACTTGAGCCGAAAGTTATTGCCACGAGAAGTAAGCTATGCCGCCATTGAGAAGGAGTGCCTGGCCGTGGTGTGGGCCCTCAAAAAGTTACAGCCGTATTTGTATGGACAACCTTTTTCCTTACTCACAGATCACAACCCGTTGGTGTGGCTAAACCGTGTGGCTGGAGACAATGCCAGGCTGCTGCGCTGGAGTTTGGCGCTGCAGCCGTTTGACTTTACCATCCACTACCGCCCAGGGAAACAAAACGGTAACGCCGACGGGTTATCCAGACAAACTGAACTTGAAAAGTGATCTGTGAGTACTCTCCCGGACATCCCTAAGCCGATCCGTTGGGATCAGACTGTGTATGCCGGCTTGGTTCTGGGGGAGCATTGTGGCAAACCTAGCCACTTCTGGACTATAATGTAAGAAAGGTTGTCTGTAGGTTGTGCTGTATGCTATATCTGTTTTGCTATGTATATTGGGCTGTAACAGATGGACTCTTTTATATTTTAGGTTCGGCTATCCATACACCCCCCTCAACCTCCCATCAGCCCTTGCTATTGTCTGCCCCCACCTTTCCTTGTATTATAGTAACAGGGCCGGCGCCACCAGTAAGGCGACTTAGGCAGTCGCCTAGGGCGCCATCTAGCAGGGGGCGCCCTTTTGCGGTGTAAAAAAAGTTGGTAATATAAGTTCGGGCGGCCGGCCAGCGGCGCCCGTCATGCTGCCCCTCCTGAGCGCTTGCCGCTCTAAAGAATCTCCGGCTCAGTGCTGCGCAACCTGCTGTGTCTGCCCTGTGCTACTGCTGTTGTTAGTGTAGCGTGGCCGAGCTCTGTCCGGTCCGCGGTACAGGAGCTTTTGTTTGCTGTACCCGGCCGGACTGACAGGAAGTGCTCACAGTGTGCACTTCCTGTCAGTCCGGCCGGGTAGTGGGTACAAGAAACAAATGCTGCTGTACCGCGGACCGGACAGAGCTCGGCCACGCTACACTAGAGGTGACAAGGGAGGAGGGAGGAGGGGGGGGGGTGTAAAATGACATTGACAAGGGGGGGTGCAAAATGAGTGACAAGGGGGGGGGTGTAAAATGACAGTGACAAGGGGGGGTGCAAAATGACAGTGACAAGGGGGGGGTGCAAAATGACAGTGACAAGGGGGGGTGTAAAATGAGAGTGACAAGGGGGGGGAGTGTAAAATGAGAGTGACAAGGGGGGGGGTGTAAAATGACAGTGACAAGGGGGGTGTAAAATGACAGTGACAAGGGGGGGTGCAAAATGAGAGTGACAAGGGGGGGGAGTGTAAAATGAGAGTGACAAGGGGGTGTGCAAAATGACAGTGACAAGGGGGGGGTGCAAAATGACAGTGACAAGGGGGGGGTGTAAAATGAGAGTGACAAGGGGGGGGGAGTGTAAAATGAGAGTGACAAGGGGGGGGGGAGTGTAAAATGAGAGTGACAAGGGGGGGGTGTAAAATGACAGTGACAAGGGGGGGGTGTAAAATGAGAGTGACAAGGGGGGGTGCAAAATGAGAGTGACAAGGGGGGGAGTGTAAAATGAGAGTGACAAGGGGGGGTGCAAAATGATAGTGACAAGGGGGGGTGCAAAATGAGAGTGACAAGGGGGGGAGTGTAAAATGAGAGTGACAAGGGGGTGGGTAAAATGAGAGTGACAAGGGGGGGGTAAAATGAGAATGACAAGGGAGGAGGGGGGGTGTAAAATGAGAGTGACAAGGGGGGTAGAATGAGAGTGACAAGGGAGGGGGGTAGAATGAGAGTGACAGGGGGGGTAGAATGAGAGTGACAAGGAGGGGGGGGAGAGTGACAAATAGGGGGGGGGGGAGTGACAAGGGAGGGGGGGGAGAAGAGAGTGACAAGGGAGGGAGGGGGGGAGAAGAGAGTGACAAGGGAGGGAGGGGGGAGAAGAGAGTGACAAGGGAGGGAGGGGGGGAGAAGAGAGTGACAAGGGAGGGAGGGGGGAGAAGAGAGTGACGAGGGAGGGAGGGGGGGAGAGTGACAAGGGAGGGGGGGGCAGAGTGACAAGGGAGGAGGGGGGGAGAAGAGAGTGACAAGGGAAGGAGGGGGGAGAAGAGAGTGACAAGGGATGGAGGGGGGGGGGGGGGGAGAAGAGAGTGACAAGGGAGTCCCCAGAGCCAGACTGCAGCCAGAGACCAGATCATCTTATTGTCCTGGTGGTAAGTAGACAATGCAATATGTTTATTATGTAGTTGTTTAGTTATTAATTCTACATTGGAAACTAATTTACCTCACATTTAGGGTCCATTCACACATCCGTGTGTGTTTTGCGGATCCACAAAACACGGACAGCGGCAATGTGCGTTCCACATTTTGCGGACCGCACATTGCCGGCACTAAGAGAATATGCCTGTTCTTGTCCGCTATTGCGGACAAGAATAGGACATGTTCTATTTTTTTCAGGATCGGAATTGCGGATCCGGGTCCGCAATTCCGTTCCGCAAAAAGGGACAGCTACAAGAAGCTAGATTAACCGTAAGGGAAACATAGCAGTTCTTTTAATTTAAAAGCTGAGAAAGGGGTGGAACATATGTGATGTCATGATATGGGCAGATCATCTGATAAGGGGGGGGGGGGGGGGGCGGCAATTTTTATCTTGCCTAGGGCGGCAAAAATCCTTGCACCGGCCCTGTATAGTAATCTATTCACCCTATTGTATGTAAATGAGGCTGTTGAGGGGTTTGAAACATGTGTGCTGTGCCTAGTAAAGTCAGTTGACTCCCAGACTGTGTCTCGTCCGGTTATTGGGAGGATTGGGAACATTGCCTTACTGTTCAGCGTTACTGCGGATTTACCTCTTATACCAGCGGAGATCGTGGATTCTAATATCGCACTCCGCTACAGGTACCAAAACACCCTCCAACAGCAACTTCTTCCAACAATCCAACAACAGTTTGGTGAAGAACAATGCATTTTCCAGCACGATGGAGCACCGTGCCATAAGGCAAAAGTGATAACTAAGTGGCTCGGGGACCAAAACGTTGACATTTTGGGTCCATGGCCTGGAAACTCCCCAGATCTTAATCCCATTGAGAACTTGTGGTCAATCCTCAAAAGGCGGGTGGACAAACAAAAACCCACTAATTCTGACAAACTCCAAGAAGTGATTATGAAAGAATGGGTTGCTATCAGTCAGGAATTGGCCCAGAAGTTGATTGAGAGCATGCCCAGTCGAATTGCAGAGGTCCTGAAAAAGAAGGGTCAACACTGCAAATACTGACTCTTTGCATAAATGTCATGTAATTGTCAATAAAAGCCTTTGAAACGTATGAAGTGCGTGTAATTATATTTCCCTACATCACAGAAACAACTGAAACAAAGATCTAAAAGCAGTTTAGCAGCAAACTTTGTGAAAACTAATATTTGTGTCATTCTCAAAACTTTTGGCCACGACTGTACTACAGCCCATTTACGGGGGTTTATTAATAGGAAAGATACGTACGTCCCATTAACATTTCTGAGTTGATTTTACATTGCTTTATTTATTTTTTTGGTGTATGAATAGAAAAAAAAAAAAGGGAAAAATATGTCATAATTGCCGTTCAGCGGTGAAGTTTCATTGTACTACAGCCATTTACGGGGTGTATGAAAAGGAAATATACGTACAGTGCCTTGCAAAAGTATTCACCCCCTTGACTTTTTTCGTATTTTGATGCCTGACAACCTGGAATTAATATGGATTGTTTGAGGATTTGCATCATTTTATTTATAGAACATGCCCACAACTTTGAAGATGTTTGTTTTGTTGTTATTGTGAAGCAATAAATAGGACAAACTAACAGAAAAAGTTAATGTGCATAACTATTCACCCCCCTAAAGTCAATACTTTGCAGAGCCACCTTTTGTGGCAATCACAGCTCCAAGTTGCTTTGGATAAGTCTCTATGAGCTTGCCACATCTTACCACTGGGATTTTTGCACATTCCTCCTTGAAAAACTGCTCCAGCTCCCTCAAGTTGGATGGCTTGAGCTTGTGAACAGCAATCTTTAAGCCTTTTTCTATTGGACTGAGACCTGGGCTTTGACTAGGCCATTCCAACACATTTATGTTTCCCCTTAAACCACTCAAGTGTTGCTTTGGCAATGTGTTTGGGGTCATTGTCTTGCTGGAAGGTAAACCTCCGTCCTAGCCTCAAATCACGCACAGAGTGGTAGAGGTTTTCCTCAAGAATATCCCTGTATTTAGCACGATCCATCTTTCCCTCAACTCTGACCAGTTTCCCAGTCCCAGCTGCTGAACAACATCCCCACAGCATGATGCTGCCACCACCATGTTTCACTGGTGTTCTTTGGGTGATGTGAAGTGTTGGGTTTGTGCCAGACATAGCATTTTCTTTGATGGCTGAAAAGTAAAATTTTTGTCTCATCAGACCAGAGCACCTTCCTTCATACATTTTGGGAGTCTACCACATGCCTTTTGCAAACTCACAATGTGCCTTTTCGTTTTTAACTTAAAGTAATGGCTTTCTTCTGGCCACTCTGCCATAAAGCTCAACTCTATGGAGCGTACGCCTTATTGTCATTCTATGTACAGATACTCCAGTCTCTGCTGTGGAACTCTGCAGCTCCTCCAGGGTTACCTTAGGTCTCTGTGCTGCCTCTGATTAATTTCACCAACTTAGACTATTGTGTTCTGATCCATCACATAAAATTCTGATTAAAAAAACATTGAACTTAAAGAGGACCTTTCATCAGAATCAAGTATGTAAACTGAATATACATACATGGAGAGCGGCGCCCAGGGATCCCCCTGCACTTACTATTATCCCCGGGCGCCTCTCCGGTTATAGGCTCCGGTAAAGTCATAGTTAGGCTCCACCCATTTGAGCCCATTTGATTCTGAAAGGTCCTCTTTAAGGCTGTAATGTAACAAAATACGAAAAAAAAGTCAAGGATGGTGAATACTTTTGCAAGGCACTGTAAGTCCCATAAATGTAACAATCACAATTCACTGCAGAACGGCTAGTTCTGCAGTGAATTGTGATTGTTACATTTATTTTTTGGGGGTGTAGTAATAGGAAAGAGAATAATGTCTTAATTGCCGTTCTGCTGTGAATTTTTATTTTATTTTCTTTGGGGGGGGGGGGGGGAGAATGCGGGAGTTTATTAATCAGAAAAATAATTCTTAATTGCCATTCAGCTGTGAAGTTACATTGTACTACAGCCATTTACAATGGTGTATTAAAAATAAAAATAAATTAAAATATACGTACGTCCCATTAGCCGTTCTACGGTGAAATGTGATTGTTATATTTCTTTTTTGGGGTGTAGTAATAATAAAAAGAATACGTCTTAATTGCCGTTCTGAGGTGAGGTTATATTGTACTACAGCCATTTACGGGGTATATTGAAGGGAAATAAACTACTTCCTATTATCTGTTCTGCAGTGAATAATTTTTTTTTGGTGAAGTTACATTGTACTACAGCCATTTACATGGTGTGGTGTATAAAAAGGAAATATACGTACGTTCCATTAGCCGTTCTGCGGTGAATTGTGATGCTTATATTTCTTTTTTTGGGGTGTAGTTATAGGAAAAAGAATACGTCTTAATTGACCTTCTGCGGTGAAATGTGTATTTTTATTTTTTTGGGGGGGTTCATTAATTAGAAAATATATATATATTTCTTAATTGCCGTAGTTAAGCGGTGAAGTAACATTGTACTACAGCCTTTTTTATTTTAATTCTTTTATTATATAGTATGTCAGACGACAGGGGACAGGCCCTTCAAAGGGAACGGGCAGTGGCCAAAATGTTTCTGTCGCAGGCAGCAGAAGAAGGGGGGGGGAGGGGTGGCAGCAGGAGTCGCAGCAAGAGGCCTGAACTCCCAGTGTCATCTCGACTTGAATGGTTGACTCGGTCTTCGACTTCATCGCAAGTGACATCAGACACCCCCAGCCAAGAGTCGGTGGGTTCCTCTGACACAACGCTTAGTTGGCATGGTCCGGGAGCAGGCCCTGTTCCCCCACCTGTCCTGAACCTTCCTCTGTAATTTTCAGTTCCCTCAGCACGAGAAGTATTATATACCGTAGGCTCGGCTCAACTTTTCAGCGAGGACGAGCTACTAGAGGACAGTCAGCAGCTACTGCCCAGCCAAGATCTGGAGGAGACATCCGCCGCTTCCTCTGGTAGGCAGGCAAGTAGTGATGATGAGAGTCACGTGGGAGCAGGTGTTGCGAGTGGTCAGGCTCCTGGCCCTGAGACTGTTGAGGGGGACATCAGTGACATGCAGACAGTAGCTGATGATGTAGCCGATTGCACTTGGGAGCCGGGTGAAGAAGGGGCTTCATCATCAAAGGGTGGCAGCTTGTGCGTGAGGCAGCGGCTGAGCCAGCATGGTAGCAGCATTGGGAGGTCAGGAGCCAAATGTGCCGGGGGTAGACCACCTGCTTTGCAGAAACCTTC
Organism: Bufo bufo; assembly: GCF_905171765.1. Classification (NCBI taxonomy): domain Eukaryota; kingdom Metazoa; phylum Chordata; class Amphibia; order Anura; family Bufonidae; genus Bufo; species Bufo bufo. The sequence continues at coordinate 98,863,059 of NC_053389.1, read as the reverse complement.
CGGCCCGGAAAGTAGCGGTGCAGGGGTTCATGGAGGCAGCGGTAGCAGGCAGTCAGCGCAGAATGTTGGGGGGGAAAATGCCATACTCGGCACTTGTTAGGCCGACGGAGGTGAACATGGCCATTTGCAGAATTTGTGGGCAGAAGGTGAAGCGTGGCCATGGTGCCAATGTTGACACCACGGCCCTGTGTCAACACATGCAGCGTCACCGTAAAGTGGCCTGGGAGAACTGTGGCTCCGATGTGGTGGTCCAGCAGGCTGCAGCAACGGCTGCATCACCCAGTGGTACGCACACAATTTCATGCAGTCAAGGCTCCACCACCTCAGCCGAAGGGAGCGGTCTGTCCTACCCATCATCTGCTGGTCCTGATGCTCCTCTTACTCCTCGTCAGTCATTTCGTCACCGAAGCAATTGCCAAGAGACAACAGTATGCGTGCACTCATCCAACGGCGCAGAAGCTGAACGTGCTCCTGCAGTCCCTCCCTTTCCAAGTGGTGGACTCTGCACCTTTCAGAGAACTGATGGATTGTGCCAAGCCGAGGTGGAGAGTCCCAAGCGGTCATTTCTTTGCAAAAAAAAGGCAGTATCAGCCCTACACACATATGTAGAACAGAAGGTGGACCAGTCCTTGAGCCTGTTGGTGTCTGCCAAAGTGCACGGCAGCGCCAATGTGTGGAGCTGTAACTACGGTCAAGGACAATATGTCCTTTACGGCCCACTGGATAAATGTGGTTCCTGCCCAGCCACACCAGCAACTTGGCCAGGTGACGCCGCTTCCGCCTCCATGTTCTCATGCCGTTGGTCCTCTGACAGTGTCCGCCTCTGCCTCTACTGTGTCCTCAGCCTCCACTGCAGGGACAATTCACAGTGCTCCACCTGCATACCACATGTGCAGGGCACGGCAGTGTCACGCTGTTCTGCACCTTGTTTGCTTGAGCGAATGGAGTCACACAGGGGAGGAACTGCTCCACATCCTTCATCAAAAAAATCTAATCCTGGCTTTCTCTTCGACAACTAAAAATCGGAACCATGGTGTCCGACAACAGGAAGAAAATGGTGTGGACGCTGCTTCAAGGAGGGCTGAGCCATGCGCCCTGCATGGCGCTCGTGTTCAATCTGGTTGTAAAGCAGTTCCTGAGGTCTTGACCCCATCTGCAAGACATCCTGAAAATGGCCAGGAAACTTTGCATGCACTTCAGCCTGTCGTACACCCACCTTGAGCTGCAGCAGCAGAACGGCATCCCCCAACATCGGCTGATATGCGACGTTTCCCCCTACTGGAATTCCACCCTCCATATGTTGGACAGACTATATGAACAGACAAAGGCCATAAACGATTTCTTGATAATACAGGCGGACAGAGGTACTCCCCTGTGTAACTTCGATGTTAGCCAGTGACAGCTCATGCGTGACACCTGCCGTTAGCTTGGGCCCTTTGAGGGGGCCACTTTGTTGGTCACCAGGACATTTTACTGATTCGCGTCCTGGAACAGATGCTGCTAAATCTGGCTGGCCAGGGGACTGGAGACATGGCTACTACATCTCACGGCCACATGAGCCCTGTGGGGGCTGAACTAGAGAAGGAGGAGGAGGACATTCGAGCACAAGCAATGCGTAGGGAAATGGGTGGTTTTTCTACACAGGTGACAGGAGAGGAGGAGCAGGAGCAGCCGAAGGAGCTACAGGGCGATGAGGAAGACGAGGCAGATGACCCAGACCCACCGTGGCAGTATGCAGTGGAGATGAAGGCACGGAGTCCCTCTGAGTCACTTGCACAAATGGCCCGATGCATGCTCAGTTGCTTGTGTAATGACAGCCGAATTGTCACCATTCAGCAGAGGGATGACTTCTGGCTCTCCACCATGTTAGACCCTCTCTACTGATCCAAAATGGGGGCTTTTTTACACCCGCTGAGAGGGAGGACAAACTGAACTACTATCGAGACATCCTATGTAGTCAGTTGGCCGCTGCCTAAGGGCGCCATCGCCCATCCTCACGTAGGTCTGACTGGGAGTCCCTCTGCTCTCACGTTTCACTGTCATGGCTGCTGGTGGGGGCAGGAGCAGTACCAGTTCAATCAGCAGCAACTTAAGTCTAGGGTAGCTGATTAGCAGTTTTCTTCACCCGCCTACTGAAGAAACTACTCACCAGCAGCAGCAGGCAGACATAGACGAGAACCTGAACCAGCAGGTTGTGGCATACTTGGAGTGCACCCTGCCACTCCACATAGAAGATCCCCTGGACTAGGCAGCCAAACTCGATTTGTGGCAGCAACTGTCCGAGTTTGCCCTGGACAAGCTTTCATGCCCGGCCAGCATTGTGGCATCAGAGCAGGTGTTTAGTGCGGTGGGGGCCAATGTTACCCCAAGGAGAACTTGCCTGTCCACCCAAAATGTGGAGAAACTGACCTTTGTGAAGATGAATCAGGCGTGGATCAGCCAGGACTTTCAAACACCAGTGCCTGATGCATCAGACTAGATCGTCCATGGTGCCACACCTACTGTACACTTTGACAAGAGACCTGTTTCATCTGGCTACCTGCTTCAGCTACTATTCTGATGCTGCCACCCGCCTAATGCCACACCTGCTGCCAGGTGCTCCTAGAGCCATCCACCATCTTCAGCTGGTACTGGTATTGCCCCCCACCTCCCCACTACATGAATGCAACTGAGCTACTCTGTGGTCTTCTCATGCTGCTGCCACCTCACCACTACGTCACTGGGTCACTCTGTGGTCTCCTCACCCTTCTGCCACCTCACCACTCTGTGGTCTCCTCATGCTACTGCCAGCTCACCACTATGTCACTGGGCCACTCTGTGGTCTCCTCATGCTGCTGCCAACTCACCACTATGTCACTGGGCCACTCTGTGGTCTCCTCATTCTGCTGCCACCTCACCACTCTGTGGTCTCCTCCTGCTGCTGCCAGCTCACCACTATGTCACAGGGCCACTCTGTGGTCTCCACATGCTGCTGCCACCTCACCACTATGTCACTGGGCCACTCTGTGGTCTCCTCATGCTGCTGCCACCTCACCACTACGTCACTGGGTCACTCTGTGGTCTCCTCATCCTGCTGCTACCTCACCGCTCTGTGGTCTTTTCATGCTACTGCCAGCTCACCACTATGTCACTGGGCCACTCTGTGGTCTCCTCATGCTGCTGCCAGCTCACCACTATTTCACTGGGCCACTCTGTGGTCTCCTCATGCTGCTGCCAACTCACCACTATGTCACTGGGCCACTCTGTGGTCTCCTCATGCTGCTGTCAGCTCACCACTATGTCACTGGGCCACTCTGTGGTCTCCTCATGCTGCTGCCAACTCAACACTATGTCACTGGGCCATTCTGTGGTCTCATCATGCTGCTGCCACCTCACCACTCTGTGGTCTCCTAATGCTGCTGCCACCTCACCACTATGTCACTGGGCCACTCTGTGGAATTCTCATACTGTTCTTACCCTCCCCACTCCATGATTGGGCCACTATTTTGCCTTTTTGGCCTGTTGACATCATTTATTTGACCCTTCTTCTAAACTGTCAGAAGGAAGGAAAAATTAGACGCACAAATTTTTGTAGCAGCTGTAAGGCTTATGATTTGGTAGCGAAAAGCAGGAGTGGGTACAAAACACAGAAAACATGCAAAGATTCCATTCACGTGTCATCTGTTTTGGATCCACTCCCGTTTTTTTTGGGCTTTAGAAATACTGATGGATTACTGATCAAATGCTGACCGAGTGAAGGCGGATGTTTAACAGACAGGATCAGTTTTTTTGGGGTTATTTGTCTGATGGATCAGAGGAAGGGCAAAATAATCAGTGACGTCAACACAAACTTACTGCTGACACCCGCTCCACTCTGTCAGGGGGGCTCTACTTGTATAAGCATTTAATAGAACAGGTTCTGTAGACATCTATGTGAAATCAGCTGACGACGGTGTAAAAGGAGCACTCCTCCACACTATAGTAGGATCTTGAGTTCACACTTGAGTTATTAGGTCAGTTTTGGCCCCGTAATTAACCAAATGAGCGAAGTGTGAAGTGTGTAACGGTCACGTCCACACACACACAGGGGAAAGGATAGTGACCACTGCGCTCCACCCTCACCCCTGGCCCTGCCTACTTGCCTCACGAGTCCTGATGACAGGGGACAACTGGACGACAGTCCCTAACTTAGGATATGTGCAGGGAAGACAGACAAGACAAAATACGGAACATGAATGGACCGGGTCAGAACCAAGAGAGCTACGCAGTACAAAGGATTAAGCAAAGAATGGTCAGAAGCCGGGGTCAAATACCAGGAGAGCAGAGAAGTACAAGAGGAGTCCTAAGAGAGTAGTCAGGTGGGAGCCGAGGTCACAATACCAGGACGGATGCGCAGTACAGGAGGAGCAGGCAAAAGGATGGTCAGGGAACAGGATCAGGTAAGTATTCAGCAGTCCAACAAATAGCCAGGAACCTAGAAATTAACAGGCAACCTGTAGCCAGCAGGCTGCCTGTATTTATAGTGGGGAGTGAGGGTCATGTGACGTGGCCAGCGTCACATGACCGACAGACCAACCAGTAGAGCACCGAGTGATCAGCTCGGCGCTCAAGGCAGACTAGGAGCAGGGAGCCACCCAGCTAGTAAAGCCGCCCTGGGAATGAGGTCAAACACAGAACCTCATTCCAAAAGCTAAGCAACAGGTCTGCGGGCAATGGGGGACCGAGTGCACCTTCGGAACCCCATGACAGTACCCCCCCTTTTACGAGGGGCCACCGGACCCAAGACTTCAGGCGATGGCTTTTCAGGGTGTTCTAAATGAAACTTACGAACAAGTCTAGGAGCATGAACCTCCCTGGCAGGTACCCAAGATCTCTCTTCAGGTCCATACCCCTTCCAGTGAATCAGGTACTGCAAGGAATTACGCACCTTCCTGACATCCACTATTTTAGACACCACATACTCGACAGCATCATTAACAAGAACCGGTGGAGGCGAGGCTTTTGATGGTACTACCGGTTCAAAATATTTTTTAAGCAGAGATTTATGGAACACATTATGAATGTGGAATGACTCAGGCAGCTCCAACCTAAAAGATACCGGGTTAATCACTTCCGTGATCTTATATGGTCCAATAAAACGAGGAACAAATTTTTTAGAAGTTACCATGAGAGATAGATTCTTGGAGGACAACCATACTTTATCCCCAACCTGAAAGTTTACCCCCCTTGAACGTCTCCTATCGGCCTTGAGTTTTTGAGAACATTGAGCCTTTTCTAGGTTCGATTGAACCCGGGCCCAAACTGTGCACAGTTCGGAGGAGAGTTTATCAGCTTCAGGGTTAGAGGAGGAGACGGACGACCCAGAATGAAAACGGGGATGAAAACCATGGTTTCAAAAGAAAGGGGAGACCCCAGTGGAAGAATTGACACGGTTATTCAAAGCAAATTCAGCCAACGGAAGGAATTTGACCCATAATTGCTGGTCATCAGCAACATACAACCTCAAGAATTGTTCCACAGACTGATTAAGGCGTTCAGTCTGCCCATTACTCTCAGGATGGTAGGCGGAAGAAAAAGACAATGAAATTTTACATCTTTGACAGAAGGCCCTCCAGAATTTGGACACAAACTGCACACCCCTGTCAGAAACAATATTTTCCGGGATGCCATGTAAACGAACAATCTCTCTCACAAAAATAGACGCCAGGGTTTTAGCATTCGGAAGTTTAGACAGGGGAATGAAATGAACCATCTTGCTAAACCTATCGACCACTACCCAAACCACAGTCTTACCCTCCACCAGCGGTAAGTCAGTTATAAAGTCCATCGAGATATGGGACCAGGGTCTACTGGGAATGGGTAGGGGTCGTAGGTTACCAGCAGGGCGAGTCCTAGGTGTCTTAGACCTGGCACAAACCTCACAGGCTGACACGTAGGACTTAACATCCCTGGTCAGAGTGGGCCACCAATAAGATCTAGAAACCAGATCCTTAGTGCCCTCAACACCCGGATGTCCACAAAAGGCAGAATCGTGACACTCCCCCAACAGCTGGAGACGAAATTGTACGGGAACAAACAACTTATCTGTTGAGGTGGATGCCGGTGCCAGATGTTGTTCAGCCTTAATGCGAGCCAAGATATCCTGGGTTAGAGCTGCTAAGAAGATGTTTGTTGGTAGGATGGATTCAGGCGGCGTCTCAGTGGGTTGAAAAGCATGGAAGCTCCGAGATAATGCGTCTGCTTTCACATTTTTACTTCCCGGCCTGAACGTAATGGAGAAATCAAAACGGGTAAAAAACAGAGCCCATCGGGCTTTTCGGGGATTCAACCTCTTAGCTGACTCGAGAAACATTAGGTTTTTATGATCAGTGACAACAGTTACTCGATGCCTTGCCCCCTCCAAAAAATGCCTCCACTCCTCAAATGCCCATTTAATAGCCAGCAGCTCCCTATTCCCTATGTCGTAGTTTCTCTCCGTGGGAGAGAATTTCCTGGAGAAGAAGGCACACGGTCTTAGGTTAGTGAGGCTAGCAGGACCTTGTGAAAGGACTGCTCCTGCGCCATCCTCGGACGCATCCACCTCCACAATAAAAGGTTTCTTCTGATCAGGCTGGATCAGAATGGGAGCGCTACTAAATGCCTTTTTTAAGGTTTCAAATGAAGAGATGGCCTTGGTAGACCAATTCTCCAAATCCGCCCCTTTCTTCGTAAGGTCGGTCAATGGCTTAGCAATTACAGAAAAATTCATGATAAATTTACGATAGTAATTAGCGAAACCCAAAAACCGTTGTAAAGCCTTTAAGGATGAAGGCCTTACCCATTTCTTAATTGCTAAAACCTTACCAGGATCCATCTTAAAAGGAGTAAGGAGCCAAAACATGCCCTAGAAACAGTTTCTCCTGTACACCAAAGACACATTTCTCTTGCTTAGCGGATAGCTGGTTCTCCCTCAACACCTCTAATACTTGTTTGACATGAGACACATGAGATTCGAAATCTGGAGAGAATATCAAAATGTCGTCAAGATAGACAATAATAAATTTACCTAAGAACTCCCTGAGAATATCGTTCATTAAGTTTTGGAACACAGCTGGGGCATTGCTGAGTCCAAAAGGCATCACCTGATATTCAAAGTGTCCTATCGGAGTATTGAACGCTGTCTTCTATTCGTCTCCCTCCTTGATTCGGATTAGATTGTATGCCCCTTTCAGGTCAATCTTGGAAAACCAGGTTGCCCCCAGAACCTGGTTAAATAAATCCGGAATCAATGGGAGAGAGTATCTATTTTGGACAGTGATCTTATTCAATCTCCGGTAATCAATACAAGGCCTAAGACCACCATCCTTCTTTTTAACAAAGAAAAACCCTGCTCCCATAGGAGAGACTGAAGGTCTAATATGCCCTTTAGCAAGGCTCTCCTTAATATAATCTTCCATAGCCTTGCGTTCGGGCCCTGAAAGATTATAAATTCGCCCTTTAGGAAATTCGGCACCCTCTATTAGCTCTATGGAGCAATCATAAGGTCTATGGGGGGGTAGAACCTCTGGAGTAGGGGATGAGAATACATCAGAAAATTCTTTAATAACTGAGGGTAATGTATTAGACCTTACTGAAACCCCAGCCTGGACCACGGACAAGCATGAGTCACACTTAGGTCCCCATTTCACCAACTCTCCTTTGGACCAATCAATTGTGGGGTTATGTAAACGGAGCCAAGGCAACCCTAGTACCACCTCAACCGGTAGGTTCTCCAGGACTAAAAGAGAACATCTCTCGGAGTGGCACACACCCACAGTCAGAGAAATTTCAGAGGTACATGACCTCACCGTACCACCCATCAGGGGAGTAGCATCAATAGCCATGACATGGATAGGTGTAGGTAAAGCAAACATTGGAATACCCAATTTACTAGCAAATTCAAAGTCAATAAAGCTGGCCGCTGAACCGGAATCAATAAAGGCCTTACCCGGCCACTTATTAACCACCAGAGAAATTGTTATGGGTACCAAAAGCTTATATTTAGAAAAATCAGGGTGTACCTGGTCTTTAGGTTGTCTTGCCTTAGGAGATTTGTCAGAGAGGACCCTCTTAGGACACTTATTGATCCAATGGCCAGGATCTCCACAGTAGAAGCACTCTCCGCGTCTGCTACGAAGATTACCCCGGGTCATGCCAACCTGCATGGGTTCCTCGGTGGAGGCCTCAGTGTTGTCCCTGAAAAAGGCCTCTGGCTGGAACACCATCTGAGAACAGAACTGTCGTTCTTGTCGTCTCTCTCTAACTCGTCGGTCAAGTCGGACAACTAGGGTCATCATCTCCTCTAAGGTCTCTGGAATTTGATAACTGACTAATAGATCTTTTAAATTATTAGACAGACCAGACCTAAACTGACTCTTCAGGGCTGGTTCATTCCATCCTGAGGGGACACACCACCGTCTGAATTGGGTGCAATACTCCTCTGCAGGGAGATGGCCCTAAACCAGTGCCCTAAGAGCCGTTTCGGCTACCAGGGCCCTGTCTGGTTCGTCATAGAGGGTACCCAGGGCCTGAAAAAACCCCTCCACAGAAGTCAGACAACTGGCCCCAGGAGGTAACGAGAATGCCCAGGCCTGGGGATCACCCTGTAGAAGAGAAATGATAATCCCCACGCGTTGGCTCTCGGGACCGGAGGACACGGGGCGCAAACGGAAGTAGAGTTTGCAACTCTCCTTAAAGGAGAGAAACCTCTTCCGGTCTCCAGAAAAGGGTTCTGGGAGCTTGATCTGGGGTTCAAAATGTGGACTGGAGGGCAGAGGAGTGGAAGAACCTTGCCCTAACTCAAAAGAACGGAGTTTCTCTCCTAGCTCCTGCACCACCTGTGTCAAGCTAGAGACATGGTCAGTCAGGGTAGTAAGCGGATTCATGATACAGTGGTTATTGGGCCTGTTAATCTGTAACGGTCACGTCCACACATACACAGGGGAAAGGATAGTGACCACTGCGCTCCACCCTCACCCCTGGCCCTGCCTACTTGCCTCACGAGTCCTGATGACAGGGGACAACTGCACGACAGTCCCTAACTTAGGATATGTGCAGGGAAGACAGACAAGACAAAATGCGGAACATGAATGGACCGGGTCAGAACCAAGAGAGCTACGCAGTACAAAGGATTAAGCAAAGAATGGTCAGGAGAAGCCGGGGTCAAATACCAGGAGAGCAGAGAAGTACAAGAGGAGTCCTAAGAGAGTAGTCAGGTGGGAGCCGAGGTCACAATACCAGGACGGATGCGCAGTACAGGAGGAGCAGGCAAAAGGATGGTCAGGGAACAGGATCAGGTAAGTATTCAGCAGTCCAACAAATAGCCAGGAACCTAGAAATTAATAGGCAACCTGTAGCCAGCAGGCTGCCTGTATTTATAGTGGGGAGTGAGGGTCATGTGACGTGGCCAGCGTCACATGACCGACAGACCAACCAGTAGAGCACCGAGTGATCAGCTCGGCGCTCAAGGCAGACTAGGAGCAGGGAGCCACCCAGCTAGTAAAGCCGCCCTGGGAATGAGGTCAAACACAGAACCTCATTCCAAAAGCTAAGCAACAGGTCTGCGGGCAATGGGGGACCGAGTGCACCTTCGGAACCCCGTGACAAAGTGATTCTAAGAGCGACCCCTGTCATACTGACTCACATTATTGTTTCACTACCACAGCAGACTCCCTATGCGTGTTATTGCAAGACACATTGTTCTACACCACTTTACAGGCTCTCTGTAGCCAGTAAGAAGCTGTTTTTTTAACGCGATTTGCCACAAATAAATTCAGATCAAATCTAATCCTTTAGGAAAATTTGGCGAACCGATCTAATTGAATTTTTGAGACATTCGCTCATCTCTAGTGACAATATATACACATACACTGTAAACACAAAAGACAAGGGTTAGTCAGTTAGTAAATGCACAGATACACAAAAGTAAAAGCAAACACAATGCAACAGCGCTCTGCAACCATATACCGTATTTTTTGCTTTATAAGACGCACTCCCCCCCCCCCCCCCCCCGCAAAAGTGGGGGGGAAATGTCCGCGTGTCTTATAAAACGAATACTAGTGAGCGCATTATGGAAGCGCTCACTAGTATGTATTAGGAGCAGGGAGCGAAGTGCCGCAAGCGCAGGTAATACTTACCCTCCCTGGTCTGCGGAGCGGCTCCTCTTCAGCTGTCGCACTCCCATCTTGTGTCATGTGACAGTGCAGCGCAGGGAGGGAAGATGGCAGCGCGACAGCTGAAGAGGAGCCGCGGCACAGGACAGGTAAGATGATTTTTTATTTTAGTCTGATGGAATATTCTGAGGTCTGGGGGTACTGATGGGCTATTCTGAGGTCTAAGGGACCTGATGGGCTGATCTGAGGTCTGGGAGTACTGATGGGCTGACCTGAGGTCTGGGGGTAACTGATGGGCTGATCTGATGTCTGGGGGTACTGATGGGCTAATCTGGGATCTGATTGGGGGTACTGATGGGCTAATCTGCGGTCTGATTGGGGGTACTGATGGGCTAATCTGGGGTCTGATGGGATAATCTGGGGTCTGATAGGCTAATCTGAGGTCTGATGGGATAATCTGGGGTCTGATGGGCTAATCTGAGGTCTGATAAGGCTCTGAGTGGGCTGATATGAGGTCTGAGTGGGCTGATATGAGGTCTGATGAAAAATATGCTTTTCTTATTTTCCTACTCTAAAATCTGGGGTGCGTCTTATAAAGTGGAAAATACGGTAATATATGGACTAATACTATAGTCACTGTATAAAATTGAATTTGAGATACTTAGCAAATATATTTTGATTAAAATTATGTGTGTGGCAACGTGACCTTTGTCTGTGCTATTTAGCCTCTTACTTCAGGGTAAGCAGGTTCCACATGTATACTGCAAAATGAAGTAAATGGACAGCTGCAAACATAGAATATATGATTTTATGGACTCTGAATTCAAGGAGAGCAAAAAACATGGGGACCCATAGCAAAGGTAAGAATTTCCCCCCAATATAGCTACATACTGTGTGTATATATATATATATATATATATATATATATACAGGAAGTGCAGAATTATTAGGCAAGTTGTATTTTTGAGGATTAATTTTATTATTGAACAACAACCATAATGAACCCAAAAAACTCATTAATATCAAAGCTGAATATTTTTGGAAGTAGTTTTTAGTTTGTTTTTAGTTTTAGCTATTTTAGGGGGGTATCTGTGTGTGCAGGTGACTATTACTGTGCATAATTATTAGGCAACTTAACAAAAAACAAATATATACCCATTTCAATTATTTATTTTTACCAGTGAAACCAATATAACATCTCAACATTCACAAATATACATTTCTGACATTCAAAAACAAAACAAAAACAAATCAGTGACCAATATAGCCACCTTTCTTTGCAAGGACACTCAAAAGCCTGCCATCCATGGATTCTGTCAGTGTTTTGATCTGTTCACCATCAACATTGCGTGCAGCAGCAACCACAGCCTCCCAGACACTGTTCAGAGAGGTGTACTGTTTTCCCTCCTTGTAAATCTCACATTTGATGATGGACCACAGGTTCTCAATGGGGTTCAGATCAGGTGAACAAGGAGGCCATGTCATTAGATTTTCTTCTTTTATACCCTTTCTTGCCAGCCACGCTGTGGAGTACTTGGACGCGTGTGATGGAGCATTGACTTGCATGAAAATCATGTTTTTCTTGAAGGATGCAGACTTCTTCCTGTACCACTGCTTGAAGAAGGTGTCTTCCAGAAACTGGCAGTAGGACTGGGAGTTGAGCTTGACTCCATCCTCAACCCGAAAAGGCCCCACAAGCTCATCTTTGATGATACCAGCCCAAACCAGTACTCCACCTCCATCTGAATCGGACTGGAGCTCTCTGCCCTTTACCAATCCAGCCACGGGCCCATCTATCTGGCCCATCAAGACTCACTCTCATTTCATCAGTCCATAAAACCTTAGAAAAATCAGTCTTGAGATATTTCTCGGCCCAGTCTTGACGTTTCAGCTTGTGTGTCTTGTTCAGTGGTGGTCGTCTTTCAGCCTTTCTTACCTTGGCCATGTCTCTGAGTATTGCACACCTTGTGCTTTTGGGCACTCCAGTGATGTTGCAGCTCTGAAATATGGCCAAACTGGTGGCAAGTGGCATCTTGGCAGCTGCACGCTTGACTTTTCTCAGTTCATGGGCAGTTATTTTGCGCCTTGGTTTTTCCACACGCTTCTTGCGACCCTGTTGACTCTTTTGAATGAAACGCTTGATTGTTCGATGATCACGCTTCAGAAGCTTTGCAATTTTAAGAGTGCTGCATCCCTCTGCAAGATATCTCACTATTTTTGACTTTTCTGAGCCTGTCAAGTCCTTCTTTTGACCCATTTTGCTAATAATTATGCACACCTAATATAGGGTGTTGATGTCATTAGACCACACCCCTTCTCATTACAGAGATGCACATCACCTAATATGCTTAATTGGTAGTAGGCTTTCGAGCCTATACTGCTTGGAGTAAGACAACATGCATAAAGAGGATGATGTGGTCAAAATACTCATTTGCCTAATAATTCTGCACGCAGTGTATATATAATGAAGAAAGACACCGCGGCACATCCGTTTAGTGAAAAAAGTGGGACCCTTTATTCACCCATGCGACGTTTCGGTCCGCTTGCTGGGACCATTTTCAAGCAATTGCTTGAAAATGGTCCCAGCAAGCGGACCGAAACGTCGCATGGGTGAATAAAGGATCCCACTTTTTTCACTAAACGGATGTGCCGCGGTGTCTTTCTTCATTCTACATCACACACCTTGGTAAGGTGTTTTCACTGCTGGCACCCTAACATCTAATACTGAGGAGTGCTTCCTTGAACTTCCATTTCTATATATATATATATATATATATATATATATATATATATATATATACTTATTTTTATTTTTTTATGGCATATGTAGATACCAGTACATTATGCATGGGAAGAAGGAAGAATACAATTGAGGTTGTTCATAAGAGAAAATCCTTCCATTGACTACAGTTAAGCCAGTGGCTTAACTGGTAAGTTTTTTTGCCATCTATACAGCAGATCCTGGGTTCAAGACCCATGAAAGAAAATAAGGAAAAACAGTAATAAAAGTTAAACATACAGGCGTGTCCTCATGTCATAGTGCCAAATACAGGACTCCTTAGGAAAGCTGTGAGCACAACTGTGAGCAGCCTCCAAAAGTTGACAGAGAAGAACAGGTTATCAGTTTATGATGATCATTTGCAGGGGAGAACATGCCTCTTGTGCTTTCTGTTTAGTTGCACAGATGCCCTGAATGGAGGGGGATCCACACTCCACACTGAACACAGGAGGGAAGGGGAACAGTAACTGGGCCTAGAAACTAGGGAAGAAACCGGTCACCTCCTAGACAACCCTAATCTGGGCCCTGACTACATATCAATATGAATAGACCTTGAAGGTAGGAATATTCATAAGCAGGATACCTAGGCCCTGATTTCGCTATAATGCCCTGGAATAAATATAGGACCAGAGACAACCCATTCCTCCCCAGATGGACGAATGGAAGTCTCTGTCTCATATGCCCAGATACAACAACAGGGAATATAACAAATACAAACAAATGCAACACTTAACTTCTGTAGAGATGGAAGAACAGGAACACCAAAGAGGATCTCACACCAGCTCAGAGCCTCAGCCAAACCCAAATGAAGCTATCAACCGCATAGTCAGAAGGGTGGGGTGAGGCTATAAAGTGTAGAAGTGATGACCACCGAGAAACAGCTGAGAAAAGGGAAGTGGTCATTAACCCTATCAACACTGAATAAAGAGAAATCAAGGAGGCTGTTAGATTCCTCCATGCTCAGCCAATCTCCTTGATTTCCTGACATCAGTCACCTGAGGGACTGTGACAGTGGCATGTGTCCACTGTGTGAGTGATGTGTGCAGAATGAGTTCAGTGTTTAACTTGTTTGTGGCATGTGTCCAAAGTGTTCGTTGCATATCTAGCGTGTGTCCAGACACACTTCTTGCATAGGGGCCCTATACTGTCAGCGTCCACCCTTAATTATTAGTAGGGTTAATTGAAGTGAAAAGGATCACATCGAAATGGAAGAATTGTTGGCAGTGTGAACTGAGCCATAATGTCATTGCCTGCTCCTGGGGCTGAATACAGTTATATCTTTTATACCGGAATATGTATTTAACGGTTCTTTTTAAGGCTGTAGGGATGGAAGCGTTCCTTTCCAGCGATCGCCTACTTGTCAGTGGAGGAGACCACTGCTATTACATGGATCTCCTCCTAAGTATAGGGAGGAGGGATAATTATGCATTGGCTCTTCCCCATACTAAATCAGTGTCTTCAAACAATGATTTTTAAACCTGTTGAAAGATTTGGATTGCCAATGAACGAGTGTTTGCTTGTCCATCGGTTAATCGACGGCAGTATTACACTGCCAGATCATCACTAATGAGCATTCCTACGAACACTCGTTAGCGATCATCTTGCAGGCTATCAGCCTGTCTAATATAGCCTTTATACACAATAATCTCATGTTTATTAGAAAAAAATGCGCAAGTGGGCATTTCCCCACTAGAAATCTTAGGTTTCCCAAGAAGGGAAATAATATATAGATGTGAAAATCACATTACTTACTAATATTCTTTATATATATATATATATATATATATATATATATATATATATATATAAATATTGCTATATCTGGTAAAGATAACACTAAATTTATCAAAATGGCACGCTGCATAATACATTTTATGCAACTAACGGCAAAGTAGACAAATATACACCACACACTAGTCATACTAGTAGTCAATAATAAATGTGTTTCTACTATCATTAAAGGGGTTGTCCAGGTTCAGAGTTGAACATTTTATGGTCCCATGCTCTCCCTTGCCCTGTGCTGGATTGCGCAGGGCAAGAATGGTTTGTTTATATTTTATTACACTTACAAGTCGCCCCAACCATTAAGAAAAAACAAAGGAACACAATTAGTACCCCACTGGCGTGTTTGAAGGGGTTTTTATAGATGTGGGATATGCATTAATTGCAAGGCAACAAAAGCAAATAAAAAAAAATAAAAAACAGTGATTAGTTCCACAGTTAACAATTTTAGTTGGGAAATCAACAAAATACTGACATGTAATACAAAAGCTGTAATTTATGTAATTGAATGTCCGTGTTCAAAACAATACATTGGATGTACAGGAAAAGCATTACAAATCAGAATCACGGAACATTTAAACATCAGAAAAGGGTACGAGAAACATTCATTATCAGATAATTTAAAAAAACATCATGACAATAATCCAACGGGGTTAAAGTTTACAGCCATACAGTCTATTTAAAAAGATTAGAGAGGAGGAGACCTTATAGCTAAAATGTCCAGAAGTGAATCAAGGATGATTTTTGAATTTGGATCCTTGATGCCCTTTGGTCTCAATGAAGAACTGGAAGTCTTTGGATTTATCTAGAGGGGTGGTGGGGTATGCACAGCGGGTCGATGCCAGGCTGTATACCAACGCATTGATGTGTTCTGCATCCCTCCCACCACCCTGTAAACAGTAAACATGAGAAGATCTACGGGGAAATTGTGACTATCATATACAGCATTATATTTTTAGTATTTATTTTGTATTCTTTATTTCTATTTTATTCTTCATTGTTCTTATTTATCTATAATGCATTATTATTATAGTTTATGAATGAGGTTCCTTAGCACATAAGGATGTCTAAGGCTACTTTCACACTAGCGTTAATATTTAATATAAATATATATTTAATATATTTATTATAAATAAAAAAAACACTTCCGTTTTGTCCCCATTCATTGTCAATAGGGACAAAACGTAACTGAACAGAACGGAATGCTCAAAAAAAAACGCAGTCATGACCCACAATGCAAGTCAGCGGGGATATTTTTTTCTGACAATAGAAAACGGATCCGTCCCCCATTGACTTTCAATGGAGTTCATGACGGATCTGTCTTGGCTATGTTAAATATAATACAACCGGATCCATTAATAACGAATGCAGATGGTTGTATTATCATTAAAATCCAGCAAAAATGCTAGTGTGAAAGTTGAATAATATGTCTCAAATAAGGTACATACAGTACAGACCAAAAGTTTGGACACACCTTCTCATTCAAAGAGTTTTCTTTATTTTCATGACTATGAAGGCATTAAAACTATGAATTAACACATGTGGAATTATATACATAACAAACAAGTGTGAAACAACTGAAAATATGTCATATTCTAGGTTCTTCAAAGTAGCCACCTTTTGCTTTGATTACTGCTTTGCACACTCTTGATGAGCTTCAAGAGGTAGTCCCCTGAAATGGTCTTCCAACAGTCTTGAAGGAGTTCCCAGAGATGCTTAGCACTTGTTGGCCCTTTTGCCTTCACTCTGCGGTCCAGCTCACCCCAAACCATCTCGATTGGGTTCAGGTCCGGTGACTGTGGAGGCCAGGTCATCTGGCGCAGCACCCCATCACTCTCCATGGTCAAATAGCTCTTACTTTCAAAGTTTTCCCAATTTTTCGGCTGACTGACTGACCTTCATTTCTTAAAGTAATGATGGCCACTCGTTTTTCTTTACTTAGCTGCTTTTTTCTTGCCATAATACAAATTCTAACAGTCCATTCAGTAGGACTATCAGCTGTGTATCCACCTGACTTCTCCTCAACGCAACTGATGGTCCCAACCCCATTTATAAGGCAAGAAATGCCACTTATTAAACCTGACAGGGCACACCTGTGAAGTGAAAACCATTTCAGGGGACTACCTCTTGAACATATTTTCAGTTGTTTCACACTTATTTGTTATGTATATAATTCCACATGTGTTAATTCATAGTTTTGATGCCTTCAGTGTGAATCTACAATTTTCATAGTCATGAAAATAAAGAAAACTCTTTGAATGAGAAGGTGTGTGCATTTAAATATAGAGTGGCAAAGGAAAAATGAATTCTACCTTAGACTAGTATTTAACTATTTATAGTTAGAGTGTGTATACCAATATAGCAACTATCGCAGTCCGGTCCATGTTTTGGTTTAGACCTGAAAAATTATACATAAGATGGAGGTCCCAACTCAATCATACTCTTTTTGACACTGAGGAAGGAACAATAGTTCCAAAACGCATCTGGCATGCATAAGAACAGTGATCCTACACATTTGAAAAACCCTCCTTGTATACTGTAAGCGTAAGAACGGAGCGCTGAAAGATCTCTGAAGTCCGGCGTGGGTAAGGTTGCAAAGCGCATGCGCAAAGATATCCCAGCCGGTACAGCAAGCGCAGGAAGAGGTCTGCTAAGAGTGAAATAACTAAGTATATAAGAGTGGACGATACCACAACCTGGAATATTGGCATAATCACTGAAATGTAAAGTATATAACAAGGCAAGGCGTGTTAATTCAAGGGAATCTGTCACCTGGTTTGACCATATTAAGCTCTCACCATTCCCATGTTTAATAAAATATCTCATCTCCTGCAGTGATTTTCTTTCTTATATTCATGCTTTCGTTTTGCTAAAAAAGCGATCTTTGTATTATGCAAATGAACCCTGAAGGTGCCCAGAGGGGCGTTATTCTTCACCCTCTGAGTCCAATAACGGCCCCCTGCAGTGCCTAGACCGCCTTTATTTAGAGCCCAAGCCCAGTGACCTCAGGAGCGGTTGGATCGCAGAGGCGCAGGCAATAGGCGGTACTGCGCCTGCGCGAGATTTCAGCCGGACAAATTGAAGATTCCAGTTGCGTGGTTTGAATGAATTAGCTGACGTAGCAGAGGGGGCGGCGCCGTTAAACTAGGGTGTGGGACGATACTGCATAACGAGGAAGCGTGCTTGGGCTGTAAAGAAAGGCGGTCTAGGCACTGCAGGGGGGCGTTACTGGGCTCAGAGGGTGAATAACTCCCCTCTGGGCACCTTCAGGGTTAATTTGCATAATACAAAGATCGCTTTTTTAGCAAAATGAAAACATGAATATAAGAAAGAAAACCACTGCAGGAGATAAGGTATTGTATTAAACATGGCAATGGTGAGAGCTTAATATGGTCAAACCAGGTGACAGATTCCCTTTAACATCGATACCACTCAGTCTCGGCATAAGATTAAAAACACATTTGTATACAATAGAAAGAGCCTTCGAAATACATAATGGCTCATGATTAATGCGATTTTGATACCAATGTATATCATAACAAACAAACAATAGGAGTGGACTTATCTAAAGTGTGGACAAAGGATTACCAATTCATTGTCTTAATGTTGCATGCGTGGGCTCCGCATGTTAATGCAATTTGTGACACAGTGAGTGGTTGTGTCTGGCAAGGCAGGTATTTTCTTCCCAGTATGTGCGGCTGGGCTGGTTTCCAGCCAGGTGAGGTCAAATACCGGACCAGAGTATAAGTGCCGGTCCGGGTTTTGGCAGCACCTGGCTGTCCTTAAATAGGCAGCTGGGCGCAGCAGAGATGTTTCTGTTTTTGGGATCTGAGGCTTTGTGCCGTGCTGGAGGGCTGAGAGCCTGCTGTGGTCTACTGGAAGCAGAATTGCCAGCAAGGTGACTTGTGTTATAAGAGGGGGGCATTCAAACCCCGTAAATCTCCATCCCAGACCCAGCGACTTCACCTCCATTACCACCCGGGGTGTACCCTCTACGGACCTGGCTCCGATAGTCTGCTGGCGGTGTCAGGAGCCGGGCCATGTAAGAGCTGACTGTCCCCATCAGGTGGAACCCATGGATACTAACTATGGCTACCGTCAGTCGCTATATGTCAGGAAGCTGTGTGCAGAAAGTACCCCAAAAATTCTAAACCACCTGTCTCAGGTGGAGGTAGGAGACATTCCAGCGGAGGCTCTGCTGGACTCAGGGAGTCTGGTGTCCCTGGTACGGTCAGCGGAGTATACTGGCCGGAAAGTTGACATCCATTGAGACTTAAAAGACTATCCCACCGCCCTGGTGTCTCTAACCACAGGGGCTGGCAGATGGACTCACAAAGTGGTAGTGTTTCCCCGTTTTGTGGTTCATCAGGATATGTTGCATCGGGTAAACAACTACGGGGTGAGCCTATTGAACAGGTGGTGGTCCCCAAGGCTTATTGCAAGCTTGTGTTAGATCTAGCCCAACAACACGTTCTGGGGGGTCACCTGGGACTGCAGAAAACTCAGAATCATATTCTACAGCGGTTTTACTGGCCCAGCATATTCAAAGAAGTGGAAGAGTTTTGTAAGTCTTGCCCGACCTGCCAGATAACTAGCCCCCAGGCACATTTCCGTAGTCCCCTAGTACCTCTCCCGATTATCAAAGTACCGTTTGACCGAATAGCTATGTACCTCATAGGCCCAGTACCGAAGTTTGCCAGAGGGCCTCAACACATCTTAGTCATTCTAGACTACGCCACTAAGTACCCGGAGGCGGTGCCACTGTGACATACCTCGGCCAAACTCATAGCTAAGGAAATAATGGAGATGTTTTCCCGAGTGGGACTACCTAAAGAAGTGCTGTCCTTTTATGTCCAAGGTGATGAGGGAACTCTGTAAGTTGCTGCACACAAAACAACTACGGATGTCCGCAAATGGACGGTCTGGTAGAACAGTTTAACCAAATATTAAAAAATATGTTGAAAAAGGTAGTGTCTAAAGATGGGAAGGACTGGGACCTCCTTCTGCTCTCTCATGTTCGCAGTGTGAGAGGTACCCCAGGCCTCTACTGGGTTCTCGCCCTTCGAACTGCTATATGGCAGACACCCTCGCGGTCTCTTGGACTTGGCTAAATAGGCGTGGGAACAACAACACACTCCAAATAAAAGTGTCATTAAGTACGTTACCCAGATGCAAGATCGGATAGAGACAGTGTTGCCCCTTGTTAGGAAGCATTGGAGGCAGCTCAGCGAGCACATAGTCGGGTCTATAATAGGCTCCGGTCCGAATCTTTAACCCGGGTGATCAGGTTTTGGTTCTGGTGCCGACCATGGACAGTAAGTTCCTAGCTAGGTTGCAGGGGCCCTACGAGGTACTCGAGAAAATTGGAGATGTAAACTACAAGCTGCACCAGCCAGGGTGGCGAAAGCCAGAGCAGGTTACCATGTGAATTTACTCAAACAATGGAAAGATAGGGAAACCTATACAGAAGACAGGCCGCGGCCGGGCTTTCTAGGAGAAGAGGTACCGGCCCCTCTGTCTGATACAAGAGAGGAGTCTTGTCATGGTCTTACCTTCTTGCTGTTCTCCTTCGTTTGACATGTGCTGGTGGCCATCTTGGTTTCTGGGTTTCTTGTAGCCTCCCACCCTGCGGCTCCTCCTTCCCACTGGGAGGAGCTGGATGCCCAGCTCATATATATAGGAGGTCTGTGGCTTCAGTTCCTTGCTTGGTCCTCCTGTGTTCACATGCTTCTAGACTGCTGCTGCTTCTGGTTCCTGATCCTGGTTTCGTCCGACTACCCTGCTGGTTCCTGATCCTGGCTTCGTCTGACTACCCTGCTGGTTCCTGATCCTGGCTTCGTCTGACTACCCTGCTGGTTCCTGATCCTGGCTTCGTCTGACTACCCTTCTGGTTCCTGACCTCTGGCTTCGCAAAGACTCTGCTTCGGTTTCGCCATCTGTTTGGACTTTTGCTTTACAGCTTTATTTTCAATAAAGCCTTCTTATTTTCACTTATCCCTTGTTGTACGTCTGGTTCATGGTTCCGTGACAAGGCTGCCACAGTAAAAATTGCTGACAGCCTCGCCTCTAAACAGACTCAGGTGGCCAGGGAGTTCGTTAGTCGGAACACGGATGTGTTCTCGGACCTCTCTTGACGCACTTCCATATTTCAGCATGACATTGTCACTGAGCCTCAGGCAAAAGTCTGATTAAAACCATACCGGGTACCCGAGGCTCGGCGACAAGCCATATCGGAGGAGGTGCAGCTAATGTTGCAGCTAGACGTCATTGAGGAGTCGAAAAGTGAGTGGGCCAGTCTTATAGTATTGATCCCAAAGCTGGACGGGACGTTGCAGTTTAGTAACAAATTTCGAAAACATAACTAGGTTTCCAAATTCGATGCGTATCCCATGCCCCACGTGGATGAGCTCAGAGAGGTTAGGACAAGCCCGTTATTTTTCTGTATTGGACCTCACGAAAGGGTACTGGCAGGTGCCCTTAATGGAGGCTACCAAAGAGAAAACTGCCTTCATCATGTCTGAGGGGCTGTATCAATATAAGGTCTTACCCTTTGGTCAGCATGGCACCCCCGCCACTTTTCAGCGACTAATGGACACACTGTCGGTGCGCTTCGGCTTACCTGGACGATATTGTCATCCACAGTACCGACTCGGAAAGTCACCTACTCAAAGTGCAGACTGTAGTGGACTCCCTTCGGAAAGCTGGCCTAACCACTAACCCAAAATAAAAACTGCGATAGGGTTAGAAGAGACTAAGTACCTGGGGTATGTCATTGGGCACAGAGTCATTAACCACCTCCGGACCGCCGAACGCAGCGACGCGTCCTGGAGGTGGTCGATTGATTCCTCCTGGACGCATATACGCGTCCTCTCGCGAGACGAGAGATTTCGGTCCGAGCCGTCCCGCGCATGCGCATCGCGGGCCGGCAAAAGTTCGAGGAGTATTCCGTCAGCAACCTGCCAGCCAATGATCGTTGCTGGCAGGTTGCTGATTTTTTTAAAATCGAATCAGAAGCCATCTAACACCTTATATTTATAAATATAAGGTGTTAAAGGGTTTCTATCACTTTGTTTCACCTATTTAGCTTTCAGACACTAGCGATCCGCTAGTGTCTGCTTTATCTAACCATCCTAATATAAGAGCTTATTGTCCTGCCGTTTAGCTAAAAAAATAACTTATATAGATATGCAAATGAGCCTCTAGGTGCTATGGGGGCGTGATTAGCACCTAGAGGCTCCGTCTACCTTAACAAACTGCCGCCGCCCAGCGCGTCCCTCCAGCCCGCCCATCTCCAGCTGAAGCGATCCTCTCCGTGCGCGTCTCTGTTCTGCGCATGCGCAGTGAATGTCTGATGCTTCCCTGCTCAGACATCTCCACTGCGCCTGTTCCTCGGAGCACTATGACGTCATCGGCGCAGGCGCAGTGGAGATGTCTGAGCAGGGAAGCGATCAGACATTCACTGCGCATGCGCCGAATACGAGGAGCATCGCATTCCGGAGGAGATGGGCGGGCTGGAGGGACGCGCTGGGCGGCGGCAGTTTGTTAAGGTAGACGGAGCCTCTAGGTGCTAATCACGCCCCCATAGCACCTAGAGGCTCATTTGCATATCTATATAAGTTATTTTTTTAGCTAAACGGCAGGACAATAAGCTCTTATATTAGGATGGTTAGATAAAGCAGACACTAGCGGATCGCTAGTGTCTGAAAGCTAAATAGGTGAAACGAAGTGATAGAAACCCTTTAAATGGCTTGTCTGCTCCTCTGCTGGTCCTTTTCGTCGGTTGGTTCCAGCAGAGGAGCAGACATCACTGTGAGTACCCACCAAACACCACACTTAGCCCCAGATCACCCTCCATCACCCCAATTAACCCCTTGATCGCCCCCTGTCAATCACCTAGTGAAAGGGAAAAAAGTGATCAGTGTAAACGGTCACTTTTTTTTTCCACTGGTATTGACTGATAGTTTTAGGATAGTTTAGGTCCCTTGGTTAGGTAGTTAGTCAGTTAGCGCCCAGCCCACCGCACCGCAGTCACTTATTCGCTGATTAGCGTATCGCTAATCAGCATTTGTACTTTTATAGATCAAAACTGATCACAGTCAGATCTATAATTGTATTAGTGTCACCTTAGCTCGCCCTCCACCCAAAACGCAGTGTTTGCCCGATCAGGCCTGATCGGTCGCCCACACGTGCGTTCACCCACGCACGCCCCACCGCAGTGACAAAAAAATTATTATTTTTTGATCACTGCACAATCACTTTACAAGCACTGCGGCGATAAAAAAATCAGTTTTGATATTTTTTATCAATCGCAGCGGCTTCCGGTACTTCGCTAGCCTCCCATTTGTAAGACAGGCTTGCTTTTTTTCTTGGGTAGTCTCAGGGAATACCCCTAAATTTAGTAGTCCAAATGTCAAACAGGGGGTATTCTTCTGAAGAGGCCTACAGGATTCTGACCCAGTCGGATGAGAAATGGGAACCCTCATCTGACGAATCTAGCGAGTCAGAATATGAACCTGTACAAAGCAGTGGCAGTCTGACCCAAAGTTCGGATGAGGAGGTTGAGGTCCCTGATAGCACCAGGCGTACCCGGCCCCGTGTCGCTAGACCACAGGTTGTGCAGGATCCGTTTCAAGGGCAGCAGAGTGGGGCTGGCGCTGTCGGATTACGTGGTGAGGCATACACCAGCAGCGCAGCCCATCCTGGACCTAGTACCAGCACTGCCGTACAACATGGTGAAGTGGCGAGCACCAGAAGGGCAGTTGAAGCTGGTACGGTGGCACGTGCAATAGTTACCCCGTCGCAGCCACCGCAAAGACAGGCCCGTAGAGCCCCTAGAGTCCCTGAGGTGCTGGCAAACCCTGATTGGCAGTCCCCAACTTCAGCCGCACCTGTAGTTCCCCCTTTCACCGCCCAGTCTGGAGTTCGGGTTGAGACAGCTCAGATCGGTTCGGCCCTGGGATTTTTTGAGCTGTTCTTGACTGCGGAGCTCTTGGACTTAGTCGTGGCAGAAACAAATCGGTATGCCACTCAATTTATATTCGTCAACCCGGGAAGCTTTTATGCCCGGCCTTTCTGGTGGAAACCAGTCCAAGTTTCCGAAATTAACATTTTTCTGGGCCTTCTCCTGAACATGGGTCTAACCAAAAAGCATGAATTGCGGTCATATTGGTCCACGAACCCAATTCATCACATGCCCATGTTCTCTGCTGCTATGTCCAGGACACGTTTTGAGACCATCCTGCGTTTCCTGCACTTTAGCGACAACAGCACCTCTCGTCCCAGAGGCCACCCAGCTTTTGACCGGCTCCACAAAATTCGGCCCCTCATAGACCACTTCAACCAGAAATTTGCAGATTTGTATACCCCTGAGCAAAACATCTGCATAGACGAGTCCCTTATACATTTTACCGGGCGCCTTGGCTTCAAACAATACATCCCAAGCAAGCGGTATGGGGTCAAATTGTATAAGCTCTGTGAAAGGGCCACAGGCTATACCCACAAATTTAGGATCTATGAGGGAAAAGATCAGACCCTGGAGCCGGTCGGTTTCCCTGACTACCTGGGGAGCAGTGGGAAGACAGTCTGGGACTTGGTGTCACCCTTATTTGGCAAGGGGTACCATCTTTATGTGGACAATTTTTACACAAGTGTGCCCCTCTTCAGGCATTTGTTCCTAGAACAGATTGGCTGCTGTGGCACCGTGCGACCTAGTCACGTGGGCTTCCCCCAACGGCTCGTTACCACCCGTCTTGCAAGGGGGGAGAGGGCTGCCTTGTGTAACGAAGAACTGCTCGCGGTGAAATGGAGAGACAAGCGTGACGTTTACATGCTCTCCTCCATTCACGCAGACACGACAATACAAATTGAAAGGGCAACCCGTGTCATTGAAAAGCCCCTCTCAGTCCATGACTATAATGCGCTCATGGGAGGGGTGGACTTCAATGACCAGATGTTGGCTCCCTATTTAGTTTCCCGACGCACCAGACGCTGGTATAAGAAGGTGTCTGTATATTTAATTCAATTGGCTGCCTATAATAGTTTTGTTCTCTACAGTAAGGCTGGGAGAACAGGATCCTTCCTCAAATTTCAGGAAGAGATCATCGAGAACCTCCTGTATCCAGGAGGTTCCGTGGCCCCAACCACCAGTGTAGTGAGCCGTCTACACGAGCGACATTTCCCCAATGTCGTTGCTGGTACCTCAACCCAACCGTCACCCCGAAAAAAATGTTGTGTCTGTAGCAGGAGTGGAATAAGGCGTGACACCCGCTATTTCTGTCTTGGCTGCCCTGACCACCCTGCCCTATGCTTAGGGGAGTGTTTCCGGAAGTACCACACACTTAGCATAGGGATTGCATCTCACAGGACAGGCACACAGGGCTATTAGGGCCCTTTTACTCACAGCTGCTGCAAACCTCTCCTTTCACCTGGGATAAAGTGCATAATGTACTTCGCCACATCTTTGGGCGATTTGCGCTTTGCACATTGTCCCATGGGGAAGGAGAGGTTTGTCCTATAAAAGGTAAAAAAACAAAAAAAAAAAAAAAAAACACCGGTAAGCAAAAAAAGTTAACGTTCAGTTCAATAAAGTTTATATGTTATGTTCAAAAGTTATTATAAAGTTAATAAATTTATTGCGTTGCGGCCTGGTTTTTTCTTTTTTGTTTTTTTTTACCTTCCAGGTGGACCAACCGATCGACTAGCTGCAGCACTGATGTGCATTCTGACAGAAGCATTGCGCTGCTGTCAGATTACACAAAAGTCGGTGTATGCGGCGCTGCAAGACGAGATTTCTCCTCTGCAGTAAAAGATACATTTGCCGAGGCATATGAGCTGAGGAGGCGGCGGTGTTCATATACTTTGGCAAACACTTTGTATATAAAAAAATAAAATAAATCCCGGCAATGATTTATTCATTCACATCGATTGATGTGAATGGAGAAATCTGGTTTGCCAGGGCATACGGGCTAAGTGGGTATGGATGTTGGGCGGAGCTCCTATGTCCTGGCAGACGCCTTTCCCCTCCTTTTTTTTTTTTTGGCAGAGATTTTTTCATCCACATTGATCGATGCGAATGAAGAAATCTGTGCCGTTCATTTTTTCTTTCAGCCCTGAGGCTGAACGAAAAAAAAAATCTCACTACCCGTATGCTGAATATAAGGAGAATAGCAGAAACTCCTAATGCTGGCCATACATGTAATGATTGCGGAGACCCTCAAATGCCAGGGCAGTACAAACACCCCACAAATGACCCCATTTTGGAAAGAAGACACCCCAAGGTATTCACTGAGGGGCATATTGAGTCCATGAAAGATTGAAATTTTTGTCCCAAGTTAGCGGAAACGGAGACTTTGTGAGAAAAAAAATAAATAAATCAATTTCCGCTAACTTGTGGCAAAAAAAAATAAAATTCTATGAACTCGCCATGCCCCTCATTGAATACCTTGGGGTGTCTTCTTTCCAAAATGGGGTCACATGTGGGGTATTTATACTGCCCTGGCATTTTAGGGGCCCTAAAGCGTGCCAAGAAGTCTGGGATCCAAATGTCTAAAAATGTCCTCCTAAAAGGAATGTGGGCCCCTTTGCACATCTAGGCTGCAAAAAAAGTGTCACACATGTGGTATCTCCGTACTCAGGAGAAGTTGGGGAATGTGTTTAGGGGTGTCATTTTACATATACCCATGCTGGGTGAGAGAAATATCTCGGTCAAATGCCAACTTTGTATAAAAAAATGGGAAAAGTTGTCTTTTGCCAAGATATTTCTCTCACCCAGCATGGGTATATGTAAAATGACACCCCAAAACACATTCCCCAACTTCTCCTGAGTACGGCAATACCAGATGTGTGACACTTTTTTGCAGCCTAGGTGGGCAAAGGGGCCCACATTCCAAAGAGCACCTTTAGGATTTCACCGGCCAAACTACTTACCACACATTAGGGCCCCTAGAATGCCAGGGCAGTATAACTACCCTACAAGTGACCCCATTTTGGAAAGAAGACACCCCAAGGTATTCCGTGAAGGGCATGGCGAGTTCCTAGAATTTTTTTTTTTTGTCACAAGTTAGCGGAATATGATGATTTTTATATTTTTTTTTTTCTTACAAAGTCTCATATTCCACTAACTTGTGACAAAAAATAAAAACTTCCATGAACTCACTATGCCCATCACGAAATACCTTGGGATGTCTTCTTTCCAAAATGAGGTCACTTGTGGGGTAGTTATACTGCCCTGGCATTCTAAGGGCCCTAATGCGTGCAAAGTAGTTTAAAATCAAAATCTGTAAAAAATGGCCGGTGAAATCCGAAAGGTGCTCTTTGGAATGTGGGCCCCTTTGCTCACCTAGGCTGCAAAAAAGTGTCACACATCTGGTATTGCCGTACTCAGGAGAAGTTGGGGAATGTCATTTTACATATACCCATGCTGGGTGAGAGAAATATCTTGGCAAAAGACAACTTTTCCCATTTTTTTATACAAAGTTGGCATTTGACCAAGATATTTATCTCACCCAGCATGGGTATATGTAAAATGACACCCCAAAACACATTGCCCAACTTCTCCTGAGTACGGCAATACCACATGTGTGACACTTTTTTGCAGCCTAGGTGGGCAAAGGGGCCCACATTCCAAAGAGCACCTTTAGGATTTCACAGGTCATTTTTTACACATTTTGATTTTAAACTACTTACCACACATTAGGGCCCCTCGAATGCCAGGGCAGTATAACTACCCCACAAGTGATCCCATTTTGGAAAGAAGACACCCCAAGGTATTCCGTGAGGGGCATGGCGAGTTCCAATAATTTTTTTTTTTTGTCACAAGTTAGCGGAAAATGATGATTTTTTATTTTATTTTTTCTTACAAAGTCTCATATTCCATTAACTTGTGACAAAAAATAAAAACTTCCATGAACTCACTATGCCCATCACGAAATACCTTGGGATGTCTTCTTTCCAAAATGGGGTCACTTGAGGGGTAGTTATACTGCCCTGGCATTCTAGGGGCCCTAATGCGTGCGAAGTACTGTAGTTTGAAATCAAAATCTGTAAAAAATGGCCGGTGAAATCCGAAAGGTGCTCTTTGGAATGTGGGCCCCTTTGCCCACCTAGGCTGCAAAAAAGTGTCACACATCTGGTATTGCCGTACTCAGGAGAAGTTGGGGAATGTGTTTTGGGGTGTCATTTTACATATACCCATGCTGGGTGAGATAAATATCTTGGTCAAATGCCAACTTTGTATAAAAAAAAAAATGGGAAAAGTTGTCTTTTGCCAAGATATTTCTCTCACCCAGCATGGGTATATGTAAAATGACACCCCAATACACATTCCCCAACTTCTCCTGAGTACGGCAATACCAGATGTGTGACACTTTTTTGCAGCCTAGGTGGGCAAAGGGGCCCACATTCCAAAGAGCACCTTTCGGATTTCACCGGCCATTTTTTTTTACAGATTTTGATTTCAAACTACTTACCACACATTTGGGCCCCTAAAATGCCAGAGCAGTATAACTACCCCACAAGTGACCCCATTTTGGAAAGAAGACACCCCAAGGTATTTCGTGATGGGCATAGTGAGTTCATGGAAGTTTCTATTTTTTGTCACAAGTTAGTGGAATATGAGACTTTGTAAGAAAAAAAAAAAATCATCATTTTCCGCTAACTTGTGACAAAAAATAAAAAGTTCTATGAACTCACTATGCCCATCAGCGAATACCCTAGGGTGTCTACTTTCCGAAATGGGGTCATTTGTGGGGTGTTTGTACTGTCTGGCCATTATAGAACCTCAGGAAACATGACAGGTGCTCAGAAAGTCAGAGCTGCTTCAAAAAGCGGAAATTCACATTTTTGTACCATAGTTGGTAAACGCTATAACTTTTACCCAAACCATTTTTTTTTTTTTACCCAAACATTTTTTTTTTATCAAAGACATGTAGAACAATAAATTTAGAGAAAAATTTATATATGGATGTCGTTTTTTTTTGCTAAATTTTACAACTGAAAGTGAAAAATGTCATTTTTTTGCAAAAAAAATCGTTAAATTTCGATTAATAACAAAAAAAGTTAAAATGTCAGCAGCAATGAAATACCACCAAATGAAAGCTCTATTAGTGAGAAGAAAAGGAGGTAAAATTCATTTGGGTGGTAAGTTGCATGACCGAGCAATAAACGGTGAAAGTAGTGTAGGTCAGAAGTGTAAAAAGTGGCCTGGTCATTAAGGGTGTTTAAGGTAGGGGAGCTGAGGTGGTTAAACCCCAAGTGAACAAAATAGAGGTAATATGGAATTGGCCCCGACATGTCACTACTATGCAAATAAAGTCATTCCAGGGAATGGTAGGCTATTACATGAGGTTTGTTCCCCACTTTGCTACTCTAGCTGCCGCGACCTTGACAAGGCTCTTGAAGGGACAAAAATCAGTGATGGGTCGCTGGGATGATCGGGCGGAAGAGGCTTTTGTAGCTTTGAAGTCGGCCCTACGTGGGTCACCGGTTTTGGTTACGACCGACTTCAAGAGGAAGTTCGTGGTACAAACGGATGCCTCCGAAGTAGACCTTGGTGCTGTAAAGTCGTGGCCAAAAGTTTTGAGAATGACAAAAATATTAGTTTTCACAAAGTTTGCTGCTAAACTGCTTTTAGATCTTTGTTTCAGTTGTTTCTGTGATGTAGTGAAATATAATTACACGCACTTCATACGTTTCAAAGGCTTTTATCGACAATTACATGACATTTATGCAAAGAGTCAGTATTTGCAGTGTTGGCCCTTCATTTTCAGGACCTCTGCAATTCGACTGGGCATGCTCTCAATCAACTTCTGGGCCAATTCCTGACTGATAGCAACCCATTCTTTCATAAGTTTGTCAGAATTAGTGGGTTTTTGTTTGTCCACCCGCCTCTTGAGGATTGACCACAAGTTCTCAATGGGATTAAGATCTGGGGAGTTTCCAGGCCATGGACCCAAAATGTCAACGTTTTGGTCCCCGAGCCACTTAGTTATCACTTTTGCCTTATGGCACGGTGCTCCATCGTGCTGGAAAATGCATTGTTCTTCACCAAACTGTTGTTGGATTGTTGGAAGAAGTTGCTGTTGGAGGGTGTTTTGGTACCATTCTTTATTCATGGCTGTGTTTTTGTGCAAAATTGTGAGTGAGCCCACTCCCTTGGATGAGAAGCAACCCCACACATGAATGGTCTCAGGATGCTTTACTGTTGGCATGACACAGGACTGATGGTAGTGCTCACCTTTTCTTCTCCGGACAAGCCTTTTTCCAGATGCTCCAAACAATCGGAAAGAGGCTTCATCGGAGAATATGACTTTGCCCCAGTCCTCAGCAGTCCATTCACCATACTTTCTGCAGAAGATCAATCTGTCCCTGGTGTTTTTTTTGGAGAGAAGTGGCTCCTTTGCTGCCCTTCTTGACACCAGGCCATCTTTCAAAAGTCTTCGCCTCACTGTGCGTGCAGATGTGCTCACACCTGCCTGCTGCCATTCCTGAGCAAGCTCTGCACTGGTGGCACTCCGATCCCGCAGCTGAATCCTCTTTAGGAGACGATCCTGGCGCTTGCTGGACTTTCTTGGACGCCCTGAAGCTTTCTTAACAAGAATTGAACCTCTTTTCTTGAAGTTCTTGATGATCCTATAAATTGTTGATTGAGGTGCAATCTTAGTAGCCACAATATCCTTGCCTGTGAAGCCATTTTTATGCAACGCAATGATGGCTGCACGCGTTTCTTTGCAGGTCACCATGGTTAACAATGGAAGAACAATGATTTCAAGCATCACCCTCCTTTTAATATGTCAAGTCTGCCATTTTAACCCAATCAGCCTGACATAATGATCTCCAGCCTTGTGCTCGTCAACATTCTCACCTGAGTTAACAAGACGATTACTGAAATGATCTCAGCAGGTCCCTTAATGACAGCAATAAAATGCAGTGGAAATGTGTTTTTGGGATTAAGTTAATTTTCATGGCAAAGAAGGACTATGCAATTCATCTGATCACTCTTCATAACATTCTGGAGTATATGCAAATTGCTATTATAAAAACTTAAGCAGCAACTTTTCCAATTTCCAATATTTTTGTCATTCTCAAAACTTTTGGCCACGACTGTACTGTCTCAGGAAGACAACGGGGAGGAGCATCCCGGGTCTTCCTAAGCCGCAAGCTCACCACAACTGAAACCAGGTACCGGACCAGAGTATAAGTGCCGGCTGGGTTTTGGCAGCACCTGGCTGTCCTTAAATAGGCAGCTGGGCTCAGCAGAGATGTCTCTGTTTTTGGTATCTGAGGCTTTGTGCCGTGCTGGAGGGCTGAGAGCCGCATGCTGGGAAAAAAGGTACCCTAAAGCCTGCTGTGGACTACTGGAGGCAGAACTGCCAGCAAGGTGACTTGTGTTATATATGCACTTTCCATTGTGTGTGAATTAACACCAAGACTGCAAAGTTATGTGCTGTTTTGTGACATTGCCTCAAGTGTGAATAAAAGTGTTCCAGCAAAATTGACCCTTTAAAACATAACTTTTACTTAATTATACTAATAAAATACCACCACATTCGTGATTCACCAGTGAAAATCTGTGAGACAGATGATAGTCAGAGAAATAATAAATGCTTAAACAGGGTAGCCAACCACTGATATGATTATGAAGGTTGGTGTACACAGGGCAGTATTGGGGGAGTATTGGAGTGTCTGTCCTATCCCTACATTCACCCTATATATAGATCCTCAGCCCAGGGACGTCCCCTAGTGGTAGAGACTCTCTGTCCTCGTAGCTGGACTGACTGCCCTACGTACACCCTCCTCTCAGTGAACAATACTCCGGTACCCTGTGAAAACGACGGGTAAATTCTGTGTCACAGGCAGGTTAGCACCTGTATAGACAACAGCCCATAATCTTTGAGACACTTACTTAGTATCCTAGGCGGTCAGAAAAATCAGGAGCCCATTAAGATGAGGGCCAACCCAGTGTCCAAAGCTGTAAAAACATATAGTATAAAGCTCCATTGCAGACCAGAATTATAACCTGCCAGATTAAATCAGGGGGTCCTTACTCACATTACTTGCGTTCTGGTATCATCCTGTTCCTCCATGTGGTCACACACTAAGTTATCAGCCTCCCTAAATACCCCATACTCAGCTGTTTCAACTTGGCGCTCAGTGGAACGCCAAACGAGCCACTTCCGGTCCCGGGATGCGTCCCCATGCGTCACTTCCGGACCATGGACCGCATGCGTACGTCACATCCGGTCCTTGGAACGCATGTGGCCGTCATATCCGGTTTATCTGCCAATTTTTTTTTGCCTCTATACACCACCACAATGGATTTGAAATGAAACAAACAAGATGTGCTTTAACTGCAGACTGTCAGCGTTAATTTTAGGGTATTTACATCCAAATCAGGTGAACAGTGTAGAAATTGCAACAGTTTGCATATGTGCCTCCCACTTGTTAAGGGACCAAAAGTAATGGGACAGAATAATAATCATAAATCAAACTTTCACTTTTTAATACTTGGTTGCAAATCCTTTGCAGTCAATTACAGCCTGAAGTGTGGAACGCATAGAAATCACCAGACGCTGGGTTTCATCCCTGGTGAAGCTCTGCCAGGCCTCTACTGCAACTGTCTTCAGTTCCTGCTTGTTCTTGGGGCATTTTCCCTTCAGTTTTGTCTTCAGCAAGTGAAATGAATGCTCAATCAGATTCAGGTGATTGACTTCGCCATTGCATAATATTCCACTTCTTTCCCTTAAAAAACTCTTTGGTTACTTTTGCAGTATGCTTTGGGTCATTGTCCATCTCCACTGTTAAGCGCCGTCCAATGAGTTCTGAAGCATTTGGCTCAATATGAGCAGATAATATTGCCCGAAACACTTCAGAATTCATCCTGCTGCTTTTGTCAGCAGTTACATCATCAATAAATACAAGAGAACCAGTTCCATTGGCAGCCATACATGCCAACGCTATGACACTACCACCACAATGCTTCACTGATCAAGTGGTATGCTTAGGATCATGAGCAGTTCCTTTCCATCTCCATACTCTTCTCTTCCCATCACTCTGGTACAAGTTGATCTTGGTCTCATCTGTCCATAGGATGTTGTTCCAGAACTGTGAAGGCTTTTTTAGATGTCGTTTGGCAAACTCTAATCTGGCCTTCCTGTTTTTGAGGCTCACCAATGGTTTACATCTTGTGGTGAACCCTCTGTATTCACTCTGGTGAAGTCTTCTCTTGATTGTTGACTTTGACACACATACACATACCTCCTGGAGAGTGTTCTTGATCTGGCCAACTGTTGTGAAGGGTGTTCTCTTCACCAGGGAAAGAATTCTTCGGTCATCCACCACAGTTGTTTTCCGTGGTCTTCCGGGTCTTTTGGTGTTGCTGAGCTCACCGATGCGTTCCTTCTTTTTAAGAATGTTCCAAACAGTTGTTTTGGCCACGCCTAATGTTTTTGCTATCTCTCTGAAGGGTTTGTTTTGTTTTTTTCAGCCTAATGATGGCTTGCTTCTGGAATTGGAGATATCTTTTGCATACATTGTCATTGTTGCTATGTTTGATTGATTTGTTTTTCTATATAAAATAAAAATAGATGCAACACTAATGATGGCTTGCTTCACTGATAGGCACAGCTCTTTGGATCTCATCTTGAGAGTTGACAGCAACAGATTCTAAATGCAAATAGCACACTTGAAATTAACTCTGGACCTTTTATCTGCTCATTGTAATTGGGATAATGAGGGAATAACACACACCTGGCCATGGAACAGCTGAGAAGCCATATGTCCCATTACTTTTGGACCCTTAACAACTGGGAGGCACATATGCAAACTGTTGTAATTCCTACACTGTTCACCTGATTTGGATGTAAATACCCTCAAATTAAGGCCTCATGCACACGACCGTTGTTTTATTCCGTGTCCGTTGTTCCGTTTTTCGTGATTTTCTGCGGACCCATTGACTTTCAATGGGTCCGTTGAAAACTCGGCTAGTGCACCGTTTGTCATCCGCGTCCGTGATCCGTGGTTCCAGTCCGTCCAAAAAATATAACCTGTCCTATTTTTTTCACGGAAAACGGTTCACGGACCCATTCAAGTCAATGGGACTTTGAAAAAATGCGGAGGCACACAAGATTGTCGTCCGTGTCCGTTTTTTTCCTATCATTTGCATTGCAAACTTGACTTAGACTTTTTTTTTACTGTCCATCATGTCTGGTGATCCTCCAAAAATAAAGGAAGACACACGGAAACAAAAAACGATCACGGAACAACGGAACCCCATTTTGCGGAACGCAACACAACAACGTTGTGTGCATGAGGCCTAATGCTGACAGTCTGCAGTTAAAGCACATCTTGTTCGTTTCAGTTCAAATCCATTGTGGTGGTGTATAGAGCCAAAAATGTTAGAATTGTGTCGAAGTCCCAATATTTATGGACCTGACTGTATATGTTATTGTATCCTATTAAATAGATATGTTACTGTAAGCCAACCATTTTTAATTTAGCTCTAAAACCTGCCCATTAGTGCCAGTGACGTGATCGGGTTTACCGCTAGGCGGAAGCCTACGCCTAGCTTTACCCATGGAGAGCCCGTTACGGCACCGGATCTCCAAAAAAAGCTTTTGCCCTGCCCGATTCAGTGGAGGGCAAAGAAGAGCATCGGAGCATGAAATGCTCCGATGCTCATATCAGAGGGGCTGTCTGGGTGAAAATGGGGATATATCTGGGTAAAAGCTCTGAACCTGGACAACCCCTTTAAGTTGTTCAACCACACCCATTTGATTCTTTTTTTCTTTTTCAAATCTTGTCCCAAATGACTACAAATAAAGCAAGTCTTTCATAAATATTGTATGCAGGCATTTTTTTTTTTTTTTTTTAGATAAGGCTGTCTTTGAGCAGTGCTGTTTCTTTCATTCACAATACACCATGGTACATTTCATGAGGAAACAACAGGACACATTTATTAAATCAGTAGATTTAAGTCATAAAATGGCTTAAAAAAAAAATGGAACTTCACTTTAACTATAGTTCTGTTTTGTGCATCTATGTGTAATTTCTTATAAAAGTGGTATAAATATTGTCAATATAAAATTATATGCACGGTAAGGCTACTTTCACACTAGCGTTCGGAGCGGGTCCGTCTGATGTTTCATCAGACGGATCCGCTCCTATAATGCAGACGTTTGCATCTGTTCAGAACGGATCCGTCTGCATTATAACTTAGAAAAATTTCTAAGTGTGAAAGTAGCCTGAGCGGATCCGTTCAGACTTTACATTGAAAGTCAATGGGGGACGGATCCGCTTGAAGATTGAGCCATATGGTGTCATCTTCAAGCGGATCCGTCCCCATTGACTTCCATTATAAGTCTGGACGGATCCGCTCGCCTCCGCACGGCCAGGCGGACACCCGAACGCTGCAAGCAGCGTTCAGGTGTCCGCTCACTGAGCGGAGCGGAGGCTGAACGCTGGCAGGCGGATGCATTCTCAGTGGATCCGCCTACACTGAGAATGCATTAGGGCCGGACGGCTGCGTTCAGGGCCGCTTGTGAGCCCCTTCAAACGGAGCTCACGAGCGGACACCTGAACGCAGGTGTGAAAGTAGCCTAACCTGTTGAATTCTATATATCCAGTAATATACAATAGAAATAATTTAGAGTTTCATAGCCAGTATGGACTTCATAAGTAAGAAGGTGAAGTCCAGAGCCCTGTGATGTGACTGACCAGGTCATCAAGTTGTCAGTGAGAAAGGAAAATACGCTAAACAACGGAAATTTAAGTAGATATATTAATGTTCTTAATTTCCTAAGAAACAAAATTAAACCTAATGACATTACTACCCACAAGCAGTAACTTTAATAAAAGTAAAAAAAAAAAAAACAATGTGGAGGCAGATAAATTATATCCGGGCAGCAATACATACAACAATATAATAAACGCTTTAAAGCTAATTCTACTTAGTCAGCAATTTTGTAGATCACAAAGTCTGCAAGGCTAATTTATTTCCTTGATTGTTGCAGTATATAAAAGCTGTGGGTTTCCTGTTTTGTATTGGGCAGGATATATGGTTGTTATTTGGTTAATGCAAAAACATTCCAGTTCTGTTTAAATGCAGGAGTTCCTTGATGTACAGTAAAGACCCATTTATATAAAAAGATATTAGTGATCAACAATATTACTGACAAAATCAGTGGTGTAACTACTAGTGATTGGTCATTCGTGAATGATTCGTTACAAAGAGCCAGCTCTCTTATTTGAATGATGGGAGCCAGCACCAAAGCGATGGAGGGTGAGACTAAATCACAGACAGGGCATTGGCAGTCTGCAAAAAATAAATGAGCAGTAAAGGCAGTGTTTTGGGGAGCCCTACTTGCCTTGTAATGATTAAAGGAGTTGTCTCACCTCAGACATTGGGGGAATATTTCTAGCATATGCCCCCAATGCCTGATAGGTGCAGGTCCCACACCTATCTTTAGAATGGAGCCTGCAAAGTGAAGGAGGGCACACCGTGCATGCGCAGCTGCCCTCCATTAATTCCTATGGGAGTGCTAAAAATAGCCAAGCGGTGCGCTCAACTATTTTTTTAAGTCCCACCGCTCCATTCACTTCTATGGGGCTGACAGAAATAGCCGAACCAATGCTCAGCTATTTTCAGCACTCCCATAGAAATAAATGGAGGGCAGCTGTGCATGCGGTATGCGCCCTCCGGTACTTTGAGGGCTCCGTTCCCACCTATCAGACATTGCGGGGATATCCTAGTGATATGCCCCCAATGTCCAAGACGGGACGACCCCTTTAAGCGACAAGCATTACATGACATTATACATTAACTAGAGATGTGGACTACGATGTCATTTTTGAGCCCTCCTCCTCCTCAGTCCACACACACCAATCAGCCATGCAGGGTGGACAATGACTGCATGCCCAAATTACATGTTTCACTGTTGAAATGGTTTAATGCTTCTGTTTTCACATTGTTATTCCTTTTGCATTTGTTATATGGCACAATATACAGCACACAAATAAAAAATATTCCTAAATTTCAGAATAATAGTAAGCCATAAATTCTACTAAAAGAAGAGCCATTTGAGAGCCAAAAGAGCAAGTTCTTTTTGGTGAGCTGAGCCAAATGATTAGGATTACTAAAAGTAGTTGAAATGCACATCACTAGTAACTACCACCAAAGCAGCCATACAGGGCTATTGGGCCCACAGGGGCCTGGCTTAGTTAGCATCGGAACATTGCGTGTGACTGCATTGATACTGCCAGGGACATTTTCTGTTAAGCGAAGCCTGGTCTGGTACAGAAGGCCCTGACGCTAGCCAACGCCAGGATGGTGTATGCTGCAGTGGATACAATGTCCTGATG
This sequence comes from Bufo bufo, assembly GCF_905171765.1. Lineage (NCBI taxonomy): Eukaryota > Metazoa > Chordata > Amphibia > Anura > Bufonidae > Bufo > Bufo bufo. Next base: position 98,826,036 of record NC_053389.1, on the reverse strand, counting down.
CTGCTCAGCTGTCATGAATCACAAAGAGGAGGCCCTCCAAAGTAAAGAGTACCAAGAAGACCTGCTGAGACTGAGACCAATATTGGGGTCTTCTCTGGGCTCTAATTTATTTTTATCTGACCTGCTAATTAAGTGGTCTAGTCTGAGACATTATTTAGAGGTCTGTTTGGATAACTTAGGGGTTTGATCTAGGATGTGATAAACTGGGATCTGATAGTTTTGCCATCTCACTACAGTCTGACATTTAAAGGAAACCTGTCACCATGATTTTGCGCATAGAGCTGGGGACATGGGCTGCTAGATGGCCACTAGCTCATCTGCAGTACCCAGGTCCCATAGCTCTCTGCGCTTTTACTGTGTTAAAAAAACGTTTTGAGTGATATGCAAATTACCTGATATAAGTCCTGTATCCGGAGATGAGTCCAGCGGAAAGGAGCCCAGCACCGCCCCGCGTCCTCCGAATCTCCTCCTTGCCGGCTGACGTCACAGAGCTGGAGCGCCGAAATCTCGCGATGCGCGAGCTAGCGCATGCGCAGTGTCGGCATCATGTTCATTCCCTGTGCTGGCATCAGCACAGGGAACGAACTACGCATGCGCTAGCTCGCGCATCGCGAGATTTCGGCGCTCCAGCTCTGTGACGTCAGCCGGCAAGGAGGAGATTCGGAGGACGCGGGGCGGTGCTGGGCTCCTTTCCGCTGGACTCATCTCCGGATACAGGACTCATATCAGGTAATTTGCATATCACTCAAAACGTTTTTTTAACACAGTAAAAGCGCAGAGAGCTATGGGACCTGGGTACTGCAGATGAGCTAGTGGCCATCTAGCAGCCCATGTCCCCAGCTCTATGCGCAAAATCATGGTGACAGGTTTCCTTTAACCTAACAGTACGTGTCTCACTGTCATCTGACCTCCCACAATTTCTGCATTCTGGGAATAGGATGGCAGAAATTCTCAGTTTGGAAGCAAAAACTGAAATAATTCAACATCTGTTCTATATATTCAAAGTATTAGAGCATTAGCAGTCGATACACAGAAATATTAATAAAACATTTTTTTGGGGTAAATCTGTAAATGCATTGCATTACTAATGTTGCATTTGTTAGGCTACTTTCACACTTGCGTTCGGGGTTCCGCTTGTGAGTTCCGTTTGAAGGCTCTCACAAGCGGCCCCGAACGGATCCGTACAGCCCCAATGCATTCTGAGTGAATGCGGATCCGCTCAGAATGCATCAGTTTGGCACCGTTTGGCCTCCGTTCCGCTCAGCAGGCGGACACCCGAACGCAGCTTGCAGCGTTTTGGTGTCCGCCTGGCCGTGCGGACGTGCGTGACGTTGACACAATATGGTGCAATTGCAAACGGATCCGTCCCCCATTGACTTTCAATGTAAGGTCAGGAGTCCCTATTAATATACCATCAGATCGGAGTTTTCTCCAATCCGATGGTATATTTTAACTTGAAGCGTCCCCATCACCATGGGAACGCCTCTATGTTAGAATATACCATCGGATTTGAGTTAGATCGTGAAGCTCAGATCCGACAGTATATTCTAACACAGAGTGAAAGTGAAAGGTCTGTGCGGCGCATTGCCTATAGCACAGACCTTTCACTTACCAGTAGGAGGAGCGCCCGGCCGGTCACAGACATCGCAGGTAAGTATAATGCTTCTAAAAATTGCTAAGTAACCATGGCAGCCAGGACTGCAATAGCGTCCCAGCGATTAAACTGGGACTCCGATCGGAACGCTCCGCTTCTACCAATGATGGGGGGGTCGGTCATTTTAATTAGGGGGGGGGAGGGGAGGCCGCACTGGCCACCAATGAGTTAAATACAGGGGAGGGAGGGGGGGCAGCACTGGCCACCAATAAGTTAAATACAGGGAAGGGAGGGAGGGGGGGCCACACTGGCCACCAATAAGTTAAATACAGGGGAGGGAGGGGGGGTCTGCCCCCACCTGCCTGGCAGCACCTGATCTCTTACAGGGGGCTATGATACGCACAATTAACCCCTCAGGTGCGGCACCTGAGGGGTTAATTGTGCGGATCACAGCCCCCTGTAAGAGATTGGGTGCTGCCAGGCAGCAGGGCGCAGTCATGTACACAGTTCTTTTAGTATATTCTAACTTGAAGCGTCCCCATCACCATGGGAACGCCTCTGTGTTAGAATATACTGTCGGATCTGAGTTTTCACGAAGTTTTCAGTGAAAAATCAGATCTGAAAAAAACAGTTATGCAGACGGATCCGTTCTGAACGGATGCAAGCGTTTTTATTATAGGAGCGGATCCGTCTGTGCAGACACCAGACGGATCCGCTCCGAACAGCCCAAAGCTGCTTTCAAAATTCTGCAGGCTTCAGAGCTTAAACTCCCTCAAAAACTCTCCTTCTCTGCTCCATATTTGCACAGTGGCATGCTCTGTGATTTAGGTACAATTCAGTAAGTGCAGTTTTTACACCAAATACTGTCTTAACCCGGACATGCCTCCATTTCCACCCCGGCAGCCCCCTGACTTGAGCATTGAGCATGCTCCGATGCTCTCCTTTGCCCTGCGCTAAATCGCGCAGGGCAAAGGCATTTTTTGGAGATCCGGTGACGTCACCGAACACACTGCCGGGCGGAAGTTTCCGCTCGGCAGTGCGTTATTGAAAACAATTTCTCACCTGGGTGAAGTAAGTGTAATCCAGGGAGTGCTGTAGCCTGAACTGAACAAACTTAGTTGTTTAGGCAGGATTCTTTTTGGAAATACGTGGGCCCTGGATTATGCGGAACGGTTGTTAAGGTTGGTAGAGGGAGCAACCGTTCCCTTCCTTCCAGGCCAGTTTGTTGGTAGGCTCTGAAACACCTTAAGGCAGTTAACCTCATTAGGTTACTATATACAGAGGTCTGTGGCTCACTTAGGTGGAGGCACTTAGGAGCACCCAGGAATTTTGTCAAGGGGGGGTCCGAAAGGCAAAAAAAATGTGGCACGTTTAGTGCGCTGTGCCAATTCTTCTGTCTGCCCATTTTTCAAATATAAAATTAAAAAGTGCAGGGAAGGGGGGGTATAGTGTGTAGCGCTGATTCTTTTACTTTGCGATTCTAAAAGCTCTGCAGGAACAGATTTTTTTTTAGCCCGCCCATTATTAAAAGCCCCTCCTACATATAATAGGCCACTCCCAACAAACACTGTACAGCTGAAATTCTATTGTTGAGGCCTGCCTCTACACATCATACCGAGAGGGGAGGTCTGTCCTGGCTGCACTTCCTGCTTATACAACAAGCTACAGCCAGGAAGCTCCTCCGCTCTCCTCCCTCCCCAGATCCTGCTCAAGGCCTGTGGTTCCCCCCTACCATCTGCCACCCGCCCGTGGCCTGCTGCCCCCTTTGGCCGTCCTCACCCAGCTCTGAAACATCCTTCTGCAAATGGCAGGGGGAGGAGCCGGAGCATCTCCTCTCCTACATAGCACCCCATACCTCATACATCCAGTGATGTCACCTTTGTTGTAGACGTTCTCTTTCTTTATCTTCTCCATTCAGACCAGACCGCCATGATTATTTTTCAGCCATCTCCCATCTCTGCAGAGATTAACAAACAGACATTAGTTTCCCACATTTCCATCACCTTCACATCTTCAGAACACCCTTTCCTGCCACCCCCAATACTATACTGCAGAAACAGTCCCCCTAGGCAGTTTTTTTCTGGAAATAAATGGGGCCTGGATTATGCGGAACGGTTGTTAAGGTTGGTAGAGGGAGCAACCATTCCCTTCCTTCCAGGCCAGTTTGTTGGTAGGCTCTGAAACACCTTAAGGCAGGTAACCTCGTTAGGTTACTATATACAGAGTGCTGTGGCTCACTTAGGTGGAGGCCTGCAAGGACAGCACACGGTGCTGTGAATACTGAGGACCAGTGAGCAAACTACATGCTGTGTGAACGTCAGACTAACAACTGTAGCCTAGGTGAGATAAACGCTTCGTGTTATTAGTTAGTCCCAGACGGGAAGGCTTTTGTTTTGTGATTTGTAACTGCAATAATGGAAATCCTGGGTTCCACTAAAAAGCGTGTGTTGATGTAAACCTCCTGAAATCGGACCCTAAATATAAGTGACGTGAACTTTATATCATCTGTGCCTCCGTGAATGTCCAGAACCGTACACTGCCCCCCTTGCAGGCTTACAATATGTATATATATATATATATATATATACACACACACACACACATATATATATACACTGCGTGCAGAATTATTAGGCAAATGAGTATTTTGACCACATCATCCTCTTTATGCATGTTGTCTTACTCCAAGCTGTATAGGCTCGAAAGCCTACTACCAATTAAGCATATTAGGTGATGTGCATCTCTGTAATGAGAAGGGGTGTGGTCTAATGACATCAACACCCTATATAAGGTGTGCATAATTATTAGGCAACTTCCTTTCCTTTGGCAAAATGGGTCAAAAGAAGGACTTGACAGGCTCAGATAAGTCAAAAATAGTGAGATATCTTGCAGAGGGATGCAGCACTCTTAAAATTGAAAAGCTTCTGAAGCGTGATCATCAAACAATCAAGCGTTTCATTCAAAAGAGTCAACAGGGTCGCAAGAAGCGTGTGGAAAAACCAAGCCGCAAAATAACTGCCCATGAACTGAGAAAAGTCAAGCGTGCAGCTGCCAAGATGCCACTTGCCACCAGTTTGGCCATATTTCAGAGCTGACACATCACTGGAGTGCCCAAAAGCACAAGGTGTGCAATACTCAGAGACATGGCCAAGGTAAGAAAGGCTGAAAGACGACCACCACTGAACAAGACACACAAGCTGAAACGTCAAGACTGGGCCAAGAAATATCTCAAGACTGATTTTTCTAAGGTTTTATGGACTGATGAAATGAGAGTGAGTCTTGATGGGCCAGATGGATGGGCCCGTGACTGGATTGGTAAAGGGCAGAGAGCTCCAGTCCGACTCAGACGCCAGCAAGGTGGAGGTGGAGTACTGGTTTGTGCTGGTATCATCAAAGATGAGCTTGTGGGGCCTTTTCGGGTTGAGGATGGAGTCAAGCTCAACTCCCAGTCCTACTGCCAGTTTCTGGAAGACACCTTCTTCAAGCAGTGGTACAGGAAGAAGTCTGCATCCTTCAAGAAAAACATGATTTTCATGCAGGACAATGCTCCATCACACGCGTCCAAGTACTCCACAGCGTGGCTGGCAAGAAAGGGTATAAAAGAAGAAAATCTAATGACATGGCCTCCTTGTTCACCTGATCTGAACCCCATTGAGAACCTGTGGTCCATCATCAAATGTGAGATTTACAAGGAGGGAAAACAGTACACCTCTCTGAACAGTGTCTGGGAGGCTGTGGTTGCTGCTGCACGCAATGTTGATGGTGAACAGATCAAAACACTGACAGAATCCATGGATGGCAGGCTTTTGAGTGTCCTTGCAAAGAAAGGTGGCTATATTGGTCACTGATTTGTTTTTGTTTTGTTTTTGAATGTCAGAAATGTATATTTGTGAATGTTGAGATGTTATATTGGTTTCACTGGTAAAAATAAATAATTGAAATGGGTATATATTTGTTTTTTGTTAAGTTGCCTAATAATTATGCACAGTAATAGTCACCTGCACACACAGATATCCCCCTAAAATAGCTAAAACTAAAAACAAACTAAAAATTACTTCCAAAAATATTCAGCTTTGATATTAATGAGTTATTTTGGGTTCATTGAGAACATGGTTGTTGTTCAATAATAAAATTAATCCTCAAAAATACAACTTGCCTAATAATTCTGCACTCCCTGTATATATATATATATATATATATCATAAGCATCACAACAGATTAGAAAGAGAAATATTCAGACGAGTGGGGGAAATTTTCAAAAAGTGGGAGGAAAATGGCCATGTGTCTTATAAAGTGAATATTTGTGAGTGCTTCCATTCACCACGCAAAAAAAAAACTAAAAACTTTTCGTCTGCTACTAGGCGAAAACCATTTGACCTATACTAAATTGAGTGTGTGGATTACAAATCCGAAGTGAGAATTGCTGTAACACATCGCAAAATTTTGCTATGCATAAGTATGCCTAAATTAATTACCGTATTTTTCGCTTTATAAGACGCACCTAGATTTTTGAGGAGGAAAATAAGAAAAAAAAATGTTTTAACCAAAATGTGTGCTTTTGGTGGGTTTTGAACTAATGGTGGTCTGTGGATGACGCACTGTTATGGGGGGACCTGTGGATGACGCACTGTTATGGGGGATCTGTGGATGACGCACTGTTATGGGGATCTGTGGATGACGCACTGTTATGGGGGATCTGTGGAGGACGCACTGTTATGGGGGATCTGTGGATGACGCACTGTTATGGGGGATCTGTGGATGACGCACTGTTATGGGGGATCTGTGGATGACGCACTGTTATGAGGGGGATGTGTGAATGACGCACTGTTATGAGGGGGATGTGTGGATGACGCACTGTTATGAGGGGGATGTGTGGATGACGCACTGTTATGAGGGGGATGTGTGGATGACGCACTGTTATGAGGGGGATGTGTGGATGACGCACTGTTATGAGAGGGATGTGTGGATGACGCACTGTTATGAGGGGGATGTGTGGATGATACACTACTACGGGGGATGTAGCATCATATATAGCATCCTATGTAATGGGGGTCACTATTCACACAGGGACAATATACTGTGACACATATGATACTGTGACCAGCATAAGATGATCTTATGCTGGTCACAGTATCATATGTGTCACAGTACAGTCGTGGCCAAAAGTTTTGAGAATTACATAAATATTGGAAATTGGAAAAGTTGCTGCTTAAGTTTTTATAATAGCAATTTGCATATACTCCAGAATGTTATGAAGAGTGATCAGATGAATTGCATAGTCCTTCTTTGCCATGAAAATTAACTTAGGCCTCTTTCACACTTGCGTTGTCCGGATCCGGCGTGTACTCCACTTAACGGAATTACACGCCGGATCCGGAAAAACGCAAGTGTACTGAAAGCATTTGAAGACGGATCCGTCTTCAAAATGCTTTCAGTGTTACTATGGAAGCCAGGACGCTATTAAAGTCCTGGTTGCCATAGTAGGAGCGGTATACTTACAGTCCGCGCGGCTCCCGGGGCGCTCCAGAATGACGTCAGAGCGCCCCATGCGCATGGATGACGTGCCATGCGATCACGTGATCCATGCGCTTGGGGCGCCCTGACGTCACTCTGGAGCGCCCCGGGAGCCGCACGGACGGTAAGTATACTGCTCCCCCGCTCCCCGCTACACTTTACCATGGCTGCCAGGACTTTAGCGTCCCGGCAGCCATGTTAACCATTCAGAAAAAGCTAAACGTCGGATCCGGCAATGCGCCGAAACGACGTTTAGCTTAAGGCCGGATCCGGATCAATGCCTTTCAATGGGCATTAATTCCGGATCCGGCCTTGCGGCAAGTCTTCAGGATTTTTGGCCGGAGCAAAAAGCGCAGCATGCTGCGGTATTTTCTCCGGCCAAAAAACGTTCCGTTCCGGAACTGAAGACATCCTGATGCATCCTGAACGGATTTCTCTCCATTCAGAATGCCTTAGGATAACACTGATCAGGATTCTTCCGGCATAGAGCCCCGACGACGGAACTCTATGCCGGAAGAAAAGAACGCAGGTGTGAAAGAGCCCTTAATCCCAAAAAAAACTTTCCACTGCATTTCATTGCTGTCATTAAAGGACCTGCTGAGATAATTTCAGTAATCGTCTTGTTAACTCAGGTGAGAATGTTGACGAGCACAAGGCTGGAGATCATTATGTCAGGCTGATTGGGTTAAAATGGCAGACTTGACATGTTAAAAGGAGGGTGATGCTTGAAATCATTGTTCTTCCATTGTTAACCATGGTGACCTGCAAAGAAACGCGTGCAACCATCATTGCGTTGCATAAAAATGGCTTCACAGGCAAGAATATTGTGGCTACTAAGATTGCACCTCAATCAGCAATTTATAGGATCATCAAGAACTTCAAGGAAAGAGGTTCAATTCTTGTTAAGAAGGCTTCGGGGTGTCCAAGAAAGTCCAGCAAGCGCCAGGATCGTCTCCTAAAGAGGATTCAGCTGTGGGATCGGAGTGCCACCAGTGCAGAGCTTGCTCAGGAATGGCAGCAGGCAGGTGTGAGCGCATCTGCACGCACAGTGAGGTGAAGACTTTTGGAAGATGGCCTGGTGTCAAGAAGGGCAGCAAACAAGCCTCTTCTCTCCAAAAAAACACATCAGGGACAGATTGATCTTCTGCAGAAAGTATGGTGAATGGACTGCTGAGGACTGGGGCAAAGTCATATTCTCTGATGAAGCCTCTTTCCGATTGTTTGGGGCATCTGGAAAAAGGCTTGTCCGGAGAAGAAAAGGTGAGCGCTACCATCAGTCCTGTGTCATGCCAACAGTAACGCATCCTGAGACCATTCATGTGTGGGGTTGCTTCTCATCCAAGGGAGTGGGCTCACTCACAATTTTGCCCAAAAACACAGCCATGAATAAAGAATGGGACCAAAACACCCTCCAACAGCAACTCCTTCCAACAATCCAACAACAGTTTGGTGAAGAACAATGCATTTTCCAGCACGATGGAGCACCGTGCCATAAGGCAAAAGTGATAACTAAGTGGCTCGGGGACCAAAACGTTGACATTTTGGGTCCATGGCCTGGAAACTCCCCAGATCTTAATCCCATTGAGAACTTGTGGTCAATCCTCAAGAGGCGGGTGGACAAACAAAAACCCACTAATTCTGACAAACTCCAAGAAGTGATTATGAAAGAATGGGTTGCTATCAGTCAGGAATTGGCCCAGAAGTTGATTGAGAGTATGCCCAGTCGAATTGCAGAGGTCCTGAAAAAGAAGGGCCAACACTGCAAATACTGACTCTTTGCATAAATGTCATGTAATTGTCGATAAAAGCCTTTGAAACGTATGAAGTGCGTGTAATTATATTTCACTACATCACAGAAACAACTGAAACAAAGATCTAAAAGCAGTTTAGCAGCAAACTTTGTGAAAACTAATATTTGTGTCATTCTCAAAACTTTTGGCCACGACTGTATATTGTCCCTGTGCGAATAGTGACCCCCATTACACCACAGGGCACACAGTAGACTTTATATGTAAAATCTTTTAATGGCTCTGCTTTCTTCTATACCAGTACTCACTATAAAAGCAGCAGTCCAGCCAGCACGTGACGTCACTCACTCAGTCAGTCACACTCCTGCCAGCTTCATTAATAAAGTGGGAGGAGCATGACCGAGTGAGTGACGTCACGCGCTGGCTGGACCGCTGCTTTCATAGTGAGTACTGTTATAGAAGAAAGCAGATTGTAATGAAGCAGTTTTCATATGTAAAGTCTATAATCTTCAAGCAGTATCTCTGCTTTAAACTAGGGCAATTCTCTGCAGTAGTACAACTCACTATGAAAGCGGCAGGCAGGGCGGCAGCGTAACCTCGCGATTCTCACTCATTCACGCTCCTCCCACTTTATTCATGAAGGAGGAGCAGGAGTGTGAATGAGTGAGCATCACGAGGTTACGCTGCCGCCCTGCCTGCCGCTTTCATAGTGAGTTGTACTACTACAGAGAATTGCCCTAGTTTAAAGCAGAGATACTGCTTGAAGATTATAGACTGTACATGTGAAAATTGCCGTGAGCGGGGCCCGATGTATTACAGTACAGTGACTGCATCGGGCCCCGCTGCGAGTGTTGCCAGCCTCCGTCCCCTCCTCCCACCCCTCTGATACATCGTAGCTTGCGATGTATCAGCGTCACCAAAGTAAACATGGCAGTGTTCACTTTATAAGACGCACTGCCATTTCCCCCCCACTTTTGGGGGGGGGAAAGTGCGTCTTATAAAGCGAAAAAATACGCTAAGTACTTGGAAAGCATTGAGTAATTTTGAACATAACGAGTTTTACTCCAACAATTACCTGATATCTACTGTACATTAAAGTTTGCCTAGAAAACAGTGTATGAAAATGTAATGGAATAACAAAATTTCCAAAAGTCTCGTTATTCAGTTTAAAAGTCTTACTTGAGCAAGGCCCAGTACTGTTAAAAGTGCTTCAGGCATCTGCTTTTGCATTTGTGAACAGTCATATTTTCCCGTTGCAAAAACCAGCAGTAGTTCCCCATCATGTTGGGATTCCAGCGGCCTTGATACCTGTTCTCCATTGTAGAAATATCTTTATGGAACCGCTCTCCATGTTCATCAGTTACGTGTCCCAAATTGGGTGGGAAAAAGTGAAGATGGGACTGTAAGGCCCCTTTCACACGGGCGTTGCGGGAAAATGTGCGGGTGCGTTGCGGGAACACCCGCGATTTTTCCGCGCGAGTGCATAACATTGTAATGCGTTTTGCACTCGCGTGAGAAAAATCGCACATGTTTGGTACCCAAACCCGAACTTCTTCACAGAAGTTCGGGCTTGGGATCGGTGTTCTGCAGATTGTATTATTTTTCCTTATAACATGGTTATAAGGGAAAATAATAGCATTCTGAATACAGAATGCATAGTAAAACAGCGCTGGAGGGGTTAAAAAAAAATAAAAAATCATTTAACTCACCTTAGTCCAATTGATCGCGATGCCGGCATCTCCTTCTGTCCCCTTTACTGAATAGGACCTGTGGTGAGCAGTAATTATAGGTTAAGGACCTTTGATTACGTCACTCCGGTCATCACATGGTACGTCACATGATCTTTTACCATGGTGATTTTACATATACCCATGCTGGGTGAGAGAAATATCTCGGTCAAATGCCAACTTTGTATAAAAAAAAATGGGAAAAGTTGTCTTTTGCCAAGATATTTCTCTCACCCAGCATGGGTATATGAAAAATGACACCCCAAAACACATTGCCCAACTTCTCCTGAGTACGGAGATACCACATGTGTGACACTTTTTTGCAGCCTAGGTGGGCAAAGGGGCCCACATTCCAAAGAGCACCTTTCGGATTTCACCGGCCATTTTTTACAGATTTTGATTTCAAACTACTTACCACACATTAGGGCCCCTAGAATGCCAGGGCAGTATAACTACCCCACAAGTGACCCCATTTTGGAAAGAAGACATCCCAAGGTATTTTGTGATGGGCATAGTGAGTTCATGGAAGTTTTTATTTTTTGTCACAAGTTAGTGGAATATGAGACTTTGTAAGAAAAAAAAAAAAAATCATCATTTTCCGCTAACTAAAAAAAACTAAAAAAATTCTAGGAACTCGCCATGCCCCTTACGGAATACCTTGGGGTGTCTTCTTTCCAAAATGGGGTCACTTGTGGGGTAGTTATACTGCCCTGGCATTCTAGGGGCCCTAATGTGTGGTAAGTAGTTTGAAATCAAAATCTGTAAAAAAATGGCCGGTGAAATCCGAAAGGTGCTCTTTGGAATGCCCTTTGCCCACCTAGGCTGCAAAAAAGTGTCACACATGTGGTATCTCCGTACTCAGGAGAAGTTGGGCAATGTGTTTTGGGGTGTCATTTTACATATACCCATGCTGGGTGAGAGAAATATCTCGGCAAAAGACAACTTTTCCCATTTTTTTTATACAAAGTTGGCATTTGACCGAGATATTTCTCTCACCCAGCATGGGTATATGTAAAATGACACCCCAAAACACATTCCCCAACTTCGCCTGAGTATGGCGATACCACATGTGTGACACTTTTTTGCAGCCTAGATGCGCAAAGGGGCCCACATTCCTTTTAGGGGGGCATTTTTAGACATTTGGATCCCAGACTTCTTCTCACTCTTTAGGGCCCCTAAAAAGCCAGGGCAGTATAAATACCCCACATGTGACCCCATTTTGGAAAGAAGACACCCCAAGGTATTCAATGAGGGGCATGACGAGTTCATAGAATTTTTTTTTTTTTACCACAAGTTAGCGGAAATTGATTTTTTTTGTTTTTTTCTCACAAAGTTTCCCTTTCCGCTAACTTGGGACAAAAATTTCAATCTTTCATGGACTCAATATGCCCCTCACGGAATACCTTGGGGTGTCTTCTTTCCAAAATGGGGTCAATTGTGGGGTGTTTGTACTGCCCTGGCATTTGAGGGTCTCCGCAATCATTACATGTATGGCCAGCATTAGGAGTTTCTGCTATTCTCCTTATATTGAGCATACGGGTAATGAGATTTTTTTTTTTCCGTTCAGCCTCTGGGCTGAAAGAAAAAATGAACGGCACAGATTTCTTCATTCGCATCGATCAATGTGGATGAAAAAATCTCTGCCAAAAAAAAAAATGAGGGGAAAGGCGTCTGCCAGGACATTATATGCCTCGGCAAACGTATCTTTTACTGCAGAGGAGAAATCTCGTCTTGCAGCGCCGTATACACTGACTTTTGTGTAATCTGACAGCAGCGCAATGCTTCTGTCAGAATGCACATCAGTGCTGCAGCTAGTCGATCGGTTGGTCCACCTGGAAGGTAAAGAAAAAAAAAAAGAAAAAACCAGGCCGCAACACAATAAATTTATTAACTTTATAATAACTTTTGAACAGAACATATAAACTTTTGAACTGAACGTTAACTTTTTGGCTTACCGGTGATTTTTTTTTACCTTTATAGGACAAACCTCTCCTTCCCCATGGGACAATGTGCAAAGCGCAAATCGCCCAAAGATGTGGCGAAGTACATTATGCACTTTATCCCAGGTGAAAGGAGAGGTTTGCAGTAGTTGTGAGTGTAAGGGCCCTAATAGCCCTGTGTGCCTGTCCGGTGAGATGCAATCCCTATGCTAAGTGTATCTGTGTGTGGTACTTCCGGAAACACTCTCCAAAGCATAGGGCAGGGTGGTCAGGGCAGTCAGGACAGAAATAGCGGGTGTCACGCCTTATTCCACTCCTGCTACAGACACAACATCTTTTTCGGGGTGACGGTTGGGTTGAGGTACCAGGAACGACACTGGGGAAATGTCGCTCGTGTAGACAGCTAACTACACTGGTGGATGGGGCCACGGAACCTCCTGGATACAGGAGGTTCGCGATGATCTCTTCCTGAAATTTGAGGAAGGATCCCGTTCTCCCAGCCTTACTGTAGAGAACAAAACTATTGTACATCGCCAATTGAATCAAATATACAGACCCCTTCTTATACCAGCGTCTGGTGCGTCGGGAAACTAAATAGGGAGCCAACATCTGGTCATTGAAGTCCACCCCTCCCATGAGCGCATTATAGTCGTGGACTGAGAGGGGCTTTTCAATGACATGGGTTGCCCTTTCAATTTGTATTGTCGTGTCTGCGTGAATGGAGGAGAGCATGTAAACGTCACGCTTGTCTCTCCATTTCACCGCGAGCAGTTCTTCGTTACACAAGGCAGCCCTCTCCCCCTTGCAAGACGGGTGGTAACGAGCCGTTGGGGGAAGCCCACGCGACTAGGTCGCACGGTGCCACAGCAGCCAATCTGTTCTAGGAACAAATGCCTGAAGAGGGGCACACTTGTGTAAAAATTTCCACATAAAGATGGTACCCCTTGCCAAATAAGGGTGACACCAAGTCCCAGACTGTCTTCCCACTGCTCCCCAGGTAGTCAGGGAAACCGACCGGCTCCAGGGTCTGATCTTTTCTCTCATAGATCCGAAATTTGTGGGTATAGCCTGTGGCCCTTTCACAGAGCTTATACAATTTGACACCATACCGGGCACGCTTGCTTGGGATGTATTGTTTGAATCCAAGGCGCCCGGTAAAATGTATTAGGGACTCGTCTACACAGATGTTTTGCTCAGGGGTATACAAATCTGCAAATTTCTGGTTGAAGTGGTCTATGAGGGGCCAAATTATGTGGAGCCGGTCAAAAGCTGGGTGGCATCTGGGACGGGAGGTGCTGTTGTCGCTAAAGTGCAGGAAACGCAGGATATTGAGTGGCATACCGATTTGTTTCTGCCACGACTAAGTCCAAGAGCTCCGCAGTCAAGAACAGCTCAAAAAATCCCAGGGCCAAACCGATCTGAGCTGTCTTAACCCGAACTCCAGACTGGGCGGTGAAAGGGGGAACTACAGGTGCGGCTGAAGTTGGTGACTGCCAATCAGGGTTTGCCAGCACCTCAGGGATTCTAGGGGCTCTACGGGCCTGTCTTTGCGGTGGCTGCGAACGGGGTAACTACTGCACGTGCCACCGTACCAGCTTCAACTGCCCTTCTGGTGCTCGCCACTTCACCATGTTGTACGGCAGTGCTGGTACTAGGTCCAGGGAGGGCTGCACTGCTGGTGTATGCCTCACCACGTGATCCGACAGCGCCAGCCCCACTCTGCTGCCCTTGAAACGGATCCTGCACAACCTGTGGTCTAGCGACACGGGGCCGGGTACGCCTGGTGCTATCAGGGACCTCGACCTCCTCGTCCGAACTTTGGGTCAGACTGCCACTGCTTTCTACAGGTTCATATTCTGACCCGCTAGATTCGTCAGATGAGGGTTCCCATTCCTCATCCGACTGGGTCAGAATCCTGTAGGCCTCTTCAGAAGAATACCCCCTGTTTGACATTTGGACTACTAAATTTAGGGGTATTCCCTGAGACTACCCAAGAAAAAAAAGCAAGCCTGTCTTACAAAGGGGAGGCTAGCGAAGTACCGGAGGCCGCTGCGATTGATAAAAAATATCAAAACTGATTTTTTTTTTATCGCCGCAGCGCTTGTAAAGTGATTGTGCAGTGATCAAAAAAAAATAATTTTTTGGTCACTGCGGCGGGGCGGGCGTGGGTGAACGCACGTGTGGGCGACCGATCAGGCCTGATCGGGCAAACACTGCGTTTTGGGTGGAGGACGAGCTAAGGTGACACTAATACAATTATAGATCTGACAGTGATCAGTTTTGATCACTTACAGATACTTTAAACGTACAAATGCTGATTAGCGATACGCTAATCAGCGAATAAGTGACTGCGGTGCGGTGGGCTGGGCGCTAAACAATCGCTAAACTACCTAACCAAGGGGCCTAAACTAACCTAAAACCTATCAGTCAATACCAGTGAAAAAAAAAAGTGACAGTTTACACTGATCACTTTTTTCCTTTCACTAGGTGATTGACAGGGGTGATCAAGGGGTTAATTCGGGTGATGGGGGGTGATCTGGGGCTAAGTGTACTGTTTGTGTGTACTCACTGTGATGTCTGCTCCTCTGCTGGGACCAACCGACGAAAAGGACCAGCAGAGGAGCAGACAAGCCATTTAACACATCATATATTTACAAATATAATATCTGGCTTTTGATTAGATTTTTTAAAAATCATCAGCTTGCCAGCCACAATCATTGGCTGGCAAGCTGATGACGTGACCCCCCTCTAACTTTTGCCGGCCCGCGATGCGCATGCGCGGGCCGGCTTTGAGCGAAATCTCGCGTCTCGCGAGATGACGCGTATATGAGTGACTCTGCGCAGGGCTGCCGCCTCCAGAACGCGATCCTGCGTTAGGCGGTCCGGAGGCGGTTAAAAAAAGGTAAAAAATTAAATAAAATAAAAAGTTCAAATCACCCCCCTTTTCTTAAAATAAAAATACTTAAACAATAAAAAAAAAACACCAAGGGCATCGCCACGTGCGAAAATGCCAATACTATTAAAATATAACAATATTAATGGCATACAGCAAATGGCGTAACGGGGGGAAAAAAATAGCCAATTTTTCATTTTTTGTCACTTTAACTACGCAATAATGTTTTTTTTTTAAACTGTTTTTATTAAGTTTTCAAATATTTAAAGAATAAACATACAAACAAAGGCAGTGTCACACTGCTACCATTGGTATCCATTCTTACAAGTGCAAAGTAATTTACCAGTTGTAGTGTCCATGAACATACAGAGGTTGACAAAAACCCAACTAAGCTGTCAGTATTAGCCATCCGCCTCCGTGGGATACAATAGCAGCCATCCCCTAGAGAGCCTTAATATTATAGACTGATATGATCCCTAGTGGGCTCCCGGGGTAGATGCCCTGATATTCTCTCATTCCTATTGTACTTTGTAGTAGTGAATTAGAGAACGACACAGACAAAAAGAGAAAAGACTAGAACAAAAACGGAGATGCTCGGGAGTGTTTGAGCTCAATGATCCCCCCCCCCAATTCAGGATAGTAGAACCGGTTCTTCGCCAGCTGTCATCTGTTGCAGAAACCACGTGGTCCCCGAAAAGCATTCGTGTATGGCCTTACGGATATGTAACGGCAGTATATTAATAAAGCTTTCCCACACCTGAAAGAAATGTTCTACTTTTTGTCTTTTTGGTGTGACGCCTCCACCCAGTCCATGCGCATGATATAAGATAGTTTCTCCAAGAATAATTTAAAAGGGGGAATTGTGGGCTGTAACCAGACTTGCAAAATTGCCTTGGTGCCCGCCGCTGCCACAAAGTGTAGCAGTTTCCTACATCCCAGGATGCAGTTGTATTTGTCCTTATCCAAATAACCGAACAGCGCCCAAAGTGGGTCGCGTGGGGTAAAATTGGTCAAGTGTGTGTTAGTGAAGGTGATGATTTTGTCCCAAAACTTTCTTATCATTGGACAGTCCCATAGACAATGGTAAAGTCCCGCGTCCAAAGTCCCGCATTTAAAGCAATTGGTGGTGTCATATATACCCATTCTAAACCCCCTTCTCGGAGTCAGATATGATCTATGACAGATTTGTAGGATCATCTCTGTGTATCTTGCTACAGGTAAATGTTTGTATGAGAATTCCAGTGCCCGGAGTATCACTGATGGGGTGGCTTGTGGTACCTCTGTCTGCCATCTAGTCATGGGAACTGTGGATGTGGAATAGTCAATTGGTACATGGAGGAATTTGTAATTTGATGATATTTGTTTCTTCCCCTCATTGGGATTCGAGAACCATTTTTTTAAGTATGGACTCCACTCACGTTCCGTCAAGGCGGAAATCACTTCATTGATATAGCTTTTTGCTTGTAAGTATGGGAAAAAGGGAAAAACTATGTGTGGGTATTCCTTCTGCAAGTCGTGGAGTGGTTTAACCATTCGTGTTTGCGTGCTTATAAGTTTGTCAATGTTGGTGATGCCTTGCGATTGCCAGCGTTTGAACGTTGAGTGGGAAGATCCGTTCTGAAATGAGGGGTTCCTTACTAGTGTCAGATGCACCGAAAATGATGCATGTAATTTACACAGAACTCTTGCCCTGCACCATGCCCGCCATGTTGTCATGAGGAGAGGATTCGTTTTTACCATTTGGGGGAGATTTCCGAATGAGATATGCAGTAGGTTAGGTAGTGCTATATGTGGAATAAAGGCTTGGTCCAGCGTAACCAGAGTGTATTTTATTTTTTTTAACAGTGATCAGAAAGTCACACACTTCAAATTGGTATCACTGAAAAGAACAGATCGTCCCGCACAGCCCAGTACACATAACTACAAAAAAATTATAGGGTTCAGAATATGGTTATAAAATTTTTTTTTTTTTCTTCCTCAAAGATATCTACTGAACGAAAATGATTAATAACATAATGTATAGATATATCGCAGGATAGGGATTATAAGTACACAAAAAAAAAAGTTTAGTGGGGTGACAGAAGCCCTTTAAAGGGCTTCTGTCACGCCACTAAACTTTTTTTTTGTGTACTTATAATCCCTATCCTGCGATATATCTATACTGTCATGGTCTTACCTGCTTGCTGCTCTCCTTCGTTTGACATGTGCTGGCGGCCATCTTGGGTCCTGGGTTTCTTGTAGCCTTCCACCCTGCGGCTCCTCCTTCCCCTGGGAGGAGCTGGATGCCTAGCTCATATATATAGGAGGTCTGTGGCTTCAGTTCCTTGCTTGGTCCTCTTGTGTTCACATGCTTCTAAGACTGCTGCTGCTGCTGCTGCTTCTGGTTCCTGATCCTGGCTTCGTCTGACTACCCTGCTGGTTCCTGATCCTGGCTTCGTCTGACTACCCTGCTGGTTCCTGATCCTGGCTTCGTCTGACTACCCTGCTGGTTCCTGATCCTGGCTTCGTCTGACTACCCTTCTGGTTCCTGACCTCTGGCTTCGCAAAGACTCTGCTCGGTTTCACCATCCGTTTGGACTTTTGCTTTACAGCTTTATTTTCAATAAAGCCTTCTTATTTTCACTTATCTCTTGTTGTACGTCTGGTTCATGGTTCCGTGACATTAGGACCAAGCCATGAATTCTGACGGTACAGGGCCATCCTCGCTACCCACGCTGGTTGCCAGACTTGATCAGCAGGATCACCTGTTGGGTCGGTTCGCTGTGGCGTTGCAAACCCTGCTTGAACGCACGGCTCATTTCGCTCCCGTTGCCGATGGGTCGGTTGTCGCTCCTGGGCTCGCTCCTACTGCCGCTCCGGTTGTTGCGCCAGAGTCTACCCCGACACCTGTTGTTGCGCCTGCGGTGTTTCGGGGTATGATCGGTTCTGCCCCTCTTCCACAGCGCTTTGGGGGAGAGCCAACTCAGTGCCGAGGTTTCCTTAACCAGGTGGGCATTTATTTCGAGTTGCTGCCACATGCCTTTCCTACTGAGAGATCAAAGGTGGGCTTCTTGATCTCGCTGCTCTCGGACAAGGCCTTGGCCTGGGCCAGCCCTTTATGGGAGAACAACAATCCGGTGGTTGCCGAGTTTTCCGGTTTTGTTGCTTCTCTTCGGAAGGTATTCGATGTGCCGGCTCGTGCTGCCTCTGCTGCGAAGCTCCTTATGTCCATCAGACAGGGTTCACGATCCGTAGCTGAATACGCCATTGAGTTTCGTACCCTGGCAGCAGAGGTGGGCTGGAATAATGAGGCTCTGGTCGCTGCTTTCTCTCATGGTCTCTCGGATGCCTTGAAGGATGAGGTTGCAGCTAAGGACCTACCAGTTGAGCTCGAGTCTCTTATTTCTTTCCTGATTTTGATTGACACCAGACTCAGGGAGAGACCTTCCTTTAAGGAGAACCTGCGGAGGTCTTCTAACAGATTGGTGCCTACGTTTGCTGTCCCACCCGTGCCTCCCTCTCCTCCCACGCCTCCTGGGGATGACTTGTCTGGGGGTGAACCCATGCAGCTGGGGTTTGCTCGCCTGTCCGAGGGGGAGAGGGCACTCCGAAGACGCGAGGGCCGATGCATGTACTGTGGTCTCTGTGGGCATTTTCGGTTGGCATGTCCGAACCGTCCGGGAAACGCTCGTACCCTGAGATCCTGTCGGGGGCAGATCTTGGGTGGAGTCTCCTCGTCCCCGGTTTCCCGTGTTGACAAACCACTGATCACTGTTGTCCTCTCCTGGGTCGGGGGCTCGGTGACGACCCAGGCGTTGGTGGACTCTGGTGCTGGTGGTTTGTTCATTGATAGTGTGTTCGCTGCCGCCAATTCCATTCCTCTGCAGGCTCGAGGTTCCCCACTGGCTCTTGAGGCGATAGACGGCAGACCCCTTCTGCCGCCACACGTGACTCATGAGACCCTTCCAGTGGGGATAGCCATTGGTGCCGTTCACAGAGAGTCGGTCTGCCTCCAGGTTATTTCGTCTCCACACTACTCGGTGGTCTTGGGGTACCCCTGGCTCCAGAAGCATAATCCGACTTTCGATTGGAGATCGGTCGAGATCCTCTCGTGGTCACCGCAGTGTGGGGCTAGTTGCATCCATGGGTCTGTCAAGTTGCTGTGTACTTCCTCGGACTCTCTGTTGCCTCCTGAATACGAGGAGTACCGGGATGTATTCGATAAGGTGCGCGCGGTTGCCCTACCTCCGCACCGCCCATACGATTGTGCCATAGAGTTACAATCTGGTGCCGTTCCTCCTCGTGGCAAAGTCTATCCACTGTCGGTAGCGGAGAATGAGGCCATGGAGGAGTACGTGAGGGAGGCGCTTTCATGCGGACACATTCGCAAATCTTCGTCCCCGGCAGGGGCTGGATTTTTCTTTGTGAAAAAGAAGGGCGGTGAGTTGAGGCCTTGCATCGATTACAGGGGTCTCAATCGCATCACGATCAAGAACGCTTACCCGATACCCTTGATTTCCGAGCTGTTCGATCGCCTTAAAGGGGCCACGGTCTTTACCAAACTCGACCTGAGGGCGGCATATAACCTGGTAAGGATCAAGGCGGGCGATGAGTGGAAGACCGCGTTTAACACCAGGACCGGTCATTACGAATCCTTGGTTATGCCCTTTGGGTTGTGCAATGCGCCCGCAGTCTTTCAGGAATTCATCAACGATGTTTTCCGTGACCTGTTGCAGCAGTGTGTGGTAGTCTATTTGGATGACATCTTGGTATATTCTGAATCCATGGAGGCCCACATTCTGGATGTCAGACGAGTGTTGCAACGGTTACGAGAGAACAAGCTGTTCGGTAAGCTTGAGAAATGCGAATTTCACCGATCCCAGGTAACCTTCTTAGGTTACATCATTTCCGCTGAGGGGTTCTCCATGGATCCTGAGAAGGTTTCGGCTGTCTTACAGTGGCCCCAGCCCAGTGGTCTTCGTTCCCTGCAGCGCTTTTTGGGCTTCGCCAATTATTATCGGAAGTTCATCAGGGACTTTTCCATGCTGGCCAAGCCTCTCACGGATCTGACCAGGAAGGGCAGTAATTCCCAGGTCTGGCCGCTCGAGGCCATCCGAGCTTTTGAGGCCCTAAAGTCTGCCTTTGTGTCGGCTCCGATTCTGTCGCATCCCAACCCTGGGTTGCCCTTTGTCCTCGAGGTGGACGCGTCTGAGACGGGAGTAGGCGCCCTTCTGTCTCAGCGTAGAACACCAGAGGGTCCTCTGCTTCCTTGTGGGTTTTACTCCCGGAAACTGTCTTCCGCGGAGTGCAACTATCAGATTGGTGACAGGGAGTTATTGGCCATCGTGCAGGCCCTTAAAGAATGGAGGCACTTGCTCGAGGGTTCGGTGGTTCCGGTTCTCATCCTGACGGACCACAAGAATCTGACCTACCTTTCTGAGGCCAAGAGATTGACACCACGTCAGGCCAGATGGGCTCTGTTCTTGTCACGTTTTAATTACGTGGTCTCCTACCTACCCGGTTCCAAGAACATCAGGGCGGATGCCTTATCACGGCAGTACTCCGAGCTGTCCAGGGAGGAGTCGATTCCGACTTCGGTCATACCTCCGAATCAGATCCTGGCCGCCATTCGCACCAGCCTGACCTCTCCCCTGGGTGAGCAGATTTTGGCGGCTCAATCTGGTGCTCCCTCTGGGAGACCCAACGGCAGATGTTTTGTGCCTGAGGAGTTGCGCACTCGGTTGTTGCGAACCTACCATAACTCCAAGACCGCGGGGCATCCTGGAAAGAATCAGCTGTCCTGGGCTGTTTCACGTCTGTTCTGGTGGCCTTCCCTACGTTCCGACATCGCCGCATATGTAGCGGCATGCTCCGTTTGTGCCCAGAGTAAGTCCCCTCGGCACCTTCCGTTGGGCCTTCTGCAACCCATAGCCACCGGGGAGCGCCCATGGTCACACCTGGGGATGGATTTCATTGTGGACCTCCCTGCATCCCGAGGCCATACGGTCATTCTCATGATTGTGGATCGGTTTTCCAAAATGTGCCACTGTGTTCCTCTCAAGAAGTTACCCTCTGCACAAGAGTTGGCCACGATTTTTGCCAGGGAGGTCTTCCGGTTGCACGGTTTGCCTAAGGAGATTGTGTCGGATCGGGGGAGTCAGTTTGTGTCCAGGTTCTGGCGCGCCTTTTGCTCCCAGTTGGGGATTCATCTCTCCTTCTCCTCGGCCTACCACCCTCAGTCCAATGGGGCCGCAGAACGATCCAATCAGGCCTTGGAGCAATTCCTTCGTTGCTATGTCTCCGATCACCAAGACAATTGGGTTGACCTCCTGCCTTGGGCTGAGTTTGCCAGGAACACGGCGGTGAACTCTTCCTCTGGGACGTCTCCCTTCATGGCCAATTATGGGTTCCAACCTGCTGTGTTACCGGAGGTATTCTCTCCCCAGGATATTCCGGCTGTGGAGGATCACCTTTCCGTCCTACGTGCTTCTTGGGTACAGATCCAGAAGTCCCTTGAGGTCTCTGCGCAGCGCCAGAGATTCCAGGCTGATCGCAGACGAGCGCCTGCTCCTTCCTACCAGGTCGGAGACCGTGTATGGTTGTCCACCCGCAACCTCAACCTTCGAGTGCCCACTCCCAAGCTGGCGCCTCGCTTTGTTGGTCCCTTCCGAGTGCTTCGCAGGGTAAACCCAGTAGCCTATGCCCTTGCGCTTCCTCCTGGCATGCGGATCTCCAACGTGTTTCATGTCTCCCTGTTGAAACCACTGGTGTGTAATCGTTTCACTTCCTCGGTTCCTCGGCCTCGTCCGGTCCAAGTGGGCAATCGTGAGGAATATGAGGTGAGCAATATCCTGGACTCACGCCTGGTCCGCGGTCGGTTGCAGTTTTTGGTCCATTGGCGTGGTTATGGTCCAGAGGAGCGTTCCTGGGTTCCCTCCGCAGATGTCCATGCTCCTGCCTTGCTCCGAGCCTTCCACGCACGCTTCCCTCAGAAACCGTTTTGTGCTCCGCGGAGGAGGGGCCCTTGAGGGGGAGGTACTGTCATGGTCTTACCTGCTTGCTGCTCTCCTTCGTTTGACATGTGCTGGCGGCCATCTTGGGTCCTGGGTTTCTTGTAGCCTTCCACCCTGCGGCTCCTCCTTCCCCTGGGAGGAGCTGGATGCCTAGCTCATATATATAGGAGGTCTGTGGCTTCAGTTCCTTGCTTGGTCCTCTTGTGTTCACATGCTTCTAAGACTGCTGCTGCTTCTGGTTCCTGATCCTGGCTTCGTCTGACTACCCTGCTGGTTCCTGATCCTGGCTTCGTCTGACTACCCTGCTGGTTCCTGATCCTGGCTTCGTCTGACTACCCTGCTGGTTCCTGATCCTGGCTTCGTCTGACTACCCTTCTGGTTCCTGACCTCTGGCTTCGCAAAGACTCTGCTCGGTTTCACCATCCGTTTGGACTTTTGCTTTACAGCTTTATTTTCAATAAAGCCTTCTTATTTTCACTTATCTCTTGTTGTACGTCTGGTTCATGGTTCCGTGACATATACATTATGTTATTAATCATTTTCGTTCAGTAAATATGTCAAAAAACATACTTTTATAATATGCTAATTACCTGTCTACCAGCAAGTAGGGCGCGCCCTCCTCCTGTTGATTGACAGGGCCAGCCGCGATCTCCTCCTCCGACTGGCCCTGTCAGCATTTCAAAAATCGCGCGCCTGTGTTGATTCGGCGCCGGCGCTCTGAGATAAGGAGGCTCGCCTCCTCAGCACTCCCTTTGCGGCTGCTACCAGCAAGTAGACGCCCTACTTGCTGGTAGACAGGTAATTAGCATATTATAAAAGTACGTTTTTTGACATATCTACTGAACGAAAATTATTAATAACATAATGTATATAGATATATCGCAGGATAGGGATTATAAGTACACAAAAAAAAATATATAATGAGTTTAGTGGGGTGACAGAAGCCCTTTAATTTTTTTTTCTGTATTAAAACACAAGAAAAATTATACAAGTGTGGTATTGTTGTAACCGCACTGACCTGTAATCAGTGCGCTCATTTTAGTATAAATCACATGTTTTTCTCTCAGTAGCAAAATCATTGTTGCGCAGTATTATGGAAGTGTTCACTAGTATGCATTAGGTGCAGGGAGTAATCCCTCTCCTTTGTCTTCTTCACTGGGGCCGCATTGCACTGCAGGTCTTGACCGCGTACAGCATCAGGATGCACGCAGTAAGGTGACAGTGCAGCACTGGCCGGAAAAGACAAGGAAGCGGAGCAGGAGAGGTAAGTGAAATTCTTTATTTTTTCTCTGATCTGAGGTCTGAAGGGGGTCTGGCATAGAAGTCTGATCTGAGGTCTGACATAGTGGTCTCCTTGGGTTCTGGCATGGAAGTCTGATCTGAGGTCTGATGGGGGTCTGATGTAAGTTCCTGATATGGGGGTCTGAACTGAGTTCCTGATTTGGGGATCTGAACTGAGTTCCTGATTTGGGGATCTGAACTGAGTTCCTGATTTGGGGATCTGATTCGAGAATCTGAAATGGGGTTCTAAGTGAAGTCTGCAAAAAAAAATAAAAAAATTTCTTATTCATCTGCTCTAAAAGCTAGGGTGTGTCTTATTAAGTGCATCTGATAAAGTGAAATATACGGTAATTACACATGTCTGTATAAGGCATAGGTCGAAGGCCACTAGGCCTGAGGCCGTGGAACGACCTCATTGCAACCTCCTGTGCCAGGATACAGGCAGTGTGACATTGTCACGCTGCCTGAGACTCAATGCAGAAGGTTGCAATAATGTCATTGCGACTGCCTGCACTGGGACATTCTATTAAAAGGCCACTACTGGGGGCATTATACGTAAAAAGGCCACTACTGGGGTGCATTATATGCAGAGAGCATTACTAGGGGTATTATATGTGAAGAGGCCACTACTGGAGGGTATTATACGTGAAGAGTTCATTAATGGGGCATTATACGTAAAGAGGACACAACTGGGGGGCATTATGTGTAAAGAGGGCTTTATAAGTAACTAGAGTTACGACTGAAGGCATTATATTAAAGAGGCCACTACTGGGGTGTATTATATTAAAGAGGCCACTACTAAGGGGCATTATATGTGAAGAGGCAACAACTGGGGGTATTAAACGTAAAGAGGCCACTACTGGAGGGCATTGCCGGAGGCATAATATGTAAAGAGAGCACTACTGGGAGGACATTATATTGTGAGGAGGCCACTACTGGTGAGCATTGTGCAGAAACAAGTTGTGGTCAGGAGAGGTGCAGGATTAAGAAAAAAAGGAAAGGGAACGACTCCAGTCAGAGGAGACATCACATGGGAGCAAAAACGGATTAATGTTTGGGACCTAAATAGGTATGGTCATTTGGAGTGGAATTATTTGGCCGTTATATAGTGTTATTATTGGTAATTTTGGTCTTGTTATACTCTGGGGCGTGGTTCTATAAAAAGGGGCATATCCATAGGTTAGAGAGCGCAATACTTCATAGAAACATAGAATGTGTCGGCAGATAAGAACCATTTGGCCCATCTAGTCTGCCCAATATACTAAATACTATGGATAGCCCCTGGCTTTATCTTATATGAAGGATGGCCTTATGCCTATCCCATGCATGCTTAAACTCCTTCACTGTATTTGCAGCTACCACTTCTGCAGGAAGCTATTCCATGCATCCACTACTCTCTTAGTAAAGTAATACTTCCTGATATTACTTTTAAACCTTTGCCCCTCTAATTTAAAACGATGTCCTCTTGTAGCAGTTTTTCTTCTTTTAAATAATCTTTCCTCTTTTACCTTGTTGATTTCCTTTATGTATTTAAAAGTTTCTATCATATCCCCTCTGTCTCGTCTTTCTTTCAAGCTATACATGTTAAGGTCCTTTAATCTTTCCTGGTAAGTTTTATCCTGCAATCCATGTACCAGTTTAGTAGCTCTTCTCTGAACTCTCTCCAAAGTATCAATATCCTTCTGGAGATATGGTCTCCAGTACTGAGCACAATACTCCAAATGAGGTCTCACTAGTGCTCTGTAGAGCGGCATGAGCACCTCCCTCTTTCTACTGGTAATTCCTCTTGCTATACACCTAAGCATTCTGCTAGCATTTCCTGCTGCTCTGTGACATTGTCTGCCTACCTTTAAGTCTTCTGAAATAATGATCCCTAAATCCCTTTCCTCAGATACTGAGGTTAGGACTGTATCACTGATTTTATATTCTGCTCTTGGGTTTTTACGTCCCAGGTGCATTATCTTGCACTTATCAACATTAAATTTTAGTTAAAGAATGCAAGTGGGGCACACTCTTGAGTATAGGAATCTTTATTGAAACACACTAATAATGATACAAGTAATAATATCAATAAAACCAACACAATATAATGACAGTAAAAGAGCAGAAGGTTTAAAAAATGATGAATATAGTCAATGAATAATGTAAATAGATAGATAAAATATGATAAAAATAGAATTAAATATACGATGACAATGGATGACAATATATAAATAGGATCCCAATGGGTATGTGGATTTTCGTGGAGCGTATAATTAATTCAATATTGCTCCTCCATACACTGAGGTTCACTCCGGTACCAGTCCTAATAGCAGGTGTTGGAGAAAGATTAAAGTTCCAGGCGCATACAGCAATGTAGGTAAAGTTATATAGTAGGTCAGCTGATTATGCGCACAGCGGCGTCCCGCTGTATTGGTAGGAAGCGATCGCTTTTACTAAATTATGCAAGGTCTTACCCGAGGATGCTTAATGCTGGATGTTGACCCCTCGACTCGGCTTGTTGCTAATGTCTCCGGTCTCAAGGGGTGATGCTCAGATTTTGAATTTGGCGCCTGTAGGGTTGTTTGCTACACGTGGTGAAGTCCGTCTCACGTAAAGTAGCGTTCAAGTGTATCGGCGATTCTCTGGCAATAAGGTTGTCTCCAGGCTTCCTCGGACTTGCAGACCCTCTCCTGTTGATAGGGGGATACCAAACGCGTTTCGGGGATTTACAAGAAAGACCCCTTCTTCGGTGGTTACCATCCCTCTGCTCCTGTTCCCCTTTTATAGTGGATTGGGGATAAAGGAAGAACTGGTACGGAATACAAAATTTCCAAGGATTGGGATCTGTCAGTTTAATAATTTACTAATGCTGTGTTTTTAAAAAAATATATTTGGATTTTCAGGTGTATCAGCCATCGTATCCTTAAAACAACATAGTCATATAGAAAAACAGATATATAAAAAAGATAAATAAAAAACAGATATATACGTGCCGGAGAAATATATATGTAAGAATGCATATAGATAGTTTGTCTTGAAATGGACATACATGATAATATACTCTTCACCTGCATAGCTTACATTGTATTATGTAATATTTACTCCAAAAGCACATCACATAAAGCGCATCACATAAAAATGCATCATATAAAAACGCATCACATAACAAACGCACCAGTGTCGCAAGTATAATGACGCGGCTCCACCCTATCTTGATAGTTTGTTCAGTGCCTCATTGTATATTAACGGCGCATTGTCAACCATCATAGCCATAGAGAGAGTCAATATCCGAAATAGAATATCCGCGTCATAAGGGGCTTTGATAGTGAGGTAATAGTGTAAGATCTATATTGAGGCAGCCACACAGGAACAAAATAATGTAAGGATAATGTTATCAATGTCTCCTCTGGGGTCTCCTCAATCAAAAGGCGCACCAATGCCGCACATGATTTAAATGCGGCTATGGTGCGTCCTTTCAATGATTTGGTATTTGGATATTTTTCTTTATTTTTAATTTTATTAGATCCTCCTCTAAAACCTTAAATGGAATTCAGCATTATTAAGACATTGATTAACAATATGGTTAGGATGACTAAAACATTTACAAGTATAAATAAAATATATTAGTCATAAAACCACATAAGACAATAATTTTTTCGGGTCATATTCCACAGAGACAAGGACATGAGCAGCTACAGTGGGGTTCAAATGTAAAGTTCTTCATGATGGGACCCTTATTCTTATTATATATATGTAGAGGTAGATTTGGTGGATGGGGGCCAGATGTAGAGGAGAAACTGCACGACTTTAAATATCGTACAGTTAATCATCGACAGGTGGCACCCATCCTATAAAAAGCCAAATAGCTCAAAGTCCGCATTAAGGCCCGACGGTTGTAGTGTGTTCAGTTCAAAAATTCGTTTGGTTTCTAAACGTGACATTTTCTCTATGTGGTTACCTCCCCTCCAATCTTTATGTACCTTGTCGATTGCTGAAAATTTCAGGCAGGAGGGGTCTTGGTTATGTGTTATTTTAAAATGGTGCGATAGGGAATGATTCTCAAAACCCTTCTTTATATTTCCGACATGTTCCGCGATGCGTTTTTTTAGCGTTCTTTTAGTTCTTCCTACGTATTGGAGCTTACACGGGCATTCAATCACATAAATGACATCCTCTGTGCTGCATGTCAGGAATTCATTAATTTGGTGACAATGTTTCTTTGTTGTGGATCTAATTTCCGTTGTTTTTTTAGGGAATGAAGTTAATTTACAATTACTGCATCTACCACAACGAAAAAAGCCCTGAATATTCGCCCAAGATTGGATAGTGGCAATGTGGTCTCTCTTTTGAACGGTAGGTGCTACTTTTATACTCAAATTAGGGGCCTTAGTAAACACAATTTTTGGTTTGGCTGGTATTAAAGTGCTTAAAATCTTATCATTTTTCAATAAATACCAATGTTTGTTTAAAATGAGTTGAATTTTCCTAAAATCTCCATTAAAGGGCAAAACTAGGCGTAAATTGGGATCCATTAATTCAGGTTTTTTGTTTATCACTTTTTTCTCTACAAAAAAATCTTCCCTATTCATTCCTTTAACTCTGTTGAGTGCCACATCTAAAATCTCTGTAGGATATTTTTTGACTAAGAATTGATCTGTCATAATTTTAGCTTCTTTCTCAAATTCTTCATTTAGTGTGCAGTTCCGTTTTGCTCTTCGTAATTGTCCCTGTGGGATGTTGATCAGCCAGTTGGGGAGATGACAGCTATTAAAAAGAATATATGACAAAGATATGACCAATCCACCTGGTCGTCCGATTATATCAGGGATTGGGTCATTAACCTCAAATTTATCAAAATACGTAGATGTGATACTACAATCGAGGGTAAAAAAAGTCCCCTCATATGTTAGAGATACCACACAGATCATAAAAATTATTGAATCACTGGACTTTAATGAGAATTGGATCATGGGCACCCTTGATGTCCAGTCTCTTTACACTGTGATCAAACACGAAAAAGGTATAAAATCAGTTGCATCCCAATTATCAATGGATGGCACTTTAAAACAAACACAGATCAACTACGTTGTTGAAGCTATCCATTTTATCCTAACTCATAATTATTTTAATTTTGCAGGGGATTTTTATATACAGACACAGGGCACGGCTATGGGCACCAGGTTCGCCCCCAGCTATGCTAATTTATTTATGGCACAGTGGGAATATAAAAATTTTCTACCCATACTGGGGACTAACCTGGTGCTCTGGCAAAGATATATCGATGATATATTTTTTATTTGGCAGGGAGATGGGGACTCTTTGAAATTATTTTTAAATGATATTAATATAAATAATTGGAACCTAACTTTCACAGGGAATATTAGCCAAACTTCATTAGAATTTTTAGATTTACGGATTTTAAATCAAGATGGAAAATTACAATGTACTACGTTTGTGAAACCAACAGCCTGTAACAGCTATATTCTTTTTAATAGCTGTCATCTCCCCAACTGGCTGATCAACATCCCACAGGGACAATTACGAAGAGCAAAACGGAACTGCACACTAAATGAAGAATTTGAGAAAGAAGCTAAAATTATGACAGATCAATTCTTAGTCAAAAAATATCCTACAGAGATTTTAGATGTGGCACTCAACACAGTTAAAGGAATGAATAGGGAAGATTTTTTTGTAGAGAAAAAAGTGATAAACAAAAAACCTGAATTAATGGATCCCAATTTACGCCTAATTTTGCCCTTTAATGGAGATTTTAGGAAAATTCAACTCATTTTAAACAAAAATTGGTATTTATTGAAAAATGATAAGATTTTAAGCACTTTAATACCAGCCAAACCAAAAATTGTGTTTACTAAGGCCCCTAATTTGAGTATAAAAGTAGCACCTACCGTTCAAAAGAGAGACCACATTGCCACTATCCAATCTTGGGCGAATATTCAGGGCTTTTTTCGTTGTGGTAGATGCAGTAATTGTAAATTAACTTCATTCCCTAAAAAAACAACGGAAATTAGATCCACAACAAAGAAACATTGTCACCAAATTAATGAATTCCTGACATGCAGCACAGAGGATGTCATTTATGTGATTGAATGCCCGTGTAAGCTCCAATACGTAGGAAGAACTAAAAGAACGCTAAAAAAACGCATCGCGGAACATGTCGGAAATATAAAGAAGGGTTTTGAGAATCATTCCCTATCGCACCATTTTAAAATAACACATAACCAAGACCCCTCCTGCCTGAAATTTTCAGCAATCGACAAGGTACATAAAGATTGGAGGGGAGGTAACCACATAGAGAAAATGTCACGTTTACTGAACACACTGAACACACTACAACCGTCGGGCCTTAATGCGGACTTTGAGCTATTTGGCTTTTTATAGGATGGGTGCCACCTGTCGATGATTAACTGTACGATATTTAAAGTCGTGCAGTTTCTCCTCTACATCTGGCCCCCATCCACCAAATCTACCTCTACATATATATAATAAGAATAAGGGTCCCATCATGAAGAACTTTACATTTGAACCCCACTGTAGCTGCTCATGTCCTTGTCTCTGTGGAATATGACCCGAAAAAATTATTGTCTTATGTGGTTTTATGACTAATATATTTTATTTATACTTGTAAATGTTTTAGTCATCCTAACCATATTGTTAATCAATGTCTTAATAATGCTGAATTCCATTTAAGGTTTTAGAGGAGGATCTATTAAAATTAAAAATAAAGAAAAATATCCAAATACCAAATCATTGAAAGGACGCACCATAGCCGCATTTAAATCATGTGCGGCATTGGTGCGCCTTTTGATTGAGGAGACCCCAGAGGAGACATTGATAACATTATCCTTACATTATTTTGTTCCTGTGTGGCTGCCTCAATATAGATCTTACACTATTACCTCACTATCAAAGCCCCTTATGACGCGGATATTCTATTTGGGATATTGACTCTCTCTATGGCTATGATGGTTGACAATGCGCCGTTAATATACAATGAGGCACTGAACAAACTATCAAGATAGGGTGGAGCCGCGTCATTATACTTGCGACACTGGTGCGTTTGTTATGTGATGCGTTTTTATATGATGCATTTTTATGTGATGCGCTTTTTTATGTGATGTGCTTTTGGAGTAAATATTACATAATACAATGTAGGCTATGCAGGTGAAGAGTATATTATCATGTATGTCCATTTCAAGACAAACTATCTATATGCATTCTTACATATATATTTCTCCGGCACGTATATATCTGTTTTTCTATATGACTATGTTGTTTTAAGGATACGATGGCTGATACACCTGAAAATCCAAATATATATTTTTTAAAACACAGCATTAGTAAATTATTAAACTGACAGATCCCAATCCTTGGAAATTTTGTATTCCGTACCAGTTCTTCCTTTATCCCCAATCCACTATAAAAGGGGAACAGGAGCAGAGGGATGGTAACCACTGAAGAAGGGGTCTTTCTTGTAAATCCCCGAAACGCGTTTGGTATCCCGCTATCAACAGGAGAGGGTCTGCAAGTCCGAGGAAGCTTGGAGACAACCTTATTGCCAGAGAATCGCCGATACACTTGAACACTACTTTACGTGAGACGGACTTCACCACGTGTAGCAAACAACCCTACAGGAGCCAAATTCAAAATCTGAGCATCACCCCTTGAGACCGGAGACATTAGCAACAAGCCGAGTCGAGGGGTTAACATCCAGCATTAAGCATCCTCGGGTAAGACCTTGCATAATTTAGTAAAAGCGATCGCTTCCTACCAATACAGCGGGACGCCGCTGTGCGCATAATCAGCTGACCTACTATATAACTTTACCTACATTGCTGTATGCGCCTGGAACTTTAATCTTTCTCCAACACCTGCTATTAGGACTGGTACCGGAGTGAACCTCAGTGTATGGAGGAGCAATATTGAATTAATTATACGCTCCACGAAAATCCACATACCCATTGGGATCCTATTTATATATTGTCATCCATTGTCATCGTATATTTAATTCTATTTTTATCATATTTTATCTATCTATTTACATTATTCATTGACTATATTCATCATTTTTTAAACCTTCTGCTCTTTTACTGTCATTATATTGTGTTGGTTTTATTGATATTATTACTTGTATCATTATTAGTGTGTTTCAATAAAGATCCCTATACTCAAGAGTGTGCCCCACTTCCATTCTTTATATATTTTTATTTCTATCAGACTGGGTGGTGTCTGTTAGTGGGTGCACCTCTGCTGGATCCCCATCTCATTCTAGTGCGACATTTTCCATATTTATCCATTAAATTTTAGTTGCCAGATTTTTTAACATTCCTCTAGTTTTCCTAAGTCCTTTTCCATTTGGTGTATTCCTCCAGGAACATCAACCCTGTTACAAATCTTTGTGTCATCAGCAAAAAGACACACCTTACCATCGAGGCCTTCTGCAATTTCGCTGACAAAGATATTAAACAATATGGGTCCCAGAACAGATCCCTGAGGTACCCCACTGGTAACAAGACCTTGGTCTGAATATACTCCATTGAATATACTCCACTTCGCTACGTGACTGCCGAGTGACAGATCAGGCAGAGTATTGTGGCTTCCATTATAAGCCACAATGTAGATGTGAATGGAGCCATATTATAATTTGGGCATAAAACCATGTGTCATTATGATGTGTGAGTTTTGCATGTGTGAGTTTTGTTCTCACGCTATGTTGAAGCTAAGGATGTTTGGTGGAATCTTAATGCCTGGAAATGTATAATAAGATTACAGATAACCATCAGACCTTCTCTCTACGCTACACATTCCTTCTCCACCTCGGCTCCTTCACATTGACAGCTATGGGAGACAGGCCTTTCTCTCTTTACTGTGTGTTTATGTATTGCCACATCATTTGCTGCCAGGGCTAGCAGGTGGCGAAGGGGGTTAGTGACAGATATACTCTGTTAAACCTTTCCAAGCCGAAGGAAACACAAAATAAATATTCAATCAAGTAGCAGGTCATTCAATACCAACAATGCTTAATTACTGAAATTATTATATAAAATTGTGCATTTTAACCACCTCAGCCCCCATGGCTTAAACACCCTGAAAGACCAGGCCACTTTTTACACTTCTGACCTACACTACTTTCACCGTTTATTGCTCGGTCATGCAACTTACCACCCAAATGAATTTTACCTCCTTTTCTTCTCACTAATAGAGCTTTCATTTGGTGGTATTTCATTGCTGCTGACATTTTTACTTTTTTTGTTATTAATCGAAATTTAACGATTTTTTGGGCAAAAAAATGACATTTTTCACTTTCAGTTGTAAAATTTTGCAAAAAAAAACGAGATCCATATATAAATTTTGCTCTAAATTTATTGTTCTACATGTCTTTGATAAAAAAAAAATGTTTGGGTAAAAAAAAAAAATTGTTTGGGTAAAAGTTATAGCGTTTACAAACTATGGTACAAAAATGTGAATTTCCGCTTTTTGAAGCAGCTCTGACTTTCTGAGCACCTGTCATGTTTCCTGAGGTTCTACAATGCCCAGACAGTACAAACACCCCACAAATGACCCCATTTCGGAAAGTAGACACCCTAAGGTATTTTTTCTTACAAAGTCTCATATTCCACTAACTTGTGACAAAAAATAAAAACTTCCATGAACTCACTATGCCCATCAGCGAATACCTTGGGGTGTCTTCTTTCCAAAATGGGGTCACTTGTGGGGTAGTTATACTGCCCTGGCATTCTAGGGGCCCAAATGTGTGGTAAGGAGTTTGAAATCAAATTCTGTAAAAAATGACCAGTGAAATTCGAAAGGTGCTCTTTGGAATATGGGCCCCTTTGCCCACCTAGGAGAAGTTGGGGAATGTGTTTTGGGGTATCATTTTACATATACCCATGCTGGGTGAGAGAAATATCTTGGCAAAAGACAACTTTTCCCATTTTTTTATACAAAGTTGGCATTTGACCAAGATATTTATCTCACCCAGCATGGGTATATGTAAAATGACACCCCAAAACACATTCCCCAACTTCTCCTGAATACGGAGATACCAGATGTGTTACACTTTTTTGCAGCCTAGGTGGGCAAAGGGGCCCATATTCCAAAGAGCACCTTTCGAATTTCACTGGTCATTTTTTACAGAATTTGATTTCAAACTCCTTACCACACATTTGGGCCCCTAGAATGCCAGGGCAGTATAACTACCCCACAAGTGACCCCATTTTGGAAAGAAGAGACCCCAAGGTATTCGCTGATGGGCATAGTGAGTTCATGGAAGTTTTTATTTTTTGTCACAAGTTAGTGGAATATGAGACTTTGTAAGAAAAAAAAAATAATAATCATCATTTTCCACTAACTTGTGACAAAAAATAAAAAAATTCTAGGAACTCGCCATGCCCCTCATGGAATACCTTGGGGTGTCTTCTTTCCAAAATGGGGTCACTTGTGGGGTAGTTATACTGCCCTGGCATTCTAGGGGCCCAAATGTGTGGTAAGTAGGTAAATGACCTGTGAAATCCGAAAGGTGCTCTTTGGAATGTGGGCCCCTTTGCCCACCTAGGCTGCAAAAAAGTGTCACACATGTGGTATCTCCGTATTCAGGAGAAGTTGGGGAATGTGTTTTGGGGTGTCATTTTACATATACCCATGCTGGGTGAGAGAAATATCTTTGCAAAAGACAACTTTTCCCATTTTTTTTTTACAAAGTTGGCATTTGACCAAGATATTTATCTCACCCAGCATGGGTATATGTAAAATGACACCCCAAAACACATTTCCCAACTTCTCCTGAATACGGAGATACCACATGTGTGAATTTTTTGCAGCCTAGGTGGGCAAAGGGGCCCAAATTCCTTTTAGGAGGGCATTTTTAGACATTTGGATACCAGACTTCTTCTCACGCTTTGGGGCCCCTAAAATGCCAGGGCAGTATAAATACCCCACAAGTGACCCCATTTTGGAAAGAAGACACCCCAAGGTATTCAATGAGGGGCATGGCGAGTTCATAGAAAAAAAAAAATTTTGCCACAAGTTAGCGGAAATTTATTTTTTTATTTTTTTTTCTCACAAAGTCTCCCTTTCCGCTAACTTGGGACAAAAATTTCAATCTTTCATGGACTCAATAAGCCCCTCAGCAAATACCTTGGGGTGTCTTCTTTCCAAATTGGGGTCATTTGTGGGGTGTTTGTACTGCCCTGGCATTTGAGGGTCTCCGCAATTATTACATGTATGCCCAGCATTAGGAGTTTCTGCTATTCTCCTTATATTGAGCATACGGGTAATGAGATTTTTTTTTTCCGTTCAGCCTCTGGGCTGAAAGAAAAAAAATGAACGGCACAGATTTCTTCATTCGCATCGATCAATGTGGATGAAAAAATCTCTGCCAAAAAAAGAAAAAGGAGGGGAAAGGCGTCTGCCAGGACATAGGAGCTCCGCCCAACATCCATACCCACTTAGCTCGTATGCCCTGGCAAACCAGATTTTTCCATTCACATGAATCGATTTGGATGAATAAATCTTTGCCGGGATTTTTTTTTTTATATATATACAAAGTGTTTGCCAAAGTATATGAACACCACCACCTCCTCAGCTCTATATGCCAACGTATCTTTTACTGCAGAGGAGAAATCTCGTCTTGCAGCGCCGCATACACCGACTTGCGTGTAATCTGACAGCAGCGCAATGCTTCTGTCCGAATGCACATCAGTGCTGCAGCTAGTCGATCGGTTGGTCCACCTGGAAGGTAAAAAAAACAAAACAAAAAAGAAAAAACCAGGCCGCAACGCAATAAATTTATTAACTTTAGAACAGAACATATTAACTTTTTTTTAACTTTTTTAAATTTTTTACTTACCGGTAATTTTTTTTTTGTTTAGTTTTTTTTACCTTTATAGAACAAACCTCTCCTTCCCCATGGGACAATGTGCAAAGCGCAAATCGCCCAAAGATGTGGCGAAGTACGTTATGCACTTTATCCCAGGTGAAAGGAGAGGTTTGCAGCAGCTGTGAGTAAAAGGGCCCTAATAGCCCTGTGTGCCTGTCCTGTGAGATGCAATCTCTATGCTAGGTGTACCTGTGTGTGGTACTTCCGGAAACACTCTCCTAAGCATAGGGCAGGGTGGTCAGGACAGTCAGGACAGAAATAGCGGGTGTCACGCCTTATTCCACTCCTGCTACAGACATGACATTTTTTTCGGGGTGGCGGTTGGGTTGAGGTACCAGCAACGACACTGGGGAAATGTCGCTCGTGTAGACGGCTAACTACACTGGTGGATGGGGCCACGGAACCTTCTGGATGCAGGAGGTTCTCGATGATCTCTTCCTGGAATTTGAGGAAGGATCGTGTTCTCCCAGCCTTACTGTAGAGAACAAAACTATTATACAGCGCCAATTGAATCAAATATACAGATACCTTCTTATACCAGCGTCTGGTGCGTCGGGAAACTAAATAGGGAGCCAACATCTGGTCATTGAAGTCCACCCCTCCCATGAGCGCATTATAGTCGTGGACTGAGAGGGGCTTTTCAATGACACAGGTTGCCCTTTCAATTTGGATTGTCGTGTCTGCGTGAATGGAGGAGAGCATGTAAACGTCACGCTTGTCTCTCCATTTCACCGCGAGCAGTTCTTCATTACACAAGGCAGCCCTCTCCCCCCTTGCAAGACGGGTGGTAACGAGCCGTTGGGGGAAGCCCACGCGACTAGTTCGCGCGGTGCCACAGGCGCAAATCCGTTCTAGAAACAAATGCCTGAAGAGGGCCACACTTGTGTAAAAATTGTCCACATAAAGATGGTACCCCTTGCCAAATAAGGGTGACACCAAGTCCCAGACTGTCGTCCCACTGCTCCCCAGGTAGTCAGGGCAACCGACCGGCTCCAGGGTCTGATCTTTTCCCTCATAGATCCGAAATTTGTGGGTATAGCCTGTGGCCCTTTCACAGAGCTTATACAATTTGACCCCATACCGGGCACGCTTGCTTGGGATGTATTGTTTGAAGCCAAGGCGCCCGGTAAAATGTATTAGGGACTCGTCTACGCAGATGTTTTGCTCAGGGGTATACAAATCTGCAAATTTCTGGTTGAAATGGTCTATGAGGGGCCGAATTTTGTGGAGCCGGTCAAAAGCTGGGTGGCCTCTGAGACGGGAGGTGGTGTTGTCGCTAAAATGCAGAAAACGCAGGATGGTCTCAAATCGTGTCCTGGACATAGCAGCAGAGAACATGGGCATGTGATGAATTGGGTTCGTGGACCAATATGACCGCAATTCATGCTTTTTAGTTAGACCCATGTTGAGGAGAAGGCCCAGAAAAATTTTAATTTCGGAAACTTGGACTGGTTTCCACCGGAAAGGCTGGGCATAATAGCTTCCCGGGTTTGCGGTTATAAATTGTGTGGCATACCGTTTTGTCTCTGCCACGTTTAAGTCCAAGAGCTCCGCAGTCAAGAACAGCTCAAAAAATCCCAGGCCGAACCGATTTGAGCCGTCTCAACCCGAACTCCAGACTGGGCGGTGAAAGGGGAAACTACTGATGCGGCTGAAGTTGGTGACTGCCAATCAGGGTTTGCCAGCACCTCAGGGACTCTAGCGGCTCTACGGGCCTGTCTGTGCGGTGGCTGCGACGGGGTAACTACTGCACGTGCCACCGTACCAGCTTCAACTGCCCTTCTGGTGCTCGCTACTTCACCAGGTTGTACGGCAGTGCTGGTACTAGGTCCAGGAAGGGCTGCGCTGCTGGTGTATGCCTCACCACGTGATCCGGCAGCGACAGCCCCACTCTGCTGCTCTTGAAGCGGATCCTGCGTAACCTGTGGTCTAGCGACAAGGGGCCGGGTACGCCTGGTTCTATCAGGGACCTCCACCTCCTCGTCCGAACTTTGGGTCAGAGAGCCACTGCTTTCCACAGGTTCATATTCTGACCCGCTAGATTCGTCAGATGAGGGTTCCCATACCTCATCCGACTGGGTCAGAATCCTGTAGGCCTCTTCAGAAGAATACCCCCTGTTTGACATTTGGACTACTAAATTTAGGGGTATTCCCTGAGACTACCCAAGAAAAAAAGCAAACCTGTCTTACAAAGGGGAGGCTAGCGAAGTACCGGAGGCCGCTGCGGTTGATAAAAAATATCAAAACTGATTTTTTTATCGCCGCAGTGCGTGTAAAGTGAATGTGCAGTGATCAAAAAATAATAATTTTTTGTCACTGCGGTGGGGCGGGCGTGGGTGAACGCACGTGTGGGCGACCGATCAGGCCTGATCGGGCAAACACTGCGTTTTGGGTGGAGGGCGAGCTAAGGTGACACTAATACAATTATAGATCTGACTGTGATCAGTTTTGATCACTTACAGATACTATAAAAGTACAAATGCTGATTAGCGATACGCTAATCAGCGAATAAAAGTGACTGCGGTGCGGTGGGCTGGGCGCTAACTGACGCTAACTACCTAACCAAGGGACCTAAACTATCCCTAAAACCTAACAGCCAATACTAGTGGGGAAAAAAAAGTGACAGTTTACACTGATCACTTTTTGTCTTTCACTAGTGATTGACAGGGGCGATCAAAGGGTTAATTGGGGTGCAGGGGGGTGATCTGGGGCTAAGGTGTAGTGTTGGTGCTACTCACTGTGAAGTCTGCTCCTCTGCTGGATCCAACCGACGAAAAGGACCAGCAGAGGAGCCATATAACAGATCATATTTACTAATATGATCTGTTATATGGCTTGTGATTCGATTTTTTAAAAATCAGCAACCTGTCAGCGACGATCATTGGCTGGCAGGTTGCTGATGCAATTCTCCTCGAACTTTTGCCGGCCCGCGATGCGCATGCGCGGGCCGGCTGTGACCGAAATCTCGCGTCTCGCGAGAGGACGCGCCGGCGCGTCCAAGCGGAATGAAACAACCACCTCCAGGACGCGTCGCTGCGTTCGGCGGTCCGGAGGTGGTTAAACAGGTTGTCTGGGCTCTAGATATGGATGCTCTATCCTTAGGATAGGTCATCAATATCAGATCACTGAGGTCCAACATCCGGCTGTTCTAAGCAGCTATCAGCACCGGAAATAACACGGCCAATGGAAGCTGAGCTGTACTAACCCAACACTGCCACTACTGGAGCTAAACGGTGGATGGAGCTGCGTGCTTCTGGCTCCATTCCAGTTATTTTCGGCACTGGCGATTGCTAAGAACAGCTGATCAGTGGGGGTGCTTGGTTTTGGACCCCTCCGAACTGATATTGATGACCTATTCTAAGCTCAATCAATATCTAGAGCCCAGATAACCCTTTTAACCACCCTCTGATTACCCTGAGGAGGATTCGTTCAAGCAGAACAGGACAGTCCTGTTTTGAATAACTCCAGCTGTGAGACTGCAGAATGGGACCACTTCTGAGGGCTCTATCTCAGGCTAGAATTAAGCTAGAAATGCATTCTTTGCCTTGTTTTAAATCTTGACCTAAATCCAGGGATGGATTAAGTGGCCCAAGGGCCCTGTCCTGTTCCTCAACCTTGGGCCCTACATTTAAAAAACAAACATATAATGCACAATATACCCCTCATCCCCTGCTAAATACATATTTAAGTGGACATTACATCATACATACAGGAGAATATAGCACCACATACCTCTTATATCCAGTGATGTCTCTTCTGATGTAGACGTTCTCTTTTCTCATCCTCTCTATTGGGAGCAGACCGCCACAATGATATCTTGTCTCGGCAGAGGTTACCACACAGACATCTTACGTTCCTCACTTTTCCATAATCATTCCCTTCCTGGTGCCACAACATTGTTATTTTAATGTTACCTCCAATACTGTGCCCACAGTGCTCCCCATTGCCACCAAACACTATACTGCCATACAGATCGTCCCCCGATAGTAATAGTGCTCCTCAAAGTCCCACCAATAGTAATAAATCTCTGCCAGAGTACCCCCAGTAGTAATAATGCCTGCATAGTTTCCCCAGTCTTATTGTCCCAGTAGTACTTACTGCCACAGTATGCCAATCAGTAGTTCTTATTTCCCCAATACTCCCCCAGTAGTTTATTTTGCCACAGCAGTGGCAGGATAACAGGTTGAACTAGATGGACAGATGTCTTTTTTCAGCCTTATAAATAAACTATGTTACTAGTGCCCAGTAATTCCAATTTCCCTAGTAGTGCCCGTAATAATCCTTATTACCCAGTAGTACTCCTAATAATTCTTATTGCCCCAGTAATCCCCCAGTAGTCAGGGGAATTTTTTTGCACAGTTTTTTTTTTTTTTTTTACCGCAGGCACAAAAAGGGGAATTATTATCGCTGGAGGCACTATATGCTGCAGGTAGAATAGAGTATTATGACTGGAGGCACTGTAGGAACATTTCTACTACTAGGGGCATTTTAGATGACATTATTTTGGGGGGCACTACACAGTCATTACTGTGAGCACAATAGGAGATATTATTTATTGGGACATTTTAGGGGATATTATAATTACAGGAGGGTACTATATACAGTACATTATAGTTAATGGAGGCATTTTAGGGGGCATTATTTTTTGCAGCATTGGGGAGCACATTGGACACAGTACTGGGAGTGAAAGCAGGATGACACTATTGGGACACAAGGGTTTGTATTGAGAAGATGGGGAGAATGATAGAAAAGTGAGGAATCTAACATGTCTGTGTGGCAGATTCGGCAGAGAGATGCCGAATTTGTTGTGGCAGTCTGGACTGAACAGAGCAGACGAGGAAAGAGCACCTACAGTCGTGGCCAAAAGTTTTGAGAATGACACAAATATTAGTTTTCACAAAGTTTGCCGCTAAACTGCTTTTAGATCTTTGTTTCAGTTGTTTCTGTGATGTAGTGAAATATAATTACACGCACTTCATATGTTTCAAAGGCTTTTATCGACAATTACATGACATTTATGCAAAGAGTCAGTATTTGCAGTGTTGGCCCTTCTTTTTCAGGACCTCTGCAATTCGACTGGGCATGCTCTCAATCAACTTCTGGGCCAATTCCTGACTGATAGCAACCCATTCTTTCATAATCACTTCTTGGAGTTTGTCAGAATTAGTGGGTTTTTGTTTGTCCACCCGCCTCTTGAGGATTGACCACAAGTTCTCAATGGGATTAAGATCTGGGGAGTTTCCAGGCCATAGACCCAAAATGTCAACGTTTTGGTCCCTGAGCCACTTAGTTATCACTTTTGCCTTATGGCACGGTTCTCCATCGTGCTGGAAAATGCATTGTTCTTCACCAAACTGTTGTTGGATTGTTTGAAGAAGTTGCTGTTGGAGGGTGTTTTGGTACCATTCTTTATTCAAGGCTGTGTTTTTGGGCAAAATTGTGAGTGAGCCCACTCACTTGGATGAGAAGCAGCTCCACACATGAATGGTCTCAGGATGCTTTACTGTTGGCATGACACAGGACTGATGGTAGCGCTCACCTTTTCTTCTCCGGACAAGCCTTTTTCCAGATGCCCCAAACAATCGGAAAGAGGCTTCATCGGAGAATATGACTGC
Organism: Bufo bufo; assembly: GCF_905171765.1. Taxonomy (NCBI): domain Eukaryota; kingdom Metazoa; phylum Chordata; class Amphibia; order Anura; family Bufonidae; genus Bufo; species Bufo bufo. The sequence goes on along the minus strand of NC_053389.1, from coordinate 98,784,854 downwards.
CCCAGTCCTCAGCAGTCGGAGAATATGACTGCCCCAGTCCTCAGCAGTCCATTCACCATACTTTCTGCAGAAGATCAATCTGTCCCTGATGGGTTTTATTGGAGAGAAGTGGCTTCTTTGCTGCCCTTCTTGACACCAGGCCATCTTCCAAAAGTCTTCGCCTCACTGTGCGTGCAGATGCGCTCACACCTGCCTGCTGCCATTCTTGAGCAAGCTCTGCACTGGTGGCACTCCGATCCCGCAGCTGAATCCTCTTTAGGAGACGATCCTCTTTAGGAGACGATCCTGGCGCTTGCTGGACTTTCTTGGATGCCCTGAAGCCTTCTTAACAAGAATTGAACCTCTTTCCTTGAAGTTCTTGATGATCCTATAAATTGTTGATTGAGGTGCAATCTTAGTAGCCACAATATCCTTGCCTGTGAAGCCATTTTTATGCAACGCAATGTTGGCTGCACGCGTTTCTTTGCAGGTCACTATGGTTAGCAATGGAAGAACAATGATTTCAAGCATCACCCTCCTTTTAGCAAAGTCTGCCATTTTAACCCAATCAGCCTGACATAATGATCTCCAGCCTTGTGCTTGTCAACATTCTCACCTGAGTTAACAAGACGATTACTGAAATGATCTCAGCAGGTCCTTTAAAGACAGCAATGAAATGCAGTGGAAAGGTTTTTTTGGGATTAAGTTCATTTTCATGGCAAAGAAGGACTATGCAATTAATCTGATCACTCTTCATAACATTCTGGAGTATATGCAAATTGCTATTATAAAAACTTAAGCAGCAACTTTTCCAATTTCCAATATTTATGTAATTCTCAAAACTTTTGGCCACGACTGTACATGGTCACTGCACAATACCATGATTAATATATATATATATATATATATTTTTTTTTTTTTCTTTTATATATATATATATATATATATATATATAAACACACACTGGATATAGAAAGTCTACACACCCCTGTTAAAATGTCAGGTTTCTGTGATGTAAAAAAAAGAAATAATTTCAGAACTTTTTCCACCTTTAATGTGACCTATAAACTATACCGCTCAATTGAAAAACAAACTGAAATCTTTTAGGTAGAGGGAAGAAAAAATCTAAAAATAAAAAATATTATGGTTGCATAAGTGTGCACACCCTTAAACTAATACTTTGTTGAAGCACCTTTTGTTTTTTTTACAGCACTCAGTGTTTTGGGGTATGAGTCTATCAGCATGGCACATTTTGACTTGGCAAGATTTGTCCACTCTTCTTTGCAAAAACAGTCCAAATCTGTCAGATTGTGAGGACATCTCCTGTGCACAGCCCTCTTCAGATCACCCCACAGATTTTCAATCGGATTCAGGTCTGGGCTCTGGCTGGGCCATTCCAAAACTTTAATCTTCTTCTGGTGAAGCCATTCCTTTGTTGATTTAGATGTATGCTTTGGGCTGTTGTCATGCTGAAAGATGAAGTTCCTCTTCATGTTCAGCTTTCTAGCAGAAGCCTGAAGGTTTTGTGCAAATATTGAATGGTATTTGGAACTGTTCATAATTCCCTCTAGCTTAAAGAGGACCTTTCACCGATCCTGACATTGTGAACTAAGTATCATGACATATACAGCGGCACCCAGGGATCTCACTGCACTTACTATTATCCCTGGGCGCCGCTCCGTTCTCCCGTTATGTCCTCCGATATGTTCGGGGACTTGGTTATAGTAGGCGGAGTCTGCCCTTGTTCTGCTGGGCGTCTCCTTCTCCTAGGCTGTAGCGCTGGCCAATCGCATCGCAGAGCTCACAGCCTGGGAGAAAAAAAAACTCCCAGGCTGTGAGCTCTGCGGTGCGATTGGCCAGCGCTACAGCCTAGGAGAAGGAGACGCCCAGCAGAACAAGGGCAGACTCCGCCTACTATAACCAAGTCCCTTAAGTCTCCGCCTACTATAACCAAGTCCCCGAACATACCGGAGGACATAACGGGAGAACGGAGCAGCGCCCTGGGATAATAGTAAGTGCAGTGAGATCCCTGGGCGCCAGGATTGATGAAAGGTCCTCTTTAACTAAGGCCCCAGTTCCAGCTGAAAAAAAACCAGCCCCAAAGCATGATGCTGCCACCACCATGCTTCACCGTGGTATGGTGTTCTTTTGGTGATGTGCAGTGTTGTTTTTGAGCCAAACATATCTTTTGGAATTATGGCCAAAAAGTTCAACCTTGTTTTCATCAGACCATAACACCTTTTCCCACATGCTTTTGGGAGACTTCAGATGTTTTTGCAAATGTAGCCTGGCTTGGATGTTTTTCTTCGTAAGAAAAGGCTTTCTTCTTGCGACTCTACCTCATAGCCCAGACATATGAAGAATACGGGAGATTGTTGTCACATGTACCACACAGCCAGTACTTGCCAGATATTCTTGCAGCTCCTTTAATGTTGCTGTAGGCCTCTTGGTAGCCTCCCAGACCAGTTTTCTTCTCGTCTTTTCATCAATTTTGGAGGGACCTTGGTAATGTCACTGTTGTGCCATATTTTCTCCACTTGATGATGACTGTCTTCACTGTGTTCCATGGTATATCTAATAACAAAGAGGTTGATTCCAGCTTTTAACGTATAAAAATGTGTTCTTTATTCGGCTTGCATAGTTTAAGACAGGGCTTGACAAATTTCCTTGGAATCTAGGAGCCAGCTAAAAAAGTTAGGAGCCAGGCGGAGCCGCGTCATAAAGCCCCCAGTAGGTGCCCCCATAGTGCTCCCCCCCACTTTTCCATAGAGCCCCCCAATAATGCTGTATACCATGTTGCATATACCACCGCTCCGTCCCCAGACCCTATTGACTATAATGGGGACGGGGGTGGAGCTCCGGCACAGCACGGCAGTTCGCGGTGAGAGGCCGCCAGACTAAAAAGTTGGACATGCAGTACTTTTAGTCCGGCGGCCTTTCACCATGCACTGCTGTGCTGCGCCAGAGCTCTGCCCCCATTATAGTCAATGGGGACGGAGCGGTGGTCCGGCGAAACAGCGGAAGGACGGATCCGACAGGGTGAACAGCCTGCCGGATCCGTCCTGCCGCAAGTGTGAAAGTACCCTTAGTTATATAGCTACTGAATGAGACAGAAGAAGGGATGCCTTTTAACATGTATATCTCCTTGAGAAGCCAATTTGATCCTAAAGGGTTAATTCAACCTGTAATCTAAACTGTGTCCTGTCACTTTTATCTCTCTGCTCCTGTCCTTTAATCTGATCACTGCTGCAACAAAAGCATCAGCCGACAGCCTCAGTGTAACCTGTTCTTTTAACTCAAAGAATCGAATGAGTCACTAACTAATCGGATCTTTAGATTCTTTTAACCTGAGACTCATTCGATTCTTTCTAGACTCCCTCCTGTACTTGTGTCAGTGACCTAGAGCTGCTAGTCCTTGCCTCAGCTCTGATTGGTTGGTGGGCGGGGAGGGGAGGGGCTGGCAGAAGCAGCTTCCACTCTAGGATCAGATTACACTCCTCCCGAGCCCCTCCCCTCCCTGCTGCCAGCGTCTCGCTCTCTGTGTGCTGTGACTCACTGACTGAGGACTGGAGCTGTTTCACATGGTGCTGCCTCCGGACAGAACGGCAGCTCCTCACCCATCGCCCGGGCACCTTTGAAAACGGGCTGACAAATACCCAAGCGCCAGGACTAAATTTCTGGTCGCCATGGCAACCTGGCGCCTGGGATTTGTCGAGCCCTGGTTTAAGATCCAACATATATCACATGGAGAGACACAGAGTGATTGTGACGCGTTTCGGGCTATGGTATTGAGCCCTTCAAGACAATACAATATTGTCTTGAAGAAGGGCTCAATACCATAGCCCGAAACGCGTCACAATCACTCTGTGTCTCTCCATGTGATATATGTTGGATCTTAAACTATGCAAGCCGAATAAAGAACACATTTTTATACGTTAAAAGCTGGAATCAACCTCTTTGTTTTTGGACATATCAAGTATGGCTGGGTTCAAGCCACTTCCTTTCCGTGCTTCACGCAGGTGATCAGAGGTGAGAGCTGCTAAAACCTGTCTTTTTGTTTCATATGGTATATCTAATGCCTTGGATATTCTTTTGTACCCTTCTCCTGACTGATACCTTTTAACAATGAGATCCCTCTGATGCTTTGGAAGCTCTCTGTGGACCATGGCTTTTGGAAAGACCAACTAGAGAAGCTAAACTTTATTTGGGGTTAATCAGAGGCACTTTAAATAATGGCAGGTGTATGCTGACTCCTATTTAACATGATTTTTTATTGTGATTGCTTAACCACTTGCCATCTGGGCCATTTGCCCCCTTCCTGACCAGGCCTAATTTTGCAAAACTGACATATCTCACTTTATGTGGTAATAACTTTGGAACGCCTTTATTTATCCAAGTCATTCAGAGATTGTTTTCTCGTGACACATTGTACTTCATGATAGTCATAAATTTGAGTCAAAATATTTCACCTTTATTTATGAAAAAATCCCAAATTTACCCAAAAATTTGAAAAATTCGCAATTTTCTAAATTTCAATTTCTCTGCTTTTAAAACAGAAAGTGATACCTCATAAAATATTTATTACTTAACATTCCCCATATGTCTACTTTATGTTGGCATCATTTTGGAAATGTCATTTTATTTTTTTAGGATGTTAGAAGGCTTAGAAGCAATTCTTCAAATTTTTAAGAAAATTGCCAAAACCCACTTTTTAAGGACCAGTTCAGGTCTGAAGTCACTTTGTGGGGCCTACATAGTGGATACCCCCATAAATGACCGCATTGTAGAAACTACACCCCTCAAGGTATTCAAAACCGATTTTACAAACTTTGTTAACCCTTTAGGCGTTCCACAAGAATTAAAGGAAAATGGAGATCAAATTTTAAAATTTCACTTTTTTGGCAGATTTTCCATTTTAATCCAATTTTTTCTTTAACACATCGATGGTTAACAGCCAAACAAAGCTCAATATTTATTACCCAGATTCTGCGGTTTACAGAAACACCCCACATGTGATCATAAACTGCTGTATGGGAACACGGCAGGGCGCAGAAGAAAAGGAACTCCACATGGTTTTTAGATGCCATGTCCCATTTGAAGCCCCCTGATGCACCCTTACAGTAGAAACTCCCAAGAAGTGACCCCATTTTGGAAACTAGGGGATAAGGTGCCAGTTTTATTAGTACTATTTTTGGGTACGTATGATTTTTTGATCATTCATTATAACACTTTATGGGGCAAGGTGACCAAAAAATTGGTTGTTTTAGCACAGTTTCTATTTATTTATTTTTACAGCGTTCACCTGAGGGGTTCAGTCAAGTGACATTTTTATAGAGCAGATTGCTACGGACGTGGCGATACCTAATATGTATACTTTTTCTCATTTCTTAAAGTTTTACACAATAATAGCATTTTTGAAACAAAAAATTTATGTTTTAATGTGTCCATGTTCTGAGAGCTATAGTTTTTTTAATTTTTGAGAGATTTTCTTATGTAGGGGCTCATTTTTTGCGGGATGAGGTGACGGTTTTATTGGTACAATTTTGTGGGACATACGCGTTTTTGATCACTTGGTGTTGCACCTTTTGTGATGCAAGGTGACAAAAATTGCTTGTTTTGACACAGTATATTTTTTTTTTACGGTGTTCACCTGAGGGGTTAGCTCATGTAATATTTTTATAGAGCTGGTTTTTACGGACGCGGCAATACCTAATATGTATACTTTTTTTTATTTGTTTCACTTTAAACACAATAATAGCATTTTTGAAACCAAAAAAATGATGTTTTAGTGTCTCCATGTACCAAATATGTCTATTTTATTTAATTTTTTCTATTTTTAACTTTTTTTTTATTCCTTACTTGGGGACTTTTTTTTTTTTTTTTTACATGTGAAACTTTTTTTCTTTTATTTTTTCAACCCTTTATTTATTTATTTTTTATTTTACACTTTTTGTCCCCCATAAGGTCATACAAGACCTCTGGGGGACATTTGCTTCACTTTTTCTTTTTTTTTTCACTGTTGATTTCTCCTGTAACTGGGGCTGACATAGTAGCCCCAGTTACAGAATAAATGCACCCCCCAGAGAGGCTGTACAGCATAATTCTGCGCTGTACAGCCTCAGTGCAGGGCTGATCGAGGTCTGTGAAAGACCTCACACAGCTCCTGCACTCTCCGGTCACGGCGGTCACATGACCGCCGGACCGGAACAGGAAGCGCATAGCGCTTCCTGCTCTGCATACACAGCGTGTATGCAGCGATCCAGAAGGCAGGGACACCTGGGAACTGTCCCTGCCTTCTCTCTGGGTTGCCCTGCTGTCACTGACAGCGGGCAACCCGATCAGCAGCTGCACGATTAGCGTGCAGCTGCACTTTCTGAATGGACGTTTTAAAACGTGCGTTCAGAAATAGAGATCCACCCATAGGACGTTTATATCCTATGGGCGGACGGGAGGTGGTTAATTCTGAACAAAGCTACATCCCCAGTTATAAGAGGGTGTGCACACTTATGCAACCACCATATTTTAGTTTTTTCTTTTCTTCCCTCCACCTAAAAGATTTCAGTTTGTTTTTCAATTGAGTTGTACAGTTTATAGGTCACATTAAAAGTGGAAAAAGTTCTAAAATGATTTATCTTTGTCTCATTTTTTTACATCACAGAAACCTGACATTTTAACAGGGGTGTGTAGACTTTTTATATCCACTGTATATAAAGAAGGACTTATGTATGTATGTTCCGCGATCACTCAAAAACGCAACCATCGATTTCAACAAATCGTGGTATACACATCCCTTGCTACCTAGAAAGAAATCTTGTGGGGGTCACAGCTCTCTAGGACGTACCGTTCCTGAGATATTCCCAAAAAATTACCTACATTAGCCAATACAAGCCTGCAAGTCTTTCTCTTCATATCTCAACTTCCCTACACACGTGTCCCTTATCAGCCAATAGAAGCTCCCAAGCCCTTAGTCTCCACATACACACAGTTTTACTCCAGGTTTCCATAACAACCCAGCCATTTTTCTTCACTGCTGTAGGTCAGCTTTAGGCTTAGGGCTACAGGACAACAATAAGTCGCACGACATATAGGGCACAACTACATGTGTCGCGTGACATTTTTATAATGATAGTCTAGGGTGTTGCACTGCGACATGTTGCGACTGCAACAGTCGCAGAAAAATCTATCTTGGATGGATTTTTTTAAACTGTCCTGTCGCAGTATGTCAAATGTCGCAGTGCAACACCATAGGCTATCATTATAAAAATTGTTGAGACAAAATGTTGCGCGACACATGTCGTCGTGTAGCCCTAGCATTAAAGGGGCAGGACGCTGTGGAGGTCACTGATAAGGAGGCACGGGCGACTATTAAAGGAGCAACTGCTGTGGAGGTCACTGTTAAGGGGTCGTGCTCCTGAGGAGGTCACTGTCAAGGGAGTGGGGTACTGTGAAACTCACTGTTAAAAGGGCGGGCTGCTGTGAAGGTGAAAGTTAAGGGGATTAGCTGCTGTGGAGGTCCCATTTTAAAGTGGCTGAGCACTGTGGAGTTCACTGTTAAAGGGGCGGGGTGCTCTAGAGGTCACTGTTATGGGGGAAACTATCGATATCTTTTAAACGACACACGGAAGCATTAAATGAAAAAGATGAAAGATACCCTTGCAAAGCCAAGTCCTTCTGCTGGTATCCTATATATATGGGCACTTAAATGCACCAATTCTCTTGTCCTGTATATGGGTATTGCACTGTGCCACTTCTCTTGTCTAATATATACACTGCTCAAAAAAATAAAGGGAACACAAAAATAACACATCCTAGATCTGAGTTAATTAAATATTCTTCTGAAATACTTTGTTCTTTACATAGTTGAATGTGCTGACAACAAAATCATACAAAAATTAAAAAATAGAAATCTAATTTTTCAACCCATGGAGGTCTGGATTTGGAGTCACACTCAAAATTAAAGTGGAAAAACACTACAGGCTGATCCAACTTTGATGTAATGTCCTTAAAACAAGTCAAAATGAGGCTCAGTAGTGTGTGTGGCCTCCACGTGCCTGTATAACCTCCCTACAATGCCTGTGCATGCTCCTGATGAGGTGGCGGACGGTCTCCTGAGGGATCTCCTCCCAGACCTGGACTAAAGCATCTGCCAACTCCTGGACAGTCTGTGGTGCAACATGACGTTGGTGGATAGAGCGAGACATGATGTCCCAGATGTGCTCAATTGGATTCAGGTCTGGGGAACGGGCGGGCCAGTCCATAGCATTAATGCCTTCGTCTTGCAGGAACTGCTGACACAATCCAGCCACATGAGGTCTAGCATTGTCTTGCATTAGGAGGAACCCAGGGCCAACCGCACCAGCATATGGTCTCACAAGGGGTCTGAGGATCTCATCTCGGTACCTAATGGCAGTCAGGCTACCTCTGGCGAGCACATGGAGGGCTGTGCGGCCCTCCAAAGAAATGCCACTCCACACCATTACTGACTAAATCCCAAACCGGTCATGCTGGTGGATGTTGCAGGCAGCAGAACGTTCTCCATGGCCTCTCCTGACTCTGTCATGTCTGTCACATGTGCTCAGTGTGAACCTGCTTTCATCTGTGAAGAGCACAGGGCGCCAGTGGCGAATTTGCCAATTTTGGTGTTCTCTGGCAAATGCCAAACGTCCTGCACGGTGTTGGGCTGTAAGCACAACCCCCACCTGTGGATATCGGGCCCTCATATCACCCTCATGGAGTCTGTTTCTGACCGTTTGAGCAGACACATGCACATTTGTGGCCTGCTGGATGTCATTTTGCAGGGCTCTGGCAGTGCTCCTCCTGTTCCTCCTTGCACAAAGGCGGAGGTAGCGGTCCTTCTGCTGGGTTGTTGCCCTCCTACGGCCTCCTCCACATCTCCTGATGTACTGGCCTGTCTCCTGGTAGCGCCTCCATGGTCTGGACACTACGCTAACAGACACAGCAAACCTTCTTGCCACAGCTCGCATTGATGTGCCATCCTGGATAAGTTGCACTACCTGAGCCACTTGTGTGGGTTCTAGACTCCGTCTCATGCTACCACTAGAGTGAAAGCACCGCCAGCATTCAAAAGTGACCAAAACATCAGCCAGGAAGCATAGGAACTGAGAAGTGGTCTGTGGTTACCACCTGCAGAACCACTCCTTTATTGGGGGTGTCTTGCTAATTGCCTATAATTTCCACCTGTTGTCTATCCCATTTGCACAACAGCATGTGAAATTGATTGTCACTCAGTGTTGCTTCCTAAGTGGACAGTTTGATTTCACAGAAGTGTGATTGACTTGGAGTTACATTGTGTTGTTTAAGTGTTCCCTTTATTTTTTTGAGCAGTGTATATGGGCATTGCACATTACATTTTCTCTTAGCCTATATATATGGGTATTGCACAATACCACATCTGTTATACGATACATCCATTAAACTTGGATCTATTGCAGTAAGATTGGTTCTGATCCTGTATTTATCCAATATGCTTGGTTCTGGTACTATATGCAGTTAACTTAGCTCTGTTACATTATCTATGCAGTAAGGATCATTTATTGTATCTGTATAATATGCTTGGTTCCAGTATGGTATCTACATAATAAAGTTGGTTTTAATACTGTATCTATACAGTTAGACTTCTTTCACACTAGGATTGTCCAGCAGGCTGTTCCGGCAGGGAATAGTCTGCCGGATACGTACTGTACTAACATTTACACGAGTGTGCCGCCGGAAGTCCGCCCCGGCCCCATTCACTATAATGGTGACGGGCTGGAGATGCAGCCGCAGCATGGCAAACATGCCGAAAGGCAGCCGGGCATAAACCGCAGCGTTTTTCACATATCCTCTCAACCTGGATATGTGACCCCTGCGTCCAGTAATTGGGAAGCGAGTACAGGGGAATCAGTAAGTTATCACTACTTTTAAAACATTCTAAGCAGTTTAACAACAAATACATTGCTGAACAACCTAGTTAATTTTGGGATCTGATCTGGAGTTTGAATTTACTTTGGGGTCTGGTCTGAGGCTTGAGGAATTACTTTAATCCCCCTAATTTTAAATTAGTGGAAAAAAGGAAGAGCACTGGAGGAAAACATACATGCTGGATTAGAACTATACAACATGATAAAAATATGCAGAAATATGACTCATCTATAATTTATAATACCGGAATTTTTATAACTGAACAGACGTATGAAGTCACATAATAATACTCGGCAGGGTGACTAAAACGTTTACAACTTCAGGCTAGTCTGTAGTCTAGTGTGAATGCGGTCTCCATTCTAATGTACTGGTATAGGTTACTTCATTTTACATAAAATAATGTCCATTTTCAATTTAGCAACCAAATTAATCCCACCACCATACTGAGGTTTTTATTGTACTCTATGCAGTTTGCCCATGTATAGTCTCCAGTAGACAACTATACCCAGAAGGAACTAGGTAGACAAACTGATCAACATGCTGAGAAAGAAATATCACAATTAGTACTGGGCTGAGTTGCGAGCCAGAAGTCAATTTAGACAGACTAAATCGGTGCAACAGGTATCCATCAACCAAAGGTTTAGGGTATAACTATACTGCACGGTAGTGTGAATGGGATAAGCCCTATTCTTGTCCCATTCATTTTAATGGGTCTTCAAAATATGCGGACAGCACACCTATGCTGTCCGCATCCATATGTCTGTTCTGTAACCCTGCAAAAAAAAAAAAAGGTAGAACATGGCCTATTCTTGTCTGTTTTGCGGACCCATATAGGCATTGTTACAGTGGATCCCCCGCCCAAAAAAATGGATGCAACATCCGGTTTTTTTGCAGATCCGCATTTTGCAGACCGGTTGTGTGAATGCACCCAAATTGCGGATTTGCAAAACATGGCCAGCACTATCATTGAAAAACCCATTCTTGTCTGCAATTGCGGAAAAGCTCTATATTTTTTGCAGAGCCATGGAACTGAAGTACGGATGCGGACAGAACACTTTGCTGTCCAAATTTTTTCCTGCCCCATTGAAGTGAATGGGTCAGCATCCATTCTGCAAAATTGCGTACACATAAATACGGTCGTGTGAATGCATTCTGAGGCCTCCTGCACACAAACGTTTACTTCCCGTTGCCGTATTGCGGATCCGGTCCGCAAATGCGGTCCGCAATAGACTGGCGCCGTTCTGTGGCCATTCCACATCACGGATGTGGACCTATTCACTTCAATGGGTCCGCAAATCCGGAGATGCGGAATAGTGCGGAACGGAACCCTACGGGAGCACTACGGAGTGCTTTCGTGGGATTTCGTCACGTACTTCCGTTCCGCAAAAAGATAGAACATGTACTATCTTTTTGCGGAACAGCCGGATCGCGGACCGATTAAAGTTAATGGGTCCGCGATCCGCTGCGGCTGCCCCACGGATGGTGTTCGTGCATTGCAGCCCGCATTATGCGGGCCGCAGCATGACCAGGGGGCGCACACGTTCATGTGCAGGAGGCCTAAGGCTGAGTTATTTCCTATCCGGCAGGGCAAGAGACAGAGATCCCCTTTACTGTTTATATTTGCATTGGAACCCCTAGTGTTTGGAATACGTAGCAACACTGATATCAAACAGGTTGAGCTTGCTTCAATACATCATAAAATGTGTATGTTTTCAGATGACATCCTAAGGCTACTTTCACACTAGCGTTTTAGTTTTACAGTATTGAGTTCAGTCATTGGTGGCTCAATACCAGGGAAAAAAGCCAGAATTAGTACTTACCAGTAATTAATTTTCCATGAGATCACCACGACGGCCATACAAGGAGATTGACCCCTGACCTCTGTAGGGGCAGGAAGCAGAGAAAGGTTTAAATACCCCCCTCCCACCACCAAACACCAGTGCTTCCAAAATACCAGAGTAAAGGGTGGTGGATACACACGTGAAAAAATAAATAAACAGGAGAAGATATTTCATCATATCAACCCCCAAGTAACTAACAGGGAGGGAAATACGGGCCGTCGTGGTGATCTCATGGAAAATGAATTACCGGTAAGTACTAATTCCGGCTTTCCATATCATCGGCCATACAAGGAGGTATATCAAATATGAATTCACGGGGGGGACATATGTCTTTCGGACAAAAAGTCCTTCAGTCTATCAGTCTTTTTGAAAAGGTCCAATCTATAATGCTTGACGAAAGTATGGATGCTGGACCAAGTGGCTGCCTTACAGATCTCCTCAAGGGAGACACCCGCTCTTTCTGCTTGAGAAGACGACATTGCCCTAGTAGAGTGGGCTCTGATATTATTAGGGCAAGAAATATTCTGTAAGGAATAACAAGAAGCGATGGTAGCTTTAATCCATCTGGCAATGGAGGACTTAGAAACTTTCTGACCCTTGTTTCTTCCTCCAAACTGGATAAAAGAGGCAGTCTGACTTCCTAAAGTCTTTAGTGGTTTCTAAGTAATCCAGTACTGCCGGTCTGACATCAAGTGAATGAAGGGTAGATTTCCAATCATTAGATGGGTTGTTAAACAAAGAAGGTAGAGTGATCTCCTGGTCTTTATGAAACTTCGAGACTACTTTCGGTAGAAAACACGGATCCAGTTTTAGAATTATCCTGTCGTCCAGGACCTGTAGGTAGGGCTCTCTAATTGATAGTGCTTGTAGTTCACTTATTCTTCTGGCTGAGGTGATGGCAACCAGGAATGCAGTTTTGTAGGATTTTAGTTTCAGAGAGCAGTCACTCAGAGGTTCAAATGGAGGATGTGATAGTCCCCTAAGGACAATGTTTAAATCCCAGGTAGGGACCTGAGACCTTAGAGTCGGACGTAACCTCGTTATTGCCTTCATGAATCGCTTTATCCACCTATGGTTCACCAGTTCGGTGTCGTAAAAGCAACTGAGGGCTGATACCTGTACCTTGAGAGTGGATGGTCTTAATCCCATGTCAAATCCTTTTTGTAAAAAGTCCAGAATTATTTGGATGTTTGGAGCTGAGGTATTTGGCGAGGGCGAACCTGACCACGAGCAGAACCGTTTCCAAATCTTCAGGTATATTGAAAAGGTGACTTTCTTTTTGGAAGCTTTTAGGGTTGAAATTACTGCATCCGATAGTCCCTGATGCTTTAGGATTTGGGTCTCAGGATCCAGGTTGCTAGGTTGAGGAAGTCCGGACCTTGGTGAAGGATCGGACCTTGGTGAAGGATGTCTCGTCTCCTTGGTAGAATCCAAGGATCCTCGCTGGCAAGGTTCCACAAGATTAGGAACCAGCTCTTCTTTGGCCAGTAGGGTGTTACTAGTATGACTGAAGTACTGTCCTGTACCATCCTCGGTATTAACGGAAGAGGAGGGAACGCATAATAAAGACCTCGGTTCCATCTGAAAGAGAAAGCGTCCAGAAATCTTGGGCTGTCTCTGGGATGTAGGGAACAAAAAACTGGCAATTTTGAGTTTACCCGAGTGGCAAAGAGATCTATTGCTGGTCTCCCCCACTTGTCCGATATCATCAGGAAGACTTCCTCGTTTAAGGACCATTCTGAGTGGTCTATCTTTGCCCGGCTTAGGTAGTCTGCTTCCACATTTAGGGACCCTTTTAGGTGGACTACAGACACTGAATAAACATTCGCTTCGGCCCAGGTGAATATCTTTGCCGACAAATCCAGCAGGCTGCTCGAACCCGTGCCTCCCTGATGATTTAAATATCTTATCACTGTCGTATTGTCTGACAGGACTCTTACGTGATGGCCTTGAAGATGAATCTTTGCTTGCTTTAGAGTTTCCCAGACTGCCATCAATTCTCAAAAATTTGACGACTGGAGACTGAATGATTTTGGCCAGACTCCCTGGTAGTAAACATCTCCGACCTTCGCTCCCCAACCGTACTGGCTTGCATCCGTAGTGATCTGGGCGTAGGGATTCTTTGACCACATCACCCCTCTGGAGATAATGAGCCTGTTTTTCCACCAAAGGAGGGAGGTTTTTATCCTTTGAGGGATGATCACCTTTTGGTCTAGGGAAGATTCCCTTCTGTCCCAGACCCTGAGGATCCACATTTGCAGGGTTCGAAAATTGATCTGACACCACTGAACGGACGGTATTCAGGATGTGAGGATCCCCAAGAGACTCATTGAGTCTCTGATGGAGTAGAGATTTTCTTTTGGATGTCCTGTATCTTGCTCAGAGGTAAACAGGTTATCTGTCTCTGGGAATCCAGAATAACCCCCAGGAACTGGATCTTTGTTGTCGGTTCTAACTGTGATTTTCCTATCTTGATCAACCAACCCAGTCCCTCTAGGGTCTGACGGAAAAAATTCAGATCTCTCTGCAGAAGAAGAGCAGAACTGTTTGAGATCAGAAAATCGTCTAAGTATGGAAAAACTGTCAGACCTTCCTTCCTTAGATAGGCAACTACCTCGATCATTACTTTTGTAAAAACTCGAGGGGCTGAGGATATGCCGAAGGGGAGAGAGGCGAATTGATAATGGAGAATTCTGCCCAGATGGTCTCTGACCGCGAACCTTAAGAACCGTTGAGAGCTGGGATGTATCGGGACATGATAGTAGGCGTCGGTCAGATCGACCGAGCACATTCCTGAATTGTTCTGGAGCAGAGGAACTATAGATCTTAGGGTCTCCATCCTGAATTTTTGATAGGTAATGTACCTGTTCAGGCGCTTTAAGTTTATTATTGTGCGATAGGATCCCTCCTTCTTCTTCACTAGGAAGAGGTTCGAATAGAACCCCTTTCCTTGTTTGGATCGTGGTACTTCCACCACTACCCCTTTTGCGAGTAGTTCTCGAATGCCCACGTGAATAGGATGATTGAGGTCTGGGACCGCAACCTTGGTGACTAAATCTTTTTGGGGGAGGATCCGAGAATTGTATTCTGTATCCTGACTCTACAATCCTCAGAGCCCAGGAGTTTGAGGATATTTCCTCCCAACGGGGAAGAAACATCTTCAATCTCCCCCCTACCCTGATGTCACTGGTTTCCATTTCCTTTTTGGGGGGCAGAGGCGAGAGCCCTACCCCTCCCCCTTTGGGATAACTGAAATGGCCTGACTTGCCCTTACCACTGTATTGATTACTTTGGTTGGAAGGGGCACGAAAGGGATACTTCCTCCTATAAACTTTTTCCTCCGGAAACCCCTTCTTTTTATCGGAGGCCTTTTCTAAGATTTTTTCTAATTCTGGTCCGAAGACATACTCTCCAGAAAAAGGGGATGCCACATAGTCTGGATTTTGACACTTTGTCACCCGACCAGCATTTCATCCACAAGGCACGGCGAGCTGCATTGGACAGAACCGCATCCCTTACTGCAAAACGTACCGACTCCGCGGAGGAGTCCTCTAAAAAAGCTGTAGCAGATTTTAACAGGGGAATAGCACTCAAAATCTCATTTGTTGAGGAATCGCTGGAGGCGCTATTCTCTAACTCTGAGAGCCAGATGAACATAGATCTGGCAACTGATGTGGCTGCTATGTTCGATTTAAGCGCGAACATGGTCGCCTCCCAGGACCTTCTCAATAGGCCGTCAGCCTTTCTATCCAACGGATCTTTGAGCTGAGAGGCATCTTCAAATGGTAGGCTGTTTTTTTTATTGACCCTAGCTACCTGGGCGTCAATTTTAGGGATGGTATTAAAGGTCCCAGCTTCTTCTTGATCAAAAAGAAGCCGGTTTTGGAAGGATCTGGCAACTCCTAGCCGTTTCTCCGGATCTGCCCATTCATCCAAAATCATCCCCTTGATGTTATCATTAATAGGGAAGACTTTGGACTTCTTCACCCTAGGACCTCCGAACATCTCATCTTGTACTGATGGAGTAGAAGGCACCTCTTCTACCCCCATAGTAGCTCTGACGGCTTTTAAAAGCTCGGGCATATCCTCAGAAGAGAAATAAAATTTCCTTCTGTTCTCTGAAAATTCTCGTTCAGAGAGCTTATCTTCATCCTCCATATGTCTAGAGGAGGAAGCCGAACCCCCATAAACTTCAGAAATCGGATGAAATATAATCGTCTGATTTGTGGCGTTTGGCGGGGGGCTCCGAAACAACGGGTTTCTCTGTTTGAAGTGTAGAAAAAGCCGCAAAGGAGGATTTAATCTCTTTCTGCATCATAGATTTAATCTCGTCCATGAGGGACGGCTGTTCCTCACGGACAATTCTAGAAATGCAATCCCCGCACAACTTCTTAGGGTGGTCATAAGGTAACCATTTAAGGCATGAAATACACTTTGAGGACTTCTTGGGCTTTCTCAGAGAATCCTTAGCAGTCTGGAAAAGCCAAGAAAAAAAAAACATTAATCCAGGAAAAAACCCCACAATAGTGTGCCCAGGTGAGAGAGGAAGAAAAACTCTCCCCTATGGGGAACTTACGGACGGCAGGGTAGAGGCCTCAGCATGCTCAGACGCAGACATCCTGAAGGATAGCCAGAGAGAGTAAGCACTCACCGCAGGATGCTGCAGCAGGAGGATCCATTTGAATACTCCCGCCTCCCGAAGCCGGCCGTCGTCCGCGTCACTTCCGGAAACGTCACAGCTAACCGGAAGTGACGAATTTGTATAGCGCCGCATGGCGCTGGGCGCACAACCGGCATGGTTTTAGTGAACCAGCGGGCGTTCTGTGCTCCGGGAGCAGGCCCCAGATCAACCAGAGGCGAGTCTCTCCCTTTCCCGCCTGCCCGGCGTTAGTACAAGACCGCGGGCTGACAGGGGGGTCCCGCCGAAGCAGGTACACGACTCCATATCCACTTCAGGCCTTCATCTCCACGGCGGCTGCCCGCTGAGACTTTTCTCCGCCCCTGTCCTCTGTAGGGACAGGAAACACTGGTGTTTGGTGGTGGGAGGGAGGTATTTAAACCTTTCTCTGCTTCCTGCCCCTACAGAGGTCAGGGGTCAATCTCCTTGTATGGCCGTCGTGGTGATGATAAGGAAACGCTTCAGTTTTGTTCCCATTCATTGTCAAAACTGAACTGAACGGAGTTCTCCAAAATGCATTCCGTTCCGTTTAGTTGCATTCCCAGACTGAAGAGCAAACCGCAACATGTTGTAGTTTGCTTTCTGTCCTGGGATGCGGAGCAAGACGGATCCGGCATGACCCCCAATACAAGTCAATGGGGACGGATCCGTTTTCTCTGACAAAATAGAAAACAGACCTGTCCTCCAATGGAGTTCATGACGGATCCGTCTTGGCTATGTTAAAGATAATACAACCGGATCCGTTCATAACGGATGCAGATGGTTGTAGTATCAGTAATGGAAGCGTTTTTTTGCTGAGCCCTGCCAGATCCAGCAAAAATGTGAGTGCAAAAGTAGGCTTATATTGTTAACCTCTCCACACTTTTCTCTTCCTAATTTGCTCTCGGAGTTGTCCAAGTCTCAGCTCTGACAATTAACACTGCTAAATCAAAGGCCTTCAATTTGTCCCTTCCCCCATCACTACTCTCACAGCTTTGCTCCAACTGTCCTTTTCAATAGTCACCAGGACATTTTGACTACCTGGATGTTTGCCTTATGACCTGTTATGATACGCTATACTTACAACTATTCACCTCTTCTCCGTAAATTGAGGCGACGTCTGGAAAGTTGAATCCACTACTATATCTCATTGATCAGTAGAGATAATTCCCTTAAAATGTATTTTTTTTTACAAAACTGCAGTACCTTTTTAGAGCTCCTCCAGTCGTGGTCATATTCTAAAAACCATACAACAGATGTCTCTCCAATTTCTATAAAAATACTAAATTCCTAGAGTAGCATGTTTCACCTTATATAGACATAAGTACTCCAAGCCCTCACTTGAGTCTAAATTTTTTAATACTGTCAGGCCACCCAAATGTCCCAGTTGGCCCTTCTTCATTCATCTAAAGGTCCCTTTACACTGGACGATGTAAAGGGAGATTGTCAGGAAGGAAGTATTCTTTCCCAACAATCTGTTCATCGCTAGTGGAGGAGACAGCTGCATTTACAAGCACCGATCTTGTCCAGCTCCTTCAAAGTATGGGGAGGAGCGATTACTAATGCCATCACTCTTTTCCATACAGATTTGTTTCCCATCAGCATATCGTGTTTAAACACACGATCTTCCACCGGGAAACAAAGATTTTTGTGCTGCACTAACGATCCAATTACCCAATGAACAAACGTTTCACTCATTCATTGGGTAATAGAAGGTACATTTACAACACCAGATCATCACTAACAAGCATGAACTATGAACACTAGTTAGTTAGCAATGATCTTTTCAATTCTCGGCCTGTGTAAAGGGCCCTCAAAGGCTATGTACACCTTTAGGGGCATTTATTATTATTATTATTATTTTTATAGCATTGTACTTATTTTGAGCTAAAAATCATTTTTTGAAATGTTTTTTAGTGAAAATATGGAATCCTTTTTTGTGTACATAGCTGAGATGCTGTAGTAGCAATCTGTGGATTGTCTCTCTTTTCTGTCATTTTAGGAGATGATGGGCTCCTGATCTTTGACATTATAAACACTCATTATAGCTAAATTTTATCTTGCTGATAAGAATGTGGGTTAAATAAGTGTTTATGACCTCTTAGTAGTTTAGAGATAAGGTTTATTAGATGATCGGCACAAAGTGAAAGTGAAAATAGTTAGCCCTTTGTGACAGAAAAGGCTAAATATTTTTAATAAAGGCCAAATGAAAATATGATTTTGCCAAAAATGAGTAAAATGCAATCATAAACAAAAATTCCCTCCAAAAGTGTACATAGCCTTTAAGGATGCTCTTGTCTGACTCTCACTGGAGGTCGCTCCTTTGTCTATTGATTCAATTCTTCTGTCTCCTCCTACCTCCCGACCAATTATTACTAATCCTATTCTTAAGCACTTTGTTAAAGTCTGGGACTCTGCAATCTACTTGGCTCAAATAATCTCCCCCATCTACCTTTATTGGCACTAATGACAAATCTTCTGTTTCCTCCAAGTAATGATTCCCCACGGTTGTTCAGATAAATAAAGGTAATGCTAAGGTCTACCATCTATTTTCCCTTAACAGTATTTTCTCTTTCACCTCTCTACAGAGGCGATTTGAACTTCTATCTTCAGAAATATACTGTTACTTCCAAAAGCGCCAGTCTTAATAAATCTCCCCCTTCATCTCTACCCTCCCTAAGAACACAACTACTCCTCTAACATTGTCCTCGTTTGAAACATATTGCCTATGCTGCCCACATGAAAGAGGCCTTCTTACGCAAACCAACTGTCCTATATCTCTAAATAGGAACTGTATTTATGCTCTACCCTGTCTGATGAGCAATGGTAGCAAATTTGGGAATCCATGTGTAAGAGTGAACAAAACACATTGATATCTGAAACAACATTCAATGTGTTATTTTGATGGTATTTAGTCCTATCTAGGATAAGCCATGCAGTGCTGGGCTAGCCTCCTGTTTTAGGGCTGTCAGTCCCTTGGTGATATGCCACATATTTAGTGGGCTTGCCCAGGGTGAAAAGACTTTGTATTCAGGTCTACTTCTTCATTAATTCTGTAATGGGTCACAACCACTGGAAGGACTGTTGGGAGGCACTGTCGAACAGGAGGGTCCCAGAATTCTTGGAGATAGTTTTTTTTTTTCCTGGCAACTAAGCAAATGATTGCTATGGCCTGGAAAATTCTCTGGGAGTAACAGTGATGTTCTTCATACAATGTGTACAAATGTTTGTAGCTTAGGAAACAAGCGCTGCAAACTTATACTGATCATATCTAGTCATAAATTGGATCTGGTTGCAATAACTTAGTTTAACCCCTTAAGGACCTGGCTCATTTTCACCTTAACCCCTTAGGGACCCATGACGTACCGGTACGGCATGGATCCCGAGTCCTTAAGGACCCATGACGTACCGGTACGTCATGAGTTTAAAGTGAGATTGTGGCGCCCCAGGGGTTAATCCGCACAGAATGCCGGCTGAAATCATTCAGCCGGCATCCTGTCGCAACGCTTGGGGGGGTCATATGACCCCACCCGTATCGGCGATCGCAGCAAACTGCAGGTCAATTCAGACCTGCGGTTTGTTGCGATTTCTGCTGTTTCTTATCGCCGCGGTCCCTGACCGCGGCGATCAGAAACTTTAGTGTGGCACAAATATATATGTATCACCCCCCCTGCACCCCTGCATGATTTTAGCCTGGTGGGAGGTGCAGGGGGGGTGTTGCGGGAGGTGCGGGAGGCAGGCGGTGCGGCAGGCGGGATCGCGATCCCCCGCCCGCCTCCCGCCGAATGATCGTTGGCTTCTAGTGGGTATACCAGGGTGTCAGCACATTGCTGACACCCTGGTATAAACGGCTGACATCTGTGAATGGATGTCAGCCGTTTAACCCTTTCCATACAGCGGTCCGTACGGACCGCTGTATGGAAAGAGTTAACAGTAAGATGCGGTTCCCTCCCTCTCCCATCGGGGGGCTGCTGTGCCTTTGCAGCCCCCCGACAGGATGGGGTGACAGAGGGAGCCCCAGTCCTTACCCTTCCCCGTCTGCGAAGTTGTGGCCACAACTTCGCAGCGGGGAAGGTTCCCATGGCAACAGGACGCCTTCTCAGGCGTCCTGCTGTCCATGGTGCTGAACAGATCTATGCTAGAGGCATAGATCTGTTCAGACAAAGTGTAAGTAAAATACAGTACAGTACAATATATATTGTACTGTACTGTATTATACAGATATCAGACCCACTGGATCTTCAAGATAAAAAAAAAGTAAGAAAAAGTGATAAAAAAGTGAAAATCAAAAAACACATTTATCACTAATTAAAAATGAAAAAAATAAAATTCCCTACACATGTTTGGTATCACCGCATCCGTAACGACCTGATCTATAAAACGGTCATGTTACTTTCCCCGCACGGTGAACGCCATAAAAATAAAAAAATAAAAAAATAAAAACTATGAGAAAATTGAAATTTTGCCCACCTTACTTCCCAAAAAAGGTAATAAAAGTGATCAAAAAAGTCGCATGTACGCCAAAATAGTGCCAATCAAACCGTCATCTCATCCCGCAAAAAATGAGACCCTACCCAAGATAATCGCCCAAAAACTGAAAAAACTATGGCTCTTAGGCTATGGAAACACTAAAACATGATTTTTTTTGTTTCAAAAATGAAATCATAGTGTAAAACTTACATAAATAAAAAAAAGTATACATATTAGGTATCGCCGTGTCCGTATCGACCGGCTCTATAAAAATATCACATGAGTTAACCCCTCAGGTGACCACCGTAAAAAAATAAAAATAAAAACGGTTTAAAAAAAGCAATTTTTTGTCATCTTACATCACAAAAAGTGCAATAGCAAGCGATCAAAAAGTCATATGCACCCCAAAATAGTGCCAATAAAACAGCCATCTCATCCCACAAAAAATGAGACCCTACTTAAGATAATCGCCAAAAAACTGAAAAAACTATGGCTATGGAAAACTATGGCTATGGAGACACTAAAACTTTTTTTGTTTTAAAAATGAAATCATTGTGTAAAACTTACATAAATAAAAAAAATTGTATACATATTAGGTATCGCCGCGTCCGTGACAACCTGCTCTATAAAATTACCACATGATCTAACCTTTCAGATGAATGTTGTAAATAACAAAAAAAAAACGGTGCCAAAAAAGCTATTTCTTGTTACCTTGCCGCACAAAAAGTGTAATATAGAGCAACCAAAAATCATATGTACCCTAAACTAGTACCAACAAAACTGCCACCTTATCCCGTAGTTTGTAAAATGGGGTCACGTTTTTGGAATTTCTACTCTAGGGGTGCATCAGGGGGGCTTCAAATGGGACATGGTGTCAAAAAAACCAGTCCAGCAAAATCTGCCTTCCAAAAACCGTATGGCATTCCTTTCCTTCTGCGCCCTGCCGTGTGCCCGTACAGCGGTTTACAACCACATATGAGCTGTTTCTGTAAACTACAGAATCAGGGCCATAAATATTGAGTTTTGTTTGGCTGTTAACCCTTGCTTTGTTACTTGAAAAAAAATATTAAAATGGAAAATCTGCCAAAAATGTGAAATTTTGAAATTGTATCTCTATTTTCCATTAAATCTTGTGCAACACCTAAAGGGTTAACAAAGTTTGTAAAATCAGTTTTGAATACCTTGAGTGGTGTAGTTTCTTAGATGGGGTCATTTTTAGGGAGTTTCTACTCTAGGGGCACATCAGGGGGCTTCAAATGGGACATGGTGTCAAAAAACCAGTCCAGCAAAATCTGCCTTCCAAAAACCAAACGGCGCACCTTTCACTCTACGCCCCGCTGTGTGGCCGTACAGTAGTTTACAGCCACATATGGGGTGTTTCTGTAAACAGCAGAGCCAGGGCAATAAAGATACAGTCTTGTTTGGCTGTTAACCCTTGCTTTGTTAGTGGAAAAAATGGGTTAAAATGGAAAATTAGGCAAAAAAATGAAATTCTCAAATTTCATCCCCATTTGCCAATAACTCTTGTGCAACACCTAAAGGGTTAACGAAGTTTGTAAAATCATTTTGAATACCTTGAGGGGTGTAGTTTATAGAATGGGGTCATTTTTGGGTGGTTTCTATTATATAAGCCTTGCAAAGTGACTTCAGAGCTATAGTGGTCCCTAAAAATTGGGTTTTTGTAAATTTCTGAAAAATTTCAATATTTGCTTCTAAAGTTCTAAACCTTGTAACATAAAATATCATTCCCAAAATAATTCAAACATGAAGTAGACATATGGGGAATGTAAATTCATCACAATTTTTGGGGGTATTACTATGTATTACAGAAGTAGAGAAACTGAAACTTTGAAATTTGCAAATTTTTCAAAATTTTTGGTAAATTTGGTATTTTTTTATGCAAAAAAAAAAATAATTTTTGGACTTCATTTTACCAGTGTCATGAAGTACAATATGTGACGAAAAAACAATCTCAGAATGGCCTGGATAAGTCAAAGTGTTTTAAAGTTATGAGCACTTAAAGTGACACTGGTCAGATTTGCAAAAAATGGCCAAGTCCTTAAGGTGAAATAGGGCTGAGTCCTAAAGGGGTTAAGGACCAGGCCATTTTTTGCAAATCTGACCAGTGTCACTTTAAGTGCTCATAACTTTAAAACACTTTGACTTATCCAGGCCATTCTGAGATTGTTTTTTCGAGAATTTTTCTTCCATCACACATTGTACTTCATGACACTGGTAAAATGGAGTCCAAAAAAAGAATTTTTATTTATAAAAAAAACCTCCAAATTTACCAAAAATTATCTAATTTCCAAATTTCAATTTCTCTACTTCTATAATACATAGTAATACCTCCAAAAATAGTTATTACTTTACATTCCCCATATGTCTACTTCATGTTTGGATCATTCTGTGAATGCCATTTTAAGTTTAGAAGCAAATTTTGAAATTTTTCCGGAATTTTCTAAAACCCACTTTTTCAGGACCAGTTCAGGTTTGAAGTCAGTTTGTGAGGCTTACATAATAGAAACCACCCAAAAATGACCCCATTTTACAAACTACACCCCTCAAGGTATTCAAAACTGATTTTACAAACTTTGTTAACCCTTTAGGTGTTCCACAAGAATTTATGGAAAATAGAGATAAAATTTCCCTTTTTTGGCAGATTTTCCATTTGAATAAATTTTTTCCAGTTATAAAGCAAGGGTTAACAGCCAAACAAAACTCAATATTTATGGCTCTGATTCTGTAGTTTACAGAAACACCCCATATGTGGTTGTAAACTGTTGTACGGGCACATGGCAGGGCGCAGAAGGAAAGGAATGCCATACGGTTTTTGGAAGGCGGATTTTGCTGGACTGTTTTTTTTACACCATGTCCAATTTGAAGCCCCCCTGATGCACCCCTAGAGTAGAAACTCCAAAAAAGTGGACCCATTTTAGAAACTACGGGATATGGTGGCAGTTTTGTTGGTACTATTTTAGGGTACATATGATTTTTGGTTGCTCTATATTACACTTTTTGTGAGGCAAAGTAACAAAAAATAGCTGTTTTGGCACCGTTTTTATTTTTTGTTATTTACAACATTCACCTGACAGGTTAGATCATGTGGTATTTTTATAGAGCAGGTTGTCACGGACGCGACAATACCAAATATGACAACTTTTTTGGTTGTTTGTTTCAGTCTTACATAAAGCATTTTATTTTTTTTTTATGATTTTTTTTAATGATTTTTTTGTGTCTCCACATTCTGAAAGCCATAGTTTTATTTATTTTTTGGGGACTGTCTTGTGTAGGGGCTCATTTTTTTCAGGATGAGATGACGGTTTGATTGCCACTATTTTGGGGTGCGTATGACTTTTTGATCACTTGCTATTACACTTTTTGTGATGTAAGGCGACAAAAAATTGCTTTTTTTTTTATACCGTTTAAATTTAATTTTTTTTACCGTATTCACCTGAGGGGTTAGTTCATGTGATATTTTTATAAAGCAGGTAATTACGGATGCGGCAATACCTAATATGTGTAGTGCATTTTATTTTTTTTAAAAAATTATCAGTGATAAATGTGTTTTTTTATTTTCACTTTTTTTCTCTCTCACTTTTAGAATTTTTTTTTACCCAGACCCACTTGGTTCTTGAAGATCCAGTGGGTCTGATGTCTGTATAATGCAATATACAGTAGACTATATAGTGTACTGTACTGTATTTTCACTTTACACTTAGTCTGATCAGGCTTCTGCCTTTAGCAGAAGTCTGATCAGTCTTACCATGGCAAGCCGGAAGCCTGTGAAGGCATCCGGCTTGCCATGGTTAGGCGTCTGGTTGCCATGGTAACCATTACCTGCTGCCACAACAGAGCAGCGGGTGATGGGGAGGGAGGGGGGCCCCCTCCCTCTCTGATCCCGTAAGAATCGGGGGCTGAAACGGCAGCCCCCTGTATGTTAACCCCTTCCATACAGCGGTCCCTACAGACCGCGGCATGGATAGGGTTAAACGGCTGACATCTGTGAGCACGGATGTCAGCCGTTTCAAGCAGAGTGTCAGCAATGTGCTAACACTCTGCTAACTCCTCATCCATCCTGAGAGAGGGGGCGGGCGGATGACCGCAGGGATCAGAAACTTCCGAAAGCGCTGCAAACCGCAGGTCTGAATTGGTCACAGGACCCTCCTCTGCATTATCACAGAGTGCCTGCTGAATGATTCCAGCAGGCACTCTGTTCCAATCACCGCCCGCCGCTGATCAGAAATACACAGGGCGTACCTGTACGCCCTATGTCCCCAAGAGGTTAAGCAGTGTAATGACTGGGAAACAGCCATATCTGGATACACACTGTACAGGAAAGACTGAATAGACAGAAGAGGTGGTGGTGCAGCCATTTATGTCAAAGTAAGTCTCAAATCTACACTAATTCAGTTATTCTCGAATTACAAAAAAAGGGAGCTATTGTAGTTATAGGTGACTTCAACATGCTTGATGTAGACTGGAATGTTTCCAGTATTTTTACATGCAAGAGCAGGAGTCTAATTTTAAAGGAGTATCTCTGAAACAGCTAGTTAAGTCATTCTAGATTTTGTCTTCACAAATGGGGATCTGGTGTCTGAGGTAAGGTTGGAAGAACATTTGGGTTCCAGTGACCACCAATGTTTATTGTTTGATATAAAAACATGCTGGGAAAAATCATACACTACTACAAAAGTACTAGACTTTAGAACTAATTTTAAGGAAATAAGTTAGTGTTTTAGGGTACTTTCACACTATCGTTTTTCTTTTCCGGTGCTGCGTTCCGTCCTAGGGGCTCAAATCCGGAAAAGAACTGATCAGTTTTATCCCCATGCATTCTGAATGGAGAGAAATCCGTTCAGGATGCATCAGGATGTCTTCAGTTCAGTCTTTTTGACTGATCAGGCTTTTCAGAAAACCGTAGCATGTTGTATTTTTACCTCCGGCCAAAAATCCTGAACACTTTGACTGAACGCCGGATCCGGTCTTTTTCCCAATGACTTGCATTAACGCCGGATCCGGCGCCGTGTGTTCAGTCAAACCGGATCAGGTTTTTGCATGTTAAACCCGAAAAATGTGGGAAAAAAAGTTAAAGTCCATAAATGGCGGATCCGTTTTTTCCAATGCATTTTTTCATTGTGATCAAAATCCTGATCAGGATTCAAATGTAATCCGTTTTCACATGTTTTTCCGGATCCGGCGGGCAGTTCCGGTGTCGGAATTGAACGCCGGATTTAAACAACGCTAGTGTGAAAGTAGCCTAAAAGAGGAATTAAAAGAATGGAAAACAGCAGGTATTTATGCTTAGTGGACATATTAAAATGGCCATCTTAAGGGGAATCTGTCTAAATGGTCATCTTAAGGGGAACCCTGATCTTGAACCATTATCTACAGTAGTTCATGAGTAGTCAGTAGTTTCTGGAACAGTAAAAATAGTCCCCTTACCATTTTTGAGGAGTATTTTTAGCCGATGAGGAGTACGAAAGTTACAGTAATTCAAATAGTTAAGGCCTCTTTCACACTTGCGTTGTCCGGATCCGGCGTGTACTCCACTTGCCGGAATTACACGCCGGATCCGGAAAAACGCAAGTGTACTGAAAGCATTTGAAGACGGAGCCGTCTTCAAAATGCGTTCAGTGTTACTATGGCACCCAGGACGCTATTAAAGTCCTGGCTGCCATAGTAGTAGTGGGGAGCGGGGGAGCGGTATACTTACAGTCCGTGCGGCTCCCGGGGCGCTCCAGAATGACGTCAGAGCGCCCCATGCGCATGGATGACGTGATCCATGTGATCACGTGATACATGCGCTTGGGGCGCCCTGACGTCACTCTGGAGCGCCCCGGGAGCCGCACGGACGGTAAGTATGCTGCTCCCCCGCTCCCCGCTACACTTTACCATGGCTGCCAGGACTTTAGTGTTCCAGCAGCCATGGTAACCATTCAGAAAAAGCTAAACGTCGGGTCTGGCAATGCGCCGAAACAACGTTTAGCTTAAGGCCGGATCCGGATCAATGCCTTTCAATGGGCATTAATTCCGGATCCGGCCTTGCGGCAAGTCTTCAGGATTTTTGGCCGGAGCAAAAAGCGCAGCATGCTGCAGTATTTTCTCCGGCCAAAAAATGTTAGGTTCCGGAAATGAAGACATCCTGATGCATCCTGAAACGGATTTCTCTCCATTCAGAATGCATTAGGATAATCCTGATCAGGATTCTTCCGGCATAGAGCCCCGACGACGGAACTCTATGCCGGAGGAAAAGAACGCAAGTGTGAAAGAGCCCTAATACAAAGGCCTACATAATATTAAGGGGTTGCTATTTATGCAGGGAAACCAATTCTAGTACTCTAGAACTGTCTTCAATGCAAAAATAGGAAATTTTGACAATTTAAAATTTAGCTGAGGTCACTAATGCGCTGAGGGGTCGGCACCACTAAGATCACTGTTGCGCTGAGGGGTCGATACCACTGAGGACACTGTTGCAGTGATTTTATGAGGTTTAAAGGGTTTGTCCTAAGATCAAAATTTATCACCTGTCGTTAAAGAGGACCCCTCACCTCTACGTATTTGTCTGTTTTGGTAACTACTTGCACCCCCCATGTAATAATCCTGGAGCATCTATTCTTATGACCTTATGTTGCACAATTCCTCTGCTATTCCTGTTATTAGTTATGAATGACTTGCTGGCAGTTTTTTGATAACCTCAATGCTGGACCTGCCTGGTATATGTAGCCTCATGATTTCCGCTCTGTGCACAGATACCCTGTATATTGTGTATAGGGCGTCTGCTGAACTTGGCAGGGGGTGACAGGTGCACCCACAAGCCTACAGGAAGAAGTCCACATCCTCATGTCTCCTATCACCCCTGGATTCAAAGGATTGTGCACCAGTTATTGATTGGATGGTCTGCTGAAGTGCCCATTTGCCCCCAGAAGATTGCTGGAATGGGATCTGTAAAAATGATGCCCTAGGCTTCTCTAAAATCATAGTTTACACCAGAGGTGCACAGTGGGAGCATTAAATTACCGGATTATGACACTCCCAAGGGCCATGATAAAATGTAAAGGTAATTTCAAGTTATGCCCTATCCTGTGCCTAGGGAATAACTTGAAATTACTGGAATACCCCCTTTAAAGTACTTATTTAGGTCTGATGGCACCAATGCTCATTCACTGCTAAATGTACAGCTGTGGTTCGATGCAGAGCACCACCGAGTACTCTGACCCCCCTCAAGCAGCTGATTGACTGGGATGCTGAGAGTTGGAGCCCCATGACCTAATATTAAAGGGGATGTCTCACTTCAGCAAATTACTTTGATCACGTAGAGAGAGTTACTACAAGCCACTTACTAATGTATTGCGATTGTCCATATTTGTCTCCTTTGCTGGCTGAATTCGTTTTCCCTCACATTATACACTGCTTGTTTCCATGGTCACGACCACCCGGCAATTCAACATGGTCTGATTTGAGGTCTCATTAACATTGGGGGTCCAAGGGGCTGTACTAACCTCCTTGGAGCCCAGCCACGCCCCCCTGTGAAGGAGCCCAGCACCGCCTGCATCCTCCGAATCTCCTCCTTGCTCACAGTTAGATTGCCTTAATCTTGCGATGCGCAGTTCCTTCCCTGAGGCTGATGCCAGCACAGGGAAGGAGCACTATGCCGACACTGCGCATCGCGAGATTACGGCAATCTAACTGTGAGCAAGGAGGAGATTCGGAGGACGCAGGCGGTGCTGGGCTCCTTCACAGGGGGGCATGGCTGGGCTCCAAGGAGGTTAGTACAGCCCCTTGGACCCCCAATGTTAATAGAAGAAGGTTAGTACAGCCTCTTGGGCTCCTTACCAGGGTCATTTACATATCTATAAAATCATTTTTTAAACACAATAAAAGGACACCGTTTATGGGAGAGGTATATTGCGGACATGCTAGCGGCGATCTAGCCGTGCATGTCCGCAGCTCTATAGGCTAAAACGAGGTGACAGAATCCCTTTAATACAAGGCACTTACTAATGTATTGTATTCTGATTGTCCATATTGCCTCCTTTGCTGGCTAGAGTAAAGGGGTTATCCAATCCTAAAAAAAAGCCCCCCGCCCTCCCGGGCCCCCCACGCTGAATATACTTACCTGGGTCCCTGCTGCTTCTCCCCGTGCACGGATGAAAACTACCGGAGTCGGAAGGAAAGGGGGAAGGGGGGGTGTTTGCAGCCAATGGCAGGCGGGGAGGGGGAAAAGCCTCCAAAGCCTCCATAGCATTGTGGTTGCAACCCCTTTAAAATTCAAAAAATATAACATGCATTAGGAGCAATATAACATATCAGACCGATGGTTCATACCATAGGGTTTGACCTTGTTTATTGGTCATATCCAATAAGC
Organism: Bufo bufo; assembly: GCF_905171765.1. Lineage (NCBI taxonomy): Eukaryota > Metazoa > Chordata > Amphibia > Anura > Bufonidae > Bufo > Bufo bufo. The sequence goes on along the minus strand of NC_053389.1, from coordinate 98,755,618 downwards.
CTCACGTATTTGGCATGCAGTCGCTTTCTGTAAAATAAAAACAAACGCATATGGTGTGGTATCGGCGCCGGTGGGGTACGGATGCAATTCAGCAGCACAAATTTTATAGGTCCATATGAAGAGACCATACCCATATAGAAGTAGTCTTCAATCTGTGACTGTCCAGCTTTTGCAAAACTACAACCCCCAGCATGGCCTGACAACCTTGGAGCTGTAGTTTTTGGAACATCTGGAGGGTCACAGGTCGGAAAGCAGTGCAATATGGATAAAATGTAATAACGTGTGTATACATGGGTCTATATAGAATATAAAGCTGCCAAGATCTGCATCTCACTTTATATGTATATGTATATCCTTATCAGCATCTGACTAGAGATCTTCCATAGTGACTTTCAGACAAGTCTGTGCTGCTACCAATAGACGTGCGGCTGTGACAGGGGAGATGACAGGCGCTGCCCTGATCTCTGAGCACAGGGCCAGGCTGGGCACTCTGATGACTCCCAGTCACAGACATTACACTGACAGGTATGTGGGAGGTTATATTATTGGCAGCCGGTCCCTTCTGTCTGTCTGCAGCTGGCTCCAGGCTCGGGGGTGGGATGTGCTGATTTTCCAGTGGGTATTTGTTAGGTCAGACGCTGCGCTCTCTCTCCGGGTTATTTATTACCTCTCTCCCCCGGCGGCAATGCTGCGGCTCCGGGGCTGCTGCCAACAACCGGCCCTGGCTGGGGCCTCGTAAAGGGGGTACACGGAGCAACGACGGAGAGTTTCCATCTCAAGCAGATAGGTTGACATGGCAAGACTGAGCTGCGTCATATGTGTTAACCACCTCAGCCCCCAGTGCTTAAACACCCTGAAAGACCAGGCCACTTTTTACACTTCTGACCTACACTACTTTCACCATTTATTGCTTGGTCATGCAACTTACCACCCAAATGAATTTTACCTCCTTTTCTTCTCACTAATAGAGCTTTCATTTGGTGGTATTTCATTGCTGCTGACATTTTTACTTTTTTTGTTATTAATCGAAATTTAACGATTTTTTTGCAAAAAAATGACATTTTTCACTTTCAGTTGTAAAATTTTGCAAAAAAAACGAGATCCATATAGAAATTTTGCTCTAAATTTATTGTTCTACATGTCTTTGATAAAAAAAAAATGTTTGGGTAAAAAAAAAATGGTTTGGGTAAAAGTTATAGCGTTTACAAACTATGGTACAAAAATGTGAATTTCCGCTTTTTGAAGCAGCTCTTACTTTCTGAGCACCTGTCATGTTTCCTGAGGTTCTACAATGGCCAGACAGTACAAACACCCCACAAATGACCCCATTTCGGAAAGTACACACCCTAAGGTATTCGCTGATGGGCATAGTGAGTTCATAGAACTTTTTATTTTTTGTCACAAGTTAGCGGAAAATGATGATTTTTTTTTTTTTCTTTTCTTACAAAGTCTCATATTCCACTAACTTGTGACAAAAAATAAAAACTTCTATGAACTCACTATGCCCATCACGAAATACCTTGGGGTCTCTTCTTTCCAAAATGGGGTCACTTGTGGGGTAGTTATACTGCCCTGGCATTCTAGGGGCCCAAATGTGTGGTAAGGAGTTTGAAATCAAATTCTGTAAAAAATGACCTGTGAAATCCGAAAGGTGCTCTTTGGAATATGGGCCCCTTTGCCCACCTAGGCTGCAAAAAAGTGTCACACATCTGGTATCTCTGTATTCAGGAGAAGTTGAGGAATGTGTTTTGGGGTGTCTTTTTACATATACCCATGCTGGGTGAGATAAATATCTTGGTCAAATGCCAACTTTGTATAAAAAAAATGGGAAAAGTTGTCTTTTGCCAAGATATTTCTCTCACCCAGCATGGGTATATGTAAAATGACACCCCAAAACACATTCCCCAACTTCTCCTGAGTACGGAGATACCAGATGTGTGACACTTTTTCGCAGCCTAGGTGGGCAAAGGGGCCCATATTCCAAAGAGCACCTTTCGGATTTCACAGGTCATTTCTTACAGAATTTGATTTCAAACTCCTTACCACACATTTGGGCCCCTAGAATACCAGGGCAGTATAACTACCCCACAAGTGACCCCATTTTGGAAAGAAGACACCCCAAGGTATTCCGTGAGGGGCATGGCAAGTTCCTAGAATTTTTTATTTTTTGTCACAAGTTAGTGGAAAATGATGATTTTTTTTTTTTTTTTTTTTCATACAAAGTCTCATATTCCACTAACTTGTGACAAAAAATAAAAACTTCCATGAACTCACTATGCCCATCAGCGAATACCTTGGGGTCTCTTCTTTCCAAAATGGGGTCACTTGTGGGGTAGTTATACTGCCCTGGCATTCTAGGGGCCCAAATGTGTGGTAAGGAGTTTGAAATCAAATTCTGTAAAAAATGACCTGTGAAATCCGAAAGGTGCTCTTTGGAATATGGGCCCCTTTGCCCACCTAGGCTGCAAAAAAGTGTCACACATCTGGTATCTCTGTATTCAGGAGAAGTTGAGGAATGTGTTTTGCGGTGTCTTTTTACATATACCCATGCTGGGTGAGATAAATATCTTGGTCAAATGCCAACTTTGTATAAAAAAATGGGAAAAGTTGTCTTTTGCCAATATATTTCTCTCACCCAGCATGGGTATATGTAAAATGACACCCCAAAACACATTCCCCAACTTCTCCTGAATACGGAGATACCAGATGTGTGACACTTTTTTCCAGCCTAGGTGGGCAAAGGGGCCCATATTCCAAAGAGCACCTTTCGGATTTCACAGGTCATTTTTTACAGAATTTGATTTCAAACTCCTTACCACACATTTGGGCCCCTAGAATGCCAGGGCAGTATAACTACCCCACAAGTGACCCCATTTTGGAAAGAAGAGACCCGAAGGTATTCGCTGATGGGCATAGTGAGTTCATGGAAGTTTTTATTTTTTGTCACAAGTTAGTGGAATATGAGACTTTGTATGAAAAAAAAAAAAATCAGCATTTTCCACTAACTTGTGACAAAAAATAAAAAATTCTAGGAACTCGCCATGCCCCTCACGGAATACCTTGGGGTGTCTTCTTTCCAAAATGGGGTCACTTGTGGGGTAGTTATACTGCCCTGGCATTTTCCAGGGGCCCTAATGTGTGGTAAGTAGGTAAATGACCTGTGAAATCCTAAAGGTGCTCTTTGGAATATGGGCCCCTTTGCCCACCTAGGCTGCAAAAAAGTGTCACACATGTGGTATCGCCGTATTCAGGAGAAGGTGGGGAATGTGTTTTGGGGTGTCATTTTACATATACCCTTGCTGGGTGAGAGAAATATCTTGGCCAATGACAACTTTTCCCATTTTTTTATACAAAGTTGGCATTTGACCAAGATATTTCTCTCACCCAGCATGGGTATATGTAAAATGACACCCCAAAACACATTCCCCAACTTCTCCTGAGTACGGCGATACCAGATGTGTGACACTTTTTTGCAGCATAGATGCGCAAAGGTGCCCAAATTCCTTTTAGGAGGGCATTTTTAGACATTTGGATACCAGACTTCTTCTCACGCTTTGGGGCCCCTAGAATGCCAGGGCAGTATAAATACCCCACATGTGACCCCATTTTGGAAAGAAGACACCCCAAGGTATTCAATGAGGGGCATGGCGAGTTCATAGAATTTATTTTTTTTTGGCACAAGTTAGCGGAAATTGATATTTTTAATTTTTTTCTCACAAAGTCTCCCTTTCCGCTAACTTGGGACAAAAATTTCAATCTTTCATGGACTCAATATGCCCCTCACGGAATACCTGGGGGTGTCTTCTTTCCGAAATGGGGTCACATGTGGGGTATTTATACTGCCCTGGCATTCTAGGGGCCCTAAAGCGTGAGAAGAAGTCTGGAATATAAATGTCTAAAAAAATTTACGCATTTGGATTCCGTGAGGGGTATGGTGAGTTCATGTGAGATTTTATTTTTTGACACAAGTTAGTGGAATATGAGACTTTGTAAGAAAATAAATAAATAATTCCGCTAACTTGGGCCAAAAAAATGTCTGAATGGAGCCTTACAGAGGGTGATCAATGACAGGGGGTTGATCAATGACAGGGGGGTGATCAATGACAGGGGGGTGATCAATGACAGGGGGGGTGATCAATGACAGGGGGGGTGATCAATGACAGGGGGTTGATCAATGACAGGGGGGTGATCAATGACAGGGGGGTGATCAGGGAGTCTATATGGGGTGATAACCACAGTCATTGATCACGCCAGTGTAAGGCTTCATTCAGACGTCCGTATGCGTTTTGCGGATCCGATCCATCTATCAGTGGATCCGTAAAAATCATGCGGACGTCTGAATGGAGCTTTACAGGGGGGTAATCAATGACAGGGGGGTGATCAGGGAGTCTATATGGGGTGATCACCACAGTCATTGATCACGCCCCTGTAAGGCTTCATTCAGACGTCCGGATGCGTTTTGCGGATCCGATCCATCTATCAGTGGATCCGTAAAAATCATGCGGACGTCTGAATGGAGCTTTACAGGGGGGTAATCAATGACAGGGGGGTGATCAGGGAGTCTATATGGGGTGATAACCACAGTCATTGATCATGCCCCTGTAAGGCTTCATTCAGACGTCCGGATGCGTTTTGCGGATCCGATCCATCTATCAGTGCATCCGTAAAAATCATGCGGACATCTGAATGGAGCTTTACAGGGGGGTAATCAATGACAGGGGGGTGATCAGGGAGTCTATATGGGGTGATCACCACAGTCATTGATCACGCCCCTGTAAGGCTTCATTCAGACGTCCGGATGCGTTTTGCGGATCTGATCCATCTATCAGTGCATCCGTATAAATCATGCGGACATCTGAATGGAGCTTTACAGGGGGGTGATCAATGACAGGGGGGTAATCAATGACAGGGGGGTGATCAGGGAGTCTATATGGGGTGATCACCACAGTCATTGATCACGCCCCTGTAAGGCTTCATTCAGACGTCCGGATGCGTTTTGCGGATCCGATCCATCTATCAGTGGATCCGTAAAAATCATGCGGACGTCTGAATGGAGCTTTACAGGGGGTTGATCAATGACAGGGGGTAATCAATGACAGGGGGGTGATCAGGGAGTCTATATGGGGTGATCAGGGGTGATCAGGGGCTAATAAGGGGTTAATAAGTGACGGGGGGGGGGGGGGTGTAGTGTAGTGTAGTGGTGCTTGGTGGTACTTTACTGAGCTACCTGTGTCCTCTGGTGGTCGATCCAAACAAAGGGGACCACCAGAGGAGCAGGTAGCAGGTATATTAGACGCTGTTATCAAAACAGCGTCTAATATACCTGTTAGGGGTTAAAAAAAACACATCTCCAGCCTGCCAGCGAACGATCGCCGCTGGCAGGCTGGAGATCAACTCTCTTACCTTCCGTTCCTGTGAGCGCGCGCGCCTGTGTGCGCGCGTTCACAGGAAGTCTCGCGTCTCGCGAGATGACGCATATATGCGTGACTGTGCGCAGCGCTGCCACCTCCGGAACGCGATCCTGCGTTAGGCGGTCCGGAGGTGGTTAAAAGCGCTGCGCATGTTTTCCCGCCTAAAAACTAATGTTACCTCAGGAAGGACCCTCCGGTACACAAACTGGTGCTGACTGAAAAGCGGGCTTCTCACAGTAACCAATCAGATTTCGGTTCTAAGATTTACAGTGCATTATGGACGAAATAAAGACGTGATATGATTGGTTGTTATTGGGAGCTCCGCCCTCTTTCGCTTAGATCAGGGGTCTCCAAACCCCGGCCCGCGGGCCAGAACCGGCCCGCTTGTGCGTTCGATCCGGCCCGCCCGCAGCTGGCAGGTTGCAGGAACCAAATCCGCACAACCGCCCATGCTGTCACGCTTGTGTTGTGTGTTCGATTCCGCGCCCGCCCGCAGCTGACAGGTTGCAGGAACGAAAGCCGCACAACCGCCCATGCTGTCACGCTGTGCTTTTTGATTGGCTGCTGGGACCGCCGATGTCCCGGCAACCAGTGACGTCACAGGTGCGGCACCTCCCCTCTTCCCGCCCGCTGTTTGAAATAACAAATCCACGTGTGTAGCAGCGGGCGGGAGTCGGGACTCAGGAGTCCAAGAAGAAAAAAAAAAGAAGAGGAGCAGAAGCCGGCTACAGCGGAGGCAAGTGTTGCACAACGCTGATGGGGACACAATGGGGAACGCTGACATTGCTGTGCTGCGCTGATGGGGACACAAGCTGCTGAGGACACATACTGATGGGGATATTGCTGTGCTGCTGGGGACACTGCTGATGGGGACTTTGCTGTGCTGATGGGGACATTGCTGTTCTGATGGGGACACCGTTGATGAGGACACGGGTGTCCCCATCAATGGTGTCCCCATCAGCACAGCAATGTCCCCATCAGAGGTGTCCCCATCAGCGATGATGGGCACACTGCTGATGGGGACAATTCTGTTCTGATGGGGACATTGCTGGGGACACCGCTGTTTGGCACACTGCTGATGGGGACATGGGTGTCCACATCAATGGTGTCCCCATCAGGATAGCAATGTCCCCATCAGCGGTAACCCCATAATCGATGTCCCCATCAGCACAGCAATGTCCCCATCAGAGGTGTCCCCATCAGCGGTGATGGGGACACATGCTGCTGGGGACACCGCTGACAGGGACATTGCTGTGCTGATGGGGATGTTGCGGTGGACACTGCTGATGGGGACATTGCTGTTCTGATGGGACATTGCTGGGGACACCGCTGATGGGGACATGGGTATCCCCATCAGCGGTGACCCATCATCGGTTTCCACATCAGCACAGCGGCGTCCCCATCAGCAATGATGGGGACGCTGCTAATGTGGAAACTGCTGATGTGAACATTGCTGTGCTGATGGGGACATTGCTGAGGACACCGCTGATTGGCACACTGCTGATGGGGACAAAGGTGTCCCCATCAATGGTGTCCCCATCAGTACAGCAATGTCCCCATCAGCGTCCCCATTCTGATGGGGACATTGCTGTTCTGATGGGGACACCACTGATAGGGACACGGGTGTCCCCATCAACCGCGTCCCCAAAGGCAGTGTCCCCATCAGTGGTGTCCCCATCAGCTGCTAATGGGGACTCCGCTGATGGGGACATTGCTGTTCTGATGGGGACATCATTAATGGGGACATTGCTGTGCTTAAGGGTGACACGGCTGATGGGGACATTGCTGTGCTGATGCTGACATTGCTGTGCTGATGCTGACATTGCTGTGCTGATGGGGACATTGCTGTGCTGATGGGGACATTGTTGTGCTGATGCTGACATTGCTGTGCTGATGCTGACATTGCTGTGCTGATGCTGACATTGCTGTGCTGATGGGGACATTGCTGTGCTGATGGGGACATTGCTGTGCTGATGGGGACATTGCTGTGCTGATGGGGACATTGCTGTGCTGATGGGGACATTGCTGTGCTGATGGGGACATTGCTGTGCTGATGGGGACATTGCTGTGCTGATGGGGACATTGTTGTGCTGATGCTGACATTGCTGTGCTGATGCTGACATTGCTGTGCTGATGGGGACATTGCTGTGCTGATGGGGACATTGCTGTGCTGATGGGGACATTGCTGTGCTGATGGGGACATTGTTGTGCTGATGCTGACATTGCTGTGCTGATGCTGACATTGCTGTGCTGATGGGGACATTGCTGTGCTGATGGGGACATTGCTGTGCTGATGGGGACATTGCTGTGCTGATGGGGACATTGCTGTGCTGATGGGGACATTGTTGTGCTGATGCTGACATTGCTGTGCTGATGCTGACATTGCTGTGCTGATGCTGACATTGCTGTGCTGATGCTGACATTGCTGTGCTGATGGGGACATTGCTGTGCTGATGGGGACATTGCTGTGCTGATGGGGACATTGCTGTGCTGATGGGGACATTGCTGTGCTGATGGGGACATTTTTGTGCTGATGGGGACACCGCTGATAGGGACACGGGTGTCTTTGCGTTGTTTTGCTAAAGTTTTTTCTCTTTTGTTCTCAGTCATATCATGCTGATTACAAAAACGATCCATGTAAAATATATACATTTAATTTAATACATAACTGATTTTTTTTTCCGGCCCCCGAATACTTGTAAAATCTTCAATGTGGCCCTCCTGTTGAAAAGTTTGGAGACCCCTGGCTTAGATCAATAAATGTGGAGATCTCTGGACCCACGTGAGGTACAGGGCTGGTTCTAGCTTTGTTAGAAAGAGAATGTCATGTCCTATATAATGTCTGATTTTCATTTTTTTTGCATTAGTTATGGGATAATCCCCTTAACCTGTTGGGGACATATGAGTACGTCATGATGTCCCAGTACCACATGACGGCGGGCCGTGATCGGAACAAGGTGCGGCACCCTGGGACAAAGCGCGGTGGGGTCCCGGGAACCCCCCCCCCCCCTCGGTATCTGCATATTCAGACCTGCAGTTTGCGGCATTTACGAGTGGTTGCGGCGGGGATCGGCGGTGCCATCGGGTCCCCCTGCGGCGGTAATGGGGACCCGATGACATGGAAGGCAGAGCAATGCCTTCCTTAGGCATCTGCGCTGCCTTCCGGTGACGAGCCTGTGAGATCCAGTCCCCTGGATCTCACAGGCCGGAAGCTGTATGAGTAATACACACAGTATTACTCATACAGCCAATGCATTCCAATATAGAAATATTGGAATGCATTGTAAAGGGGATTAGACCCCCAAAAGTTGAAGTCCCAAAGTGGGACAAAAAAATAAAGTGAAAAAAAAGTTGAAAAAATAAAGTTTCAAGTAAAGAAAAAAAGCAAAAACGTCATTTCCCCCAAATAATGTAAAAACAAATTGGTAAAAAATAGACATATTAGGTATCGCCGGCTCGGTATCGACCGGCTCTATAAACATATCACATGACCTAACCCCTCATATGAACACCCTAAAAAATAAAAACTGTGCTAAATAAACAATTTTTTTGTCACCTTACATCGCTAAAAGTACAACAGCAAATGATTTTTTTTTTACTCCATTTTACTAGTGTCATGAAGTACAATATGTGACGAAAAAACAATCTCAGAATGGCCTGGATAAGTCAAACCGTTTTAAAGTTATCACCACATAAAGTGACACTGGTCAGATTTGCAAAAAATGGCCTGGTCCTTAAGGTGAAAATGAGCCCAGCCCCTAAGGGGTTAAAGGAGTTGTCTGAGAATTATTTAAAATGGTTGCCAGTAACCTGTCCTAAAATGTGAGCAGAACTGGTTGCCTCCACTTGCAGAGCAGCCTGAGGGGTGAGGAGGCCTACTGCACACTACACTGCTCTACAATAGATGGTAATGAAGCGATCCTGACTTTGATATGCCACCATGGCTGAGCAGCCTGACAGGAAAACTCCTCAATGTGTAGTATTTGCAAGTGCCAGAGCGTAGTATGTAGTAAGGCCTCGCCACTCACCCGCTAGGCAGCTCTATAAGTGGTGGCAACCAGTCCTGCTCATATTCTAGGACAGGTTGCTGGTAGCCATTTTAAATCATAATAATAATCTTTATTTATATAGCACCAATATATTCTGCAGCACTTTACAGTTCAGAGGTTTATGTGCAAACAGTCATAAATACCATAGCAACAGACAAGTCAATAATTACAAGAGGAGGAATGAGGTTCCTGCTCGCAAGAGCTTACAATCTATGAGGAGATAGGGGTTACACAAAAGGTAAAAGTGCCATCTTGGGAGAAGAGGGGAGCAGATATAAAGCTGCATGATCCGGTCAGCAGCCAATATATGAAGTGCAGTGGAGAGTTTGGTGGAGGATCAGGTTCAGGAAATGATAAATGGGCTATGTGGAGAGGAGTTAGATCAGGGGATGTCATAGGCTACCCTAAAAAGATGTGTTTTTAGGGAGCCCTTAAAACTGTGTATGTTATTATTATTATTATTATTATTTATTATTATTAAAGCGCCATTCATTCCATAGCGCTGTACATATGATAAGGGGTGCACATACATAATACAGACAATTGCACTAAGCAGGAACAAGACGAGTTACAGACTGGTACAGAAGGAGAGAGCGTCCTGCCCATGAGGGCTTACAATCTACATGGTATGGGAGAAGGACACAGTAGGTGCGGGTTAAGTTGGTCATGGCGGTAATGTTGTGATTTAGGCTACTTTCACACTAGCGTTCGGGGCTCCGCTTGTGAGTTCCGTTTAAAGGGGCTCACAAGCGGCCCCGAACGGATCCGTCCAGCCCTAATGCATTCTGAGTGGATGCGGATCCGCTCACAATGCATCAGTCTGGCTCCGTTTGTCCTCCGCTCAGCAGGCGGACACCTGAACGCAGCTTGCAGCGTTCAGGTGTCCGCCTGGCCGTGCGGAGGCAAACGGATCCGTCCAGACTTACAATGTAAGTCAATGGGGACGGATCCGTTTGAAGTTGACACAATATGGTGCAATTTTCAAACGGATCCGTCCCCCATTGACTTTCAATGTAAAGTCAAAACGGATCCGTTTGCATTATCATAAAGAAAAAAAAAAAATATTTTTTTTTTTTTTGTTCATGGTAATGCAAACGGATCCGTTCTGAACGGATCTAAGCGTTTGCATTAGGCTACTTTCACACGAGCGTTTGGGTGTCCGCTCGTGCGCTCCGTTTGAAGGGGCTCACGAGCGGCCCCGAACGCATCCGTCTGGCCCTAATGCATTCTCAGTGGAGGCGGATCCACTGAGAATGCATCCGCCTGCCAGCGCTCAGCCTCCGCTCCGCTCGTAAAGTCTGAACGGATCCGCTCAGGCTACTTTCTGACTTAGAAAATTTTCTAAGTAATAATGCAGACGGATCCGTTCTGAACGGATGCAAACGTCTGCATTATCGGAGCGGATCCGTCTGATGAAACATCAGACGGATCCGCTCCGAACGCTCGTGTGAAAGTAGCCTTATAGGTGCGGATCCGTCTGGGCACATACCAGACGGATCCGACCTAAATGCAGGTGTGAAAGTAGCCTTAACCTGATTTCTTGGGGTAGGGCATTCCAGAGAACCGATGCTGCTCGGGAAAAGTCTTGGAGCCGGGAGAGGTTCGGATTATGGTAGAATTCAGTCTTAAAGGGATTCTGTCACCAGGTTTGACCCCTGTCAGCTAAACATATGCTGATGTTCAGGGCGTCTTCACGATTCCTAATGTTAGCTTATAAATGTCATCTGTGGGCTTATTTAGCTAAAAAACAGCTATTGCTAACCTGTCAGTCAAACAAATAAGGTGCCCAAGGGGATGTAAATGGGTGCAAGATGCCCGCCGCACCCACCGCCGTTTGTGCCCAGCGCCGCCTTTCCGGACTTCTGCACCGCCTCCTAATCCTGTGTGCCGCCTCTCGCTCTCCCTCCCTCCCCCCTCCTACTGCTGTAAAATCTTGCGCATACAGGGGTTGAGCGAAGTGCCGGCGCATACGCACTTCGCTGTAAGAAGCCAAGTGGAGAAGTCCACACGGGCGCATCAGGCAGAACCCTGTGCGCAAGCGCGAGATCTTACAGCAGAAGGAGGGGGGATGGAGGGAGAGCGAGAGGCGGCACAGAGGATTAGGAGGCGGCGCAAAAGTCCGGAAAGGCGGCGCTGGGCACGAATGGCGGTGGGTGCGGCGGGCATCTTGCACCCATTAACATCCCCTTGGGCACCTTATTTGTTTGACTGACAGGTTAGTAATAGCTGTTTTTTAGCTAAATAAGCCCACAGATGACATTTATAAGCCCACATTAGGAATCGTGAAGACGCCCTGAACATCAGCATATGTTTAGCTGACAGGGGTCAAACCTGGTGACAGAATCCCTTTAAGTCATTGGCTGAACAGAGAGCATGGGTAAGGTGGTAGACAGAGATAAGGGAAAAGATGTAGGGTGGGGGGCAGCACTGAGAGAGCTTTGAGAGTGAGAACGAGCAGTTTAAAATGGATTCTATAGTGTACGGGCAACCAGTGCAATGACTGGCACAGAGTGGAGGCATCAGAGTAAAGGTTGGACAGATAGGTGACCCTGGCTTCTGCATTAAGCATAGATTGGAGAGGGGAGAGTCTTGTGAAGGGGAGACCAATTAATAGTGAGTTACAGTAATCAAGGCGGGAATGGATCAGGACAACAATCAGAGTTTTTGTTGTTTCCATAGTGTGAAAAGGGCGGATTCCAGATATGTTTTTGAGGTGCGGGAGAGAGAGTGGATGTAGGGGGCAAAGGAAAGAACAGTGTCAAACGTCACCCCGAGACAGCGGGAGTGCAGCCTAGGAATGATGATGGTGTCGCACACTGAGAGGGAGATATCACGTTTGGCTAGGTTAGTAGATGGAGAGAACACAAGAAGTACAGTTTTTGAAAGATTTAGTTTCAAATAGAGAGAAGATATTATATTAGAGACAGCGGAGAGACAGTCACTGGTGTTCTCTAAGGCTGGGTTCACACGGGCGTTGCGGGAAAATGTGCGGGTGCGTTGCGGGAACACCCGCGATTTTTCCATGCGAGTGCAAAACATTGTAATGCGTTTTGCACTCGCGTGAGAAAAATCGCGCATGTTTGGTACCCAAACCCGAACTTCTTCACAGAAGTTCGGGCTTGGGATCGGTGTTCTGTAGATTGTATTATTTCCCCTTATAACATAGTTATAAGGGAAAATAATAGCATTCAGAATACAGATTGCATAGTAAACTAGCGCTGGAGGGGTTAAAAAAATAAAAAAAATTTAACTCACCTTAGTCCACTTGATCGCGTATCCCGGCATCTCCTTCTGTCTCCTTTGCTGAACAGGACCTGTGGTGAGCATTAATTACAGGTAAAGGACCTTTGGTGACGTCACTCCGGTCATCACATGATCCATCACCATGGTAAAAGATCATGTGATGACCGGAGTAACGTCACCAAAGGTCCTTTACCTGTAATTAATGCTCACCACAGGTCCTGTTCAGCAAAGGAGACAGAAGGAAATGCCGGGCCGCGTTCAAGTAGACTAAGGTGAGTTAAATAATTTTTGATTTTAACCCCTCCAGCGCTGTTTTACTATGCATTCTGTATTCAGAATGCTATTATTTTCCCTTATAACCATGTTATAAGGGAAAATAATAATGATCGGGTCTCCATCCCGATTGCCTCCTAGCAACCGTGCGTGAAAATCGCACCGCATCCGCACTTGCTTGCGGATGCTTGCCATTTTCACGCAGCCCCATTCACTTCTATGAAAAACGCAGAATATAGAGCATGCTGCAATTTTCACGCAACGCACAAGTGATGCGTGAAAATCACCGCTCATGTGAACAGCCCCATAGAAATGAATGGGTCGGTATTCAGTGCGGGTGCAATGCGCTCACCTCACGCATCGCATCCGCGCGGAATACTCGCCCGTGTGAAAGGAGCCTAATACAACAGGGGTGATGTCAGGGGAAGACGTGTATAGTTGTGTGTCATCAGCATAGAGATGGTACTGGAGACTAAATCTGCTAACGGTCTGTCAAATTAGGGCTGTGTACAGAGAGAAGAGGGCCTAGGACTGAACCCTGAGGAACTCCAACAGCGAGAGGGAGAAGTGAAGCCAGCGAATGATACACTGAAAGAGCGGCCAGAGAGATAGGAAGAAAACCAGGAGAGGGCAGTGTCCTTTAGGCCGATGGATTGGAGCATGGTCAGTAGGAGATGGTGGTCTACAGTGTCAAAAGCTGCAGAAATGTCAAGGACAATGAGCATAGAGTAGTCACCATTACATTTTGCTGTCAGGAGATCATTTGTCACTTTGATGAGGGCAGTTTCTGTCAAACGTAGGGTGCAGAAACCAGATTGTAATGGTTCAATGAGATAGTGAGCAGAGCGATAGCGGACGAGGTGAGAGTAGACCAGACGCTCCAGTAGTTTAGAGATGAAGGGAATATTGGAGACTGGTCTGTAGTTAGTCGTGCAGGATATGTCGAGAGACTTTTTTTTTAAATAATGGAGTAATGATAAACATAGAAACATAGAAACATAGAATGTGTCGGCAGATAAGAACCATTTGGCCCATCTAGTCTGCCCAATATATCTGAATCCTATGAATAGTCCCTGGCCCTATCTTATATGAAGGATAGCCTTATGCCTATCCCATGCATGCTTAAACTCCTTCACTGTATTTGCAGCTACCACTTCTGCATGAAGGCTATTTCATGCATCCACTACTCTCTCAGTAAAGTAATACTTCCTTATATTACTTTTAAACCTTTGCCCCTCTAATTTAAAACTGTGTCCTCTTGTGGTAGTTTTTCTTCTTTTAAATATGCTCTCCTCCTTTACCGAGTTGATTCCCTTTATGTATTTAAAAGTTTCTATCATATCCCCTCTGTCTCTTCTTTCTTCCAAGCTATACATATTAAGGTCCTTTAACCTTTCCTGGTAAGTTTTATCCTGCAATCCATGTACTAGTTTAGTAGCTCTTCTCTGAACTCTCTCTAGAGTATCTATATCCTTCTGGAGATATGGCCTCCAGTACTGCGCACAATACTCCAAGTGAGGTCTCACCAGTGTTCTGTACAGCGGCATAAGCACTTCACTCTTTCTACTGCTTATACCTCTCCCTATACATCCAAGCATTCTGCTGGCATTTCGTGCTGCCCTATTACATTGTCTTCCCACCTTTAAGTCTTCTGAAATAATTACTCCTAAATCCCTTTCCTCAGATACTGAGGTCAGGACTGTGTCAAATATTCTATATTCTGCCCTTGGGTTTTTACGCCCCAGGTGCATTATCTTGCACTTATCCACATTAAATTTCAGTTGCCAGAGTTCTGACCATTCTTCTAGTTTTCCTAAATCCTTTTCCATTTGGCGTTTCCCTCCAGGAACATCAACCCTGTTACATATCTTTGTGTCATCAGCAAAAAGACAAACCTTACCATCAAGGCCTTTTGCAATATCACTTATGAAGATATTAAACAAAATTGGTCCCAGTACAGATCCCTGTGGAACCCCACTGGTAACATGACCTTGTTTTGAATGTTCTCCATTGACTACAACCCTCTGCTGTCTGTCACTCAGCCACTGCCTCATCCACTCAACAATATGGGAGTCCATGCTCAATGACTGCAGTTTATTGATAAGTCTTCTATGTGGGACTGTGTCAAAAGCCTTACTAAAATCTAGATATGCGATGTCTACTGCACCTCCACCGTCTATTATTTTAGTCACCCAGTCAAAAAAATCGATAAGATTTGTTTGACATGATCTCCCTGAAGTAAACCCATGTTGTTTTTCATCTTGCAATCCATGGGATTTTAGATGTTCCACAATCCTATCCTTTAATAGGGTTTCCATTAATTTGCCTACTATTGATGTCAGACTCACTGGTCTATAGTTGCTCGATTCCTCCCTACTACCTTTCTTGTGAATGGGCACGACATTTGCCAATTTCCAATCTTCCGGGACGACTCCTGTTACTAATGATTGGTTAAATAAATCTGTTAACGGTTTTGCCAGCTCACCACTAAGCTCTTAATAATTTTGGGTGTATCTCATCAGGCCCCTGTGACTTATTTGTCTTCACTTTAGACAGCAAACTTAGAACATCTTCCTCTGTAAAGACACATGCATCAAACGATTTATTAGTCATCCTTTCTAGTGGAGGTCCTTCTCCTTTTTCTTTTGTAAAAACTGAACAGAAGTATTCATTAAGGCAGTCGGCTAGCCCTTTATTCTCTTCTACATACCTTCCGTCCTTTGTTTTTAATTTAGTTATTCCTTGTTTTAATTTCCTTTTTTCATTTATATATCTGAAGAATGTCTTATCCCCTTTTTTCATAGACTGAGCTAGTTTTTCTTCTGCCTGCGCTTTAGAAGTTCTTATAACTTGCTTGGCCTCTTTCTGCCTAATCTTGTAGATTTCCTTATCTTCATTGCTCTGTTTTTTTTTATAATTACAAAATGCTAGCTTTTTATTTTTAATGATTTGGGCAACTTCTGCTGAGTACCACAGTGGTCTCTTCCTTTTTTTGCTTTTACTGACAAGTCTAATGCAATTTTCTGTTGCCTTCAATAATGCACCTTTTAAGTAGTCCCATTATTATAAAGTGTTTAAAAGAGGAGGGGAAGATACTAGAAGAGAGAGAGAGGTTGAAGATTTTTGTTAGGTAAGTGGTGACGGCCGGAGAGAGAGACTGGAGTAGGTGTGAGGGAATGGAGTCAGAGGTGCATGTGGTAGGACGAGAAGAAGAGAGGAGCCTGGAGAAATCATTCCTGGAGAACCCTTTTAAGGTGAGCTGCGCGGGGCCCGGAGTGCTTCTCCCACACTCAGTCAGTCACAGAGAGCCATGTCCTTTGGCTCTGGTGACTGACTGGGGTTAGAGAAGCCTCAGTCAGCTGCTATTTGAACATGGAGCCACAGAAAAGGAGGACTCCCAGGCGTCTATCCAGGCCTTGCGCTTAAAGTCGGACGTCTGTCCACCCTATGCAAGTGAGAACCATAGGATCCCCATAATTGGGACAGCTATATTTCCCACATGACAGTGACAAACGTACTGTTCCCATAACTGTGACAGCCATTTTGCTTATATGACAGTCCCCACAGTCATGGTGCTCCCAACTGCAGTACCCCATGCAAAAACAGAAAACACAGAACATTTCATAAAATGAATTAAGTGTGTGTTGCTGTCAATGAAAATTCAAAACCAAACACAATGCAACAGCGCCCTGCAAACACAGAATATATGTTTTACTAAAGCTACTGTATATTCACTATATAAATTAATATGTGGTACTTAGCAAATATATTTTGATCGAAATCATTTGTGCCCATCCACCACAGCAAGGGGACCTCTTTCATAGGGGGACCTTACTCTGCAATGACTCCTCTCGTGCTAACTGGCCTCAAATAAGCTTAGGGGAAGTCTGATCCAGTGATGCACTGCTCTAATTAACCCGTTCATGGCCGCCTTACGTATACATACGTCTACCGCCGGGACATTAAGTATGGTGCCCGCTCGCGCGTGCAGTGGCCTCCATAGCCGCTGAGTGCCTGCTGTTTTAAACAGCAGACACCTGGGGCTAATGTATGCGATCGATGATAATGTTGATCGCACACATTTAACCCCTCAGATGCTGTGGTCAAATGTGACCACGGCATCTGGGAGGATAAAAACTGGCACGCTCCCGACCATGCTCCTGCTCCCCCCAGTGAGGATCGGGGAGCCACAGTGTGTGTGTGGCAGCCCCTGTCCTACTGAGTGAATTAGTTCCTATGGAGAGCCTGCTCTCTAATGATTGCTTGTCATAATTCCCTAGGAGAACTATTAAAAAGTGTAGTACGCCCGTACTATTAAAATCTAAAAATATTTATCCCATACGGCAAACAGAGAAACAGAAAAAAAAAGTCATAATGGCTGTCTTTTGGTCATTTCACCTACCACAGAAATACAGAACCCAAAATGGTATCAATGAAAAGTACAGATCGCCCTGCAAAAAATGAGCCCTCACACTTTTCCAAAGTTTTTTTTTTTTTTTCAGTATTACAACGCAAGAAAAACTATACATGTGGTATAGTTCTAATCATAGTGTCCTGAAGAATGAAAGTAACAGGTTAGTCTTACCACATAGGAAATGCTGTAAAATCAAAACCCATAAAACTATGGCGGAATCATGTCTATTTTATAATTCCACACCATTTGGAATTTTTTCCTGCTTCCCACTACATTGTACGCAACCATAAATGGTGCCATTAGAAAGTACAACTCACACGGCTGTGTGAATGAAAAATAAAAATGTAATGGCTTTAGGAAGGCTAGGAGTAAAAAACTAAAATGAAAAAAACTGAAAATTGCACATCATTAAGAGGTTAGAACAGCCTTGGTAAAGCTGGGTGCTGAGAGAGCAAGACCAAGATGGAGGCAGCTACATCTCCAGAAATCAACTACATAAATATAGCATCACAACCAAATCCATAAGTCAAATACAGCACCAGAACCAAGCCTATAAGCCAAATACAACACCAGAATCAACTACATAAATATATTATGGCAAAAAAATCATATTTAGCATGGCTGGATCTTAACAAGGTTCCAAGTAGAGCTTCAACATGCAACAAGAAGAAATGGGAGTGAGACAAAACATTTTTTGAGCATTCAATTTAATGAAAACAACGAATAAACTGGAACAGGCTGTTTTTCAGCTGATCAAAAGTTTAGGACCACACCTCCAAAAAAAAACTAAACCCCCACAAAACAGAAGTCCAACTTCCAAACATGAACTCAGTAATGAGTAGCTCCGCCGTTATTGTTTATCACTTCCAAAATTCGTTTCGGCGTGCTTGATGCAAGCGTTTCCATGAGGTGAGTGGGAACATTTCTCCAAGTGGTGAAGACGGCCGCACGAAGGCCATCTACTGTCTTGAACTGTTGTCCATTTTTCCCTTGCCATCCATCCCCCAAAGGTTCTCAATTGGATTTAGATCAGGGGAACACGCAGGATGGGCCAAAAGAGTGATGTTATTCTCCTGGAAGAAGTCCCTTGTCCTGCAGGCATTGTGTACTGTAGCGTTGTCCTATTGAAAAACCCAGTCGTTACCACACAGACGAGAGCCCTCAGTCATGAGGAATGCTCTCTGCAACATTTGGACATAGCCAGCGGCCGTTTGACCCCCTGCACTTCCTGAAGCTCCATTGTTCCACTGAAGGAAGAAGCACCCCAGACCATTATGACGCCCCCTCCACTGTGGCGCGTAGAAAACATCTCAGGTGGGATCTGCTTGTCATGCCAGTAACGTTGGAAACCATCAGGACCATCAAGGTAAAAAAAAATCTAATCGGAGAATAAAACTTTCTTCCACCTTTGAATGTCCCATGTTTGGAGCTCTCTTGCAAAGTCCAAACGAGCAGTTCTGTGGCGTTCAAGGAGACAAAGTCTTTGAAGACGTTTTTTGTTTTTGAAGCCCTTCAGTCTCAGATGCCGTCTGATGGTTATGGGGCTGCAGTCAGCACCAGTAAGGGCCTTAATTTGGGTCGAGGATCATCCAGTGTCTTGACAGACAGCCAATTGGATCCTCTGGCTCAGTGTTGATGAAATTTTTTTGGGTCTTCCACTTGACTTTATTGTTCCATAACCCTCAGGATCATTTAAGAAATTCCACCTCAGCAGCGATGGCGCGCTGTGAGAGACCCTGCTTATGCAGTTCAACAACCCGACCACATTCAAAAAGGGAGAGTGTTTTTGCGTTTGCCTTCACAACGTGTGACTACCTGACAGAAAATGACAATTAATCCACATCTTTGCACAGATTTGGCCTTTTAAAGGCATGTGGTCCTAAAATTTGGATCAGCTGAAAAACAGCCTGTTTCAGTTTAATCGTTATTTTCAATTAATTGAATGCTCAAAAAATGTTTTGTCTCACTCTCATTTCTTCTTGTTGCATGTTGAAGCTCTACTTGGAACTAGAGTTAATGCGATACCAAATTTTTGATTCGGTTTCGATACCATGAAAAAGTATTGCGATACTCGATACCATTAGATACCACGCGAAAAAAATAAACTAAAAAAGACACGTGCATTCCGCTTTTTAAAAAATGGCGAATCGCGCAGTTTTTAGTTATTTTTTCTGTTCCGGCATTCACCGCACAGATTTTTTTTTATATTTTAATAGTTTGGACTTTTCTGACGTGGCGATATGTAATATGTTTATTATTTATACATTTTATATGTGAAATTGGGAAAAGGGGGTGATTCATACTTAATATTTTGGTGGGGGTTTTTTTTTACTTTTTTTTTTTTTTACACTTTTTATTTAATAACTATTTCCCCCCTTAGGGGCTAGAACCTGGGATTTTTTTCATCCCTTGTCCTATTCACCCTGATAAAGCTCTATCAGGGTGAATAGGACTTCACACTGTCCCTGCTGCTCTGTGCACACAGCATCAGGGATGTTACCATGGCAGCCAGGGCTTCAGTAGCGCCCTGGCTGCCATGGTAACCGATCGGAGCCCCAGGATTACACAGCCGGGGCTCCGATCAGAAGCTGCCACTGCACCACCAATGAGGGGGAGGGGACCCTGTGGCCACTGCCACCAATGATTTTAATACTGGGGGGTTGAGAGGGGCCGGCGCACTGTGCCACCAATGATTTTAATGGGGTGGGGGGTTGAGTGGGAGGGCGCACTGTGACACCAATGATAATTACCCCTTAATACAGGAGGCGAGTACTGGCAGATCAGCGGCAGTTAACCCCTCAGGGGTTAACTGCCGCTGATCGCAGCTCCCTGTCAGGGGCAGGGTGCCGGCAATGCGATTCTGCTGATGGCACCCGCCTCCTGTATTATGTGTTAAAGTCTTTTCCTGGGTCCAGACTTTAAGTATTAGGCTACACAGAGCGGCGCCCAGCGATGTCCCAGCACTTACTATCAGTCCTGGGCGCCGCTCCGTTCGCCCGCAGTGCCCCATTACTGTCCCCTCTCCTGCTCCATATGCTAATTACTATCGGAGCAATGGGGAGCAGACATCAGCTTTTCTAGTGGGCGTTCCTTCTCCCTAGCTGTAGCGCTGTCCAATCGCAGCGAGAAGGAACGCCCATTAGTGAAGCTGATGTCTCCTCCCCATCGCTCCGATAGTAATTAGCTTATGGAGCAGGAGACAGTAATAGGGCACAGCGGGCGAACGGAGCGGCACCCAGGAATAATGGTGAGTGCAGGGACATTGCTGGGCGCCGCTCTGTGTAGGAAAAGTCGTATAAATTGGTGGCGCAGTGCGCCCGCCCCTCCTCCGCTCCTCTCTTCCCATTGGTGGCAGCGGCAGCACAGGGGGAGGGAGAGACTGCTTCCTTCTCCCCTGTGCTGCTGAGAGAACATGAGCGCGCTGACAGCAGCGCGCTCATGTTCAGAGATACTGCACTGTGCAGAAGCGCAGCCCAGTATCGAAAAAATGGAAATCCCGGTATCGTATCGATACCGGGACAAAAGTATCGATTGGGTATCGAAATTTCGATACCCGCAACAACCCTACTTGAAACCTTGTTAAGATCTAACAATGTAAAATATGATTTTTTGCCATTTTTCAAGTGGTCTTAAACTTTTGATCAGGACTGTAATATTAAGATAAAAACCAAACCATAGACTACGTCAACATTATTAAGAATATAAGCATAGAGTCAGCTCAAATTATGTAAGCTAGAAACGCTCACTTAGATATGCTGAGGCCGGAAGAGGCGTGGCTGGTGTGGTGTAGAATGTACCAGTGAAACGCCCAAGAGGTGGAACTTCCAGTGCCGATAGGTGGAAGTGGCACTTCAGCGTAGTGCAGGCAGCGTGAAACCGCTGCCATAGATACAGGACGCTTCCAGGCGGTAACAGCAATGCGCTCCTTCTTTTTCATTACAGCGCCTAAATAAAGAGCAAAATAGGTGCCCAGATGAAGGGGAACAAACAGGGACATACAATATATACAGAAACCTGGTGCTTCATTTTTGATAAAAGGTGCCAGGGAGTCCCATAAAGATAATGTGTACACACAGTAGGCCTTTTTGGCTAAGATATAACAACATGATTATCGTCTCTACACTGACAAGGTGCCTTAATACTAACTATAATAAAACTGACAATGTTAGAAAACTAATTGGCTATAGGAAACAGGAGAAGGAGATCTGTTCGTTGAGACCCAGTGGGTTCACAGTTTTGAGCCGGTGAATCCACTGGGCCTTCTTACAGAGAATCCTAGTATCCCAGTCCCCACCTCTAGGAGATCTACGCACCACCTCTATCAACTGGAAGCGCCAGAGTGATATTCCAAGACGTGTCTCGCTAACGGTTTATCCCTCCGATGATCGATGTCACCAATGTTGTCCCCCACCCACTGTCGTAGTTACCGTTTCGTTTTGCCCACATAATTAAGTGGGCACGGGCAGGTACATAAATAAACAACCCCTTGGGTTCTACAATTTGCAAAGTCCCTCATGACGTAACTATTTCCTGTGGATGCACTAGAAAAGGGATCTACCCCTTCTATAGGTGATAAGCGGTTTGGGGGGGGACACAATCTCTCAGGTCAGGGTCAAATAGCAGGATGCCCAGAATCTTCTCAGAATCCCCTGAACTTTCTGATTCTGGGCATCATAGGTACCTATAATTCTCATAGTATTGTTATCAGAGACAGAATGTTTACGTGGAACAAGTAAGGAATGCCTGTCCCTATGTAGAGCGAAATGGGATGCTTCTCTAAGGACCTCAGAGGGATATCCCCGCTGGATAAACTTACTTTGCATGTCTTTTGCTTGTACCCGAAAGGATTCAGTAGATGAGCAATTTCTTCGAGTTCTCAAATATTGTCCCTTTAGGATCCATCTTTTTAGACTCATGGGATGGTGGCTGTCCCAACGCAACAAACTATTAGTAGATGTGGGTTTACGGTAGGTGGTAGTGTGTAATTCACCATTGGACTTAGAAATCCGAATATCGAGGAAGGCAATACTTTGGGGATCAATTTCATAAGTAAAACTGAGGCCAGTGGTGTTATTATTCAAATACTTAACAAAGGTCTTAAATAGTTCAATGCCACCATCCCATAACATCAAGATGTCGTCTATCTTCCCACCAGCCCAGGAACAAGTTGGCATAGCTGGGGGTGCAGGGGCTCCCCATAGCCGTGCCCCTGAAGCTGGTGGTAGTAACGAGACTCAAAGAGGAAATAGTTATGTATGAGCACAAATCGCAAAATCGTGAGGACAAATAAGTTATGTGCCTGATATTGATTACCCCTAGACTTAAAAAATATTCTTCCGAACAAAGGCCGCTATCGTGTGGGATGCTAGTGTAGAGAGCCTCCACATCAATAGAGGCCAAATACACATTGTCATAAATCGTGGTGTTTTCGATTTTCAACATAAGGTCGGTCGTGTCCCTCAAATAGCACAGGAGGGAGACCACAAAGGAATGGAGGATCTCATAAATGTATACGCTTGTATTTTGGGTAATGGAGTCAACTCCCGATACTATAGGGCGACCTTTTAGGGGGTGGAAACCCTTATGGATCTTAGGTAGTGCGTAGAAGGTGGGGACCTGGGGGTGCTTCGGTATCATACATTTAAGTTCATCACACAAGATGATTTTATCTTCAAATGCCTGCACAAGAATGGTCTCGAGTATAGTTAGAAATTTAGAAGTGGGATCCCTGTCAAGTACCTTGTAACAAGTTCTATTGGTTAAAAGATTTAAGAACATCTTGCAGTATACTTGATGATCCATCAGTACTATGTTCCCTCCCTTATCAGAAGGTTTAAAGATTAGGGAGGGGTCATTTTCCAAGTTCTTAAGAGCTGTCAGTTAATTTTTGTCAAGATTGCCTGCACCACAGAGGATATATTCGTGAATCCTTTCGATCTCATAAAAATGTTCAGTGCTGGATTATCCTGTGGTGGAGGCATCTTAGTGTATTTTTCTCTTAAAAAAGTGAAGGGTCCCGTACCAAGGGGGCGCTCATTATCGGTCAACAGGGAGTTCAGAGTACACACTCCCTCCAGATCCTCGGCGGTGATCTCTAATAGTGATGTACGAACATCTGCCGGGACGGTTCGCGAACGCGATCAAATGTTCGCGAACCGCAAGTTCGCGGCGGGTCCCATTCATTTTAATGGCAGGCGAACCTGAAAAACCATCAGCTCATATTTGCAGCCAAGAAATAATTACTAGAAGTGCACAAATAGTCCCACAACATGGACAGTAACATACCAGATGTATTATTCGAATTTGCAATCTCCATTCATAATTTTTTTCAATGCGAAATATCGGCAATAAAATTTTTGCGTACTCGTATGCATATATGCACTATACAATACACAAATGCACTATAAAGAAAGTATATTGGTATATAACACCACGCTTCAATCAGTTTTTTTGGGGGGCGACTGGTATATCACACCAGTAGAAATTATTTGTTCCAATAACGCTTGTCCCTCTATATACCTGCAGTATTGCAGCAGAACCGCACACAACTTCCGCACATAGAAAGTATATTATAACATTGTACAAGGAAGGCAATCCATTATAATATACATAAAGATAAAACGTAACCTTTAATAAAAGAAAATGCCTAATCTTGTCTGCAATTGTGGACAAGAATAGGACATGTTCTATTTTTTGGCGGAAACGGAAGCACGGATGCGGACAGCACATTCCGGCCCCATTGAAAATGAATGGGTCTGCACCCGTTCCGCAAACTTGCGGAACGGATGCAGGCCCATTTTGCGGAAGTGTGAATGGAAAAGATATCCCTCAAAATGAAAATAAATTAAATTATTAAAGTTAAGCAAAAAGCATAGATGTGGTAGGCAATAACAAGTGCTCGGTGGCACTAAATCAGGTGCTCAGCAGCACCAAATCAGAAACTATATGTCCTACCACAATCCGGGGGGTTCCAGTGCACATCCATGAATCCCGGAGGGAAAGCCAAAAACATCTATCCCTGGGCTAGATGATGATGTGGTATTGAAGGACAGGGTGGGCAAAGAACTGTCCCTGATATTGCCCTACAGGGGGTGCTGTTCTGGCCCTGATAGCCTAGCCACAGACCACCCGCCCTGATAAGAGCGACCCTGTCCGGACCCTTACCCTATATAAAAATAGCCCTAGTAAGCCCCTAGCCCCTAGGCCGCTGACTTCCAGGTGATCACTATATAGATCTATGTGTTTTTGACTCATTATAAAAGTATGTTCTAAGTATATCGCACCCCTCTGTGTATCAAACCTATCGATAGAACACCTATACCAGTCCTTAACAGGACTTTTGTGGCCCTATTAGCTAGCGTTTGGTGTCAACAACCGATTTTCTATTTATGGTAACAACCCTATTGAAGTCTATGGGCAAGACCACTCTACATAAGGTGTGGAATCGCACAAACAATTAACTTGCTGTGGATTTAAAAATCTGCACGGCAGGTCAATTTCTGCCTGGAAGAAAAAAGAAAAGTGTACATGAGATTTGTCAGATCTCATTCACTTTGCTGGTGCTTTATTACGCTGTGTTTTTTCTGCACAAGATTCCGCACAGAAAAAACGCCAGTAATCCATATTGTGTGCAGTTACCCTGGGTTTACAACAGCTTTATTCTGCTCTATTATACCTGCAGATAAAATAATAAGTACTAAATGCATTTAGCATTTCACCGGACAAAATTGCACAATGCGCCGATCCACGCATTTGATTTTCTTCATGAACCATTGGTCCATGCAGAGAAAATTGCAGCATGCACTTTTTGGGTCCCATTTGTGCGCTAAACTTGGTTCATGGATGAAAACTGATGACATACTGATGCCACAAAAGATTAAAAATACAGAGAAGCAGAATTTAATCAGGGACAAAATTGATTCCACATGGATGCAAAATCGCTTGTTTTTAGCAGGTAGAACACGAGTGAATTTTACAGCGCTAATCTGAACATAGCCTGAGGTACATTTGTGCAAACAATGAAGCATGCATCCCTGCCGAGTATCATACGGTTAGATTGATGGCATCACAGTAGATATCCTAAATGTGAATACAGTGATTGCAGACAACTTTTAACACTCTCAGATACTGATGAAAGTCACCGCTACAAAGGGCTATCCTCTGGCCAATGGAACAGGTTTTGTGATAAAACCCCAACATGATTGAAAGATTTGACAACATGTTGGAAGATTTCCTTGCTCATTATCGATTGCATGAATTAATCTAAACCACTGGTCATCACCTACACTTTACCTGGTTCTCTGTCCAATTGTCTTATCACCCTGTAAAATGATGTAGCATAACCAGGCTACATAGGAAGAGCTAGACACAGGTAATAGTGTTTATCTGCCTTAGCTAGTCATCTAGGGATGGTTGATAAATGTGAATTGGGCTTCAAAACATCCACTTCAACCAGATAATGTTACTGCTTATTCATCCGGTAGTTTAGAGAACACAAGTTTGCATTGACCCTTGACTTATGATCCATGAGAACCAAGGACGAGGTGCGTGTTTATGACTACGGTAATTTATTTAGGTTTTACTGTATTTTTCCAATATAGTCACCAATAAAAAGGACTTGGAAACTTAGCTTCCAATCAACATTCATCCAACAATAGACAGCTAAAGATATCCTCAGCAGTATTTACTGAAGCTCGATAAGCACTTTGGGAGGAAATTTATTATGGGACTCGCTGAAGTTTGCTGGTGGAAAAAAAAAGGCACAAAATTTGTCCTGCACAAACAGTGTTGCTCAACAGGAGTATCATGGCCTCCTGTATCACAAATGATTTACTGTCATTTACATCATAAACTGGTGGTAATTGCAACACAAATCTACACCAGTCTTTCAATAAGTAAGTTATACAGTGGCATGCAAAGGTTTAGGCACCCCTGGTCAAAATTACTGATACTGTTCAAGATGAAATGATCTCCAAAAGGCATATAAGTTAAATATGACATTTTAAGCAATATCATTGTATTATTTTGGTTTTGTACAATTCTAATGTGAAAAAAGGAAAGGGGTGCCTTGCAAAAGTATGACTCAGTTCAAAATGTAATTAAGAAATATTTCTGAGACTCATAGGATTGCTAGAAAAGCAAATCAGAACCCCCGCTTGACCTTCAGAAAAATGTATCAGACTCTGGTATTGTGGTACATTGTTCTACTGTTCAGCAACACCTGTACAAATATGGTCTTCATTGAAGAGTCATCAGAAGAAAACCTCTCCTGCATCCTCACCATAAAATTCAGCGTCAGAAGTTTTTAAAAAAAATATCTAAACATGTCTGATGCATTTTGGAAACAAGTCCTATGGACCGATGAGGTTAAAATATAACTCTTTGGCCACAATGAGCAAGGTATGTTGGGAGAAAAAAAGGGCAAAGAATTTAATTAAAAGAACATCTCTTCAACCATTAATCTTGTGGGTGGATCAATTATGCTTTTGGGTTGTGTTGCAGCCAATGGCACAGGGAACATTTCATGAAATTTCAGAAAATTCTGTAAGCAAACATAACACCAACTGTAAGCTGAAGTTGAAGATAATGATCCTAAACACACCTCAAAATTCACAATACACTACCTCAAAAGGCGCAAGCTGAAGGTTATACTGTACCATGGCTATCACATTCCCTTGAATCTGATCATTGAAAATCTGTATAGACCTCCAAAGAGCAGTGCATGCAAGATGGCCCAGGAATCTCACCGAACTGGAAGACTTTTGCAAAGAAGAATGAATAAACACCGAAAAATAAATAACAAGCACACTGCATACACAGATTTATAAGAAAATAAATCAATATTTTATTAAATATACATTACATTGCATTATTAATATTACATTACTGTTTATGTGACCTATGTTGTGGCTCCTCCATGTGGCTGATCTGTCGATATCATATATGTTTGTAAATTTTAACTTATATTTAATAAATATTGATTTATTTTCATATAAATCTGTGTATCCAGTGTGCTTGATATTTATTTTTTGGTGTTTATCATTTAATTGCATCTGCCAGTGAGGAACAATCTTGGCCCTTTTTCTAGGTGTATTAAAGAAGAATGGATGAAAATCTTTCAAACTGGCTTTTGGCTGGCTACAAAAAGCATATACAAGCTGTGATACATGCCAAAGGGGGTGCTACTATGTACTAACCATGCAGGGTGCCCAACGTTTTATTTTTCCATTTTGTTATTTTGAAAATGTAAAAGATTAAAATAAAAAATGGCTTTGCATGGGGTCAGCGTCATATCCAGAGGTTGTCTCTTCAAAATAGACATATGAGTGCTGCCAGCATTGCTGCAGAGGTTAAATAGGTGGGGGTTCAGCCTTTGCTCAGACCATACACCGCACACTGCATTAAATTGGTCTGCATCGTCCGCTTCTAAAGATGATGCACAAGAAAGCAAGCCCGCAAACAGTTTGCTGAAGACAAGCAGACTAAGGACATGGATTACTGGAACCATGTCCTGTGGTCTGATGAGACCAAGATAAAATGATATGATTCAAATGGTGTCAAGCGTGTGTGGCGGCAACCAGGTGAGGAGTACAAAGACAAGTGTGTCTTGCCTACATTTCTGCATAGTGGTGGAAGTGTCATGGCTTGGGACTGCATGAGTGCTGCCGACTGTGGGGAGTTACTGTTCATTGAGGGCACCATGAATGCCAACATGTACTGTGACATACTGAAGCAGAGCATGATCCTCTCCCTTAGGAAACTGGGCTGCCGGGCTGTATTCCAACATGATAACGACCCCAAACACACCTACAAGACTACTGCCTTGCTAAAGAAACAGGGTAAAGGTGCTAGACTGGCCAAGCATGTCTCCAGACCTAAACCCTATTGAGCATCTGTGGGGCATCCTCAAGGAAAGTGGAGGAGCGCAAGGTCTCTAACACCCACCAGCTCCATGATGTCATGGAGGAGTGGAAGAGGATTCCAGTGGTATCCTGCGTAGCTCTAGTGAACTCCATGCCCAAGAGAGTTAAGGCAGTGCTGGCAAATTATGGGGGCCAGCAAAAATATTGACACTTTTGGCACAATTTGGCCATTTTCACTTAGGGTTGTACTCACTTTTCAGCCCTATTTCACCTTAAGGACTTGGCCATTTTTTGCAAATCTGACCAGTGTCACTTTAAGTGATGATAACTTTAAAACGCTTTGACTTACCCAGGCCGTTCTAAGATTGTTTTTTCGTCACATATTGTACTTCATGACACTGCTAAAATTGGGTCAAAAAAGTTAATTTTTTTGCATAAAAAAATACCATATTTACCAAAAGGTCTGAAAAATTAGCAAATTTCAAAGTTTCAGTTTCTTTACTTCTGCAATACATAGCAATACCCCCAAAAATTGTGATGACTTTACATTCCCCATATGTCTACTTCATGTTTGTAGCATTTTGGGAATGATATTTTATTTTTTGGGGATGTTACAAGGTAACATGGTTTTTTGACACCATGTCCCATTTGAAGCCCCCATGATGCACCCCTAGAGTAGAAACTCCATAAAAGTGACCCCATCTAAGAAACTACACCCCTCAAGGTATTCAAAACTGATTTTACAAACTTTGTTAACCCTTTAGGTGTTGCACAAGATTTAATGGAAAATAGAGATACAATTTCCAAATTTCCCTTTTTTGGCATATTTTCCATTTTAATATTTTTTTTACAGTTATAAAGCAAGGGTTAACAGCCAAACAAAACTCATTATTTATGGCCCTGATTCTGTAGTTTACAGAAACACTCCATATGTGGTCGTAAACTGCTGTACGGGCACACTGCAGGGCGCAGAAGAAAAGGAATGCAGATTTTGCTGGACTGGTTTTTTTTGACACCATGTCCCATTTGAAGCCCCCCTGATGCACCCCTAGAGTAGAAACTCCGAAAAAGTGACCCCATTTTGCAAACTACGGGATAGGGTGGCAGTTTTGTTGGTACTAGTTTAGGGTACATATGATTTTTGGTTGCTCTATATTACAATTTTTTGTGCGGCAAGGTAACAAGAAATAGATTTTCTGGCACGTTTTTTTTTTTGTTATTTACAACATTTATCTGACAGGTTAGATCATGTGGTAATTTTATAGAGCAGGTTGTCACGGACGCGGCGATGATGTATTCAATTTTTATTTATGTAAGTTTTACACAATGATTTAATTTTTAAAACAAAAAAAATGTTTTAGTGTCTCCATAGTCTAAGAGCCATAGTTTTTTCAGTTTTTTGCGGGATGAGATGACGGTTTGATTGGCACTATTTTGGGGTGCATATGACTTTTTGATCGCTTGCTATTACACTTTTTGTGACGTAAGATGACAAAAAATGCCTTTTTTTACACCGTTTCTATTTTTATTTTTTTACGGTGGTCACCTGAGGGGTTAGGTCATGTGATATTTTTATAGAGCCGGTCGATACGGACGCGGCGATACCTAATATGTATACTTTTTTTATTTATTTAAGTTTTACACAATGATTTCATTTTTGAAACAAAAAAAATAATGTTTTAGTGTTTCCATAGACTAAGAGCCATAGTTTTTTCAGTTTTTGGGCGATTATCTTGGGTACAGTATGATTTTTGCAGGATGAGATGACGGTTTGATTGGTACTATTTTGGCGTACATGCGACTTTTTTGATCACTTTTATTACCTTTTTTTGGAAGTAAGGTGGGCAAAATTTCAATTTTCTAATCGTTTTTTTTTTTTTATGGCGTTCACCGTGCGGGGAAAGTAACATGACCGTTTTATAGATCAGGTCGTTACGGACGCGGCGATACCAAACATGTGTAGGGAATTTTATTTTTTTCATTTTTAATCAGTGATAAATGTGTTTTTTGATTTTTACTTTTTTTTCACTTTTTTAAACTTTTTTTTTGACCCAGACCCACTTGGTTCTTGAAGATCCAATGGGTCTGATGTCTGTATAATACAGTACAGTACACTATATAGTGTTTTGTACTGTATTTTACTTACACTTTGTCTGAACAGATCTCTACCTTTAGCACAGATCTGTTCAGCACCATGGACAGCAGGATGCCTGAGACAGCGTCCTGTTGCCATGGGAACCTTCCCCGTCTGCTCAGTAGTGGTCAGAACTTCGCAGACGGGGATGGGTAAGGAGGGGAGCTGTCTGGGGGCTCTCTCTCTCTCCATCGGGGGCTGCAAAGGCACAGCAGCCCCCCGATGGGAGAGGGAGGGAGCTCCCTCTTACTGTTAACTTTTTCCGTACGGACCGCGGTATGGAAAGGGTTAAACGGCTGACATCTGTATACCCACTGGTATACCCACTGGCCACCAACGAATTTTCAAGAGGAGGCGGGCGGGGGATCGCGATCCCGCCTGCCGCACCGCCCGCCTCCCGCACCGCCCCCACAGCCAACAACTCCCCCCCCTGCACCACCCGCCGGCAAAAAATCATGCAGGGGTGCAGGGGGGGTGCAAAATCTATATTTTAGGGACACTAAAGTTTCTGATCCCCGCGGTCAGGGACCGCAGGGATCATAAACTGCAGAGAGCGCAGCAAACCGCAGGTCTGAATTGACCTGCGGTTTGCGGCGATCGCCGATACGGGGGGGTTGCATGACCCCCCCGGCGTTGTGACAGGATGCCGGCTGAATGATTTCAGCCGGCAACCCGTTCCGATTAACCCCCGCGGTGCCGGAATCGCGATTTAAAGTTAGGACGTACCGGTACGCCCTGAGTCCTTAAAGGGTTTCTGTCACCCCATTAAACAGTTTTTTTTTTTTTTCATTAATAATAATCCCTATAGTGCGATCTCTTGATACATAATAAAATTAATCATTTTGATTCAGTAGATTTAGCTAAAAAACGATTTTTAAAATATGCTAATTACCTTGCTGGTAGCTGCCGCATCCTCCGTTCGTAATAACGCCCCCTCGGCATGCTGATTGACAGGGCCAGGGAAGGGAATCCTTCTCTGCTGGCGCTGTTCGAATTCGAAATCTCGCGCCTGCGCCGTACCTGGCTTCAATCGGCGCAGGCGCACTGAGAGGCGGCCGCTCGCTCGACCACTCCATCCTCAATGCGCCTGCGTCGATGACGTCATCGCATACACCCGGAAGAGAAGACGCCGGCGTCATTGAGGATGGAGCGGTCGAGCGAGCGGTCGCCTCTCAGTGCGCCTGCGCCGATTGAAGCCAGGTACGGCGCAGGCGCGAGGTGAGGTGTTCCGCGGCCGAGAGCGGTCCGTGGTAACCCGGCCGGGATTCCTGAAGCGCACGGTGTCATAGCAACCAATGACGCCGTGCGCTCCTGCTGTCAGAAGGAATCCCGGCCGGGTTACCACGGACCGCTCTCGGCCGCGGAACACGGCCGTGTGCATGAGGCCTAAAGACAATTTGTCTTACCATGGACTGATGAACAGCAAGGCTTTTGGAGATACTTTTATAACCCTTTCCAGCTTTATGCAAGTCAAGAATTGTTAATCGTAGGTTGTCTGAGAGCTCTTTTGTGCGAGGCATCATTCACATCAGGCAATGCTTTTTGTGAAAAGCAAACCCAGAACTAGTGTGTGTTTTTTATAGGGCAGGGCAGCTGTAACCAACACCTCCAATCTCATCTCATTCATTGGACTCCAGTTGGCTGACACCTCACTCCAATTAGCTCTTGGAGATGTCATTAGTCTAGGAGTTCACATACTTTTTCCACCTGCACTGTGAGTGTTTACATGGTGTGTTCAATAAAAACATGGTAACATTCAATTCTTTGTGTGTTATTAGTTTAAGCAGACTGTGATTGTCTATTGTTGTGACTTAGATGAAGATCAGATCACATTTTATGACCAATTTGTGCAGAAATCCATATAATTCCAAAGGGTTCACATACTTTTTCTTGCAACTGTATATTGATTTTCAGTTAATTCAGGGTGGGTAAACAATTGAGGGGAGGAGGAGTGGAGTCTGATAAATAGAGAGAGGCATATTTCTGTAATAAGTTACAAAGTCTTCCGTTGTGCTTTTTAGATATGGAAGTTTTATCTTTATAATTGGAGGTACACATTTAAAAAAGAAACTCTCTAAATCTCTCTGCAACCATGTACAAATACTTGCTAGCACATCTTTATTGGTAGATGCAGAATACATTTAAAATAGATCTATCATCAGAACATGCTCTCCTCTTATACCAAACAGTGTAATAGCCCTCCGGAAAGAATATAGTGGATTTATAATTATTAGTTTGCTGTATTGAACCGACACCCTGCCTGCCTTTACCTGTCTCTTTCCACCAATCATTGACAGCCATTGTACATACTGGCCTATATACAGTTGCAAGAAAAAGCATGTGAACCCTTTGGAATGATATGGATTTCTGCACAAATTGGTCATAAAATGTGATCTGATCTTCATCTAAGTCACAATAATAGACAACCACAGTCTGCTTAAACTAATAACACACAAAGAATTAAATGTTACCATGTTTTTATTGAACACGCCATGTAAACATTCACAGTGCAGGTGGAAGTATGTGAACCCTTGGATTTAATAACTGGTTGAACCTCCTTTCGCAGCAATAACTTCAACCAAACGTTTCCTGTAGTTGCAGATCAGACGTGGACAACGGTCAGGAGTAATTATTGACCATTTCTCTTTACAGAACTGTTTCAGTTCAGCAATATTCTTGGGATGTCTGGTGTGAATCGCTTTCTTGAGGACATGCCACAGCATCTCGATCGGGTTGAGGTCAGGACTCTGACTGGGCCATTCCAGAAGGCATATTTTCTTCTGTTTAAGCCATTCTGTTGTTGATTTACTTTTTATGCTTTGGGTCGTTGTCCTGTTGCAACACCCATCTTCTGTTGAGCTTCAGCTGGTGGACAGATGGCCTTAAGTTCTCCTGCAAAATTGTTTTGATAAACTTGGGAATTCATTTTTCCTTCGATGATAGCAATCCGTCCACGCCCGGACGCAGTAAAGCAGCCCCAAACCATGATGCCCCCACCATCATACTTCACAGTTGGGATGAGGTTTTGATGTTGGTGTGCTGTGCCTCTTTTTCTCCACACATAGTGTTGTGTGTTTCTTCCAAACAACTCAACTTTGGTTTCATCTGTCCACAGAATATTTTGCCAGTACTGCTGTGGAACATCCAGGTGCTCTTATGCAAACTGTAAACGTGCAGCAATGTTTTTTTTTGAACAGCAGTGGCTTCCTCTGTGGTATTCTCCCATGAAATCCATTCTTGTTTAGTGTTTTAGATACGACTTTTGTAAGTCTTTAGCTGACACTCTAGGATTCTTCTTCACCTCATTGAGCAGTCTGCGCTGTGCTCTTGCAGTCATCTTTACAGGACAGCCACTCCTAGGGAGAGTAGCAGCAGTGCTGAACTTTCTCCATTTATAGACAATTTGTCTTACCGTGGACTGATGAACAGCAAGGCTTTTGGAAATACTTTTATAACCCTTTCCAGCTTTATGCAAGTCAACAATTCTTAATCGTAGGTCTTCTGAGAGCTCTTTTGTGCGAGGCATCATTCACATCAGGCAATGCTTCTTGTGAAAAGCAATCCCAGAACTGGTGTGTGTTTTATTATAGAGCAGGGCAGCTGTAACCAACACATCTCATCTCATTCATTGGACTCCAGTTGGCTGAAACCTCACTCCAATTAGCTCTTGGAGATGTCATTAGTCTAGGGGTTTACATACTTTTTCTACCTGCCCTGTGAATGTTTACATGGTGTGTTAAAAACATTAAAACAATAAAAACATGGTAACATTTCATTCTTTAAGCAGACTGTGATTGTCTATTGTTGTGACTTAGATTTATGACCAATTTGTGCAGAAATCCATATCATTCCAAAGGGTTCACATACGTTTTCTTGCAACTGTATATCTGCAGCTGCCACTAGGTATAAAAAACTAAGTACATAAGTAACAGAAATTCAGAGAAAAGCAGTGAGGTATGCCCCTTTCGACAATTCATTTTTGGGAGATGCTTTCCCCCAAAATGATAACAGAAAATCATGCTGCTGGGATCCCCATCAATCATGTGTAATCTTTGGGGATACCTAGCCGCAACTGTTTAGTTTACCTGTAGTGCCATCAACGGGTAAATTAGGTATTAGGCATTGCCTATGAAAGTCAATGGTCTGTCTCCAGAATGAGAGAGAAGCTCTTTTAGCTGTCCTTTGCTAATGGATGTTTGGCTAATGGAGAAGGATCTTGAATCGGTGATTCTTCTGTATTAACTCAGAATGCACTAATAAGATGTAGCGGTTGAGGTGCAGTTAAAGGATAACTGTCACATTTAGACCCTAATTTCAATTTTCATATATGTAGTTACTAATAACATGATATTCCAGAAACAGTTACTATTTGACTGACTTACCCCATATTTAATAAGATTCAGCCCTTAGCAACCAGTCTGCATAAAACTGCAATTTCACTATTCAGTTAAGATGGCCACCACTGCCCTCACCCTGAGGCTAATCCCGCCTGCCCTCACTAGCCAGTAACAATAGCCCCCCAAAAGTGTCAGTAACCAGAGCCCTCCCCCCTAAAGAGTTAATCTCCTGCAGCACAAAGGGGTCCTCTTACCACACGTTGCTTTCATTTATACACTGAGCAGATGGCAGATCTCCCTTCTCTGTTGTGCGCTGCTTCAACTCTGCATTCTCCAGCTCTGCTGAGTGAGGGAGCGTCAAGCGCAGGGACAGGGAGAAGTGCAGACAGCCCAGGCACTGTTATTAGCTGCTGGGGAGGACCTGGCTTTAATCATTTACTTACAGTCCCTGGCTGTCAGTAATGTGACCCTGCACGTGTGCTCCGTCTATCAACAGATAGACAGACCATGCCTAGCAACCCTATTTTAAGCACAGGTAAAAGTTGGCAGTACGGGGAACAAAAATGTGGAATTAAGGGGTAATTGAATACACAGTGAAAAGTTGAAATAGGGCCACCAAGGTGATATTAATCACCACAATCCAATACTCCAAAAAAAATATATTAGACAGTTATCCTTTAAAACCACATAAAAAGTACATCTGAAAAACACCATGCAGTTTTGCTTCTGTACTGAGATGCTGTTATTAGCCGCTTGTTTTTTGCAGGTAAAAAAAATGTGTTTAACCATTTGTGAAAAAACGTAGCACAGCAGACTGATGCATTTGTTTTCAGATGCTTTTGATGATGTGTCCTTAACCCCATCTCAACTGCTATTGGTAAATATACATTAAATGGGTTTTCAAAGCCCATGACATATTTTACAAAGAGCTGTCAATGGTATAAAAAATTAAAAGGAGCAATACTCCTCTTCCTCCTGTCACTGCTGTGCATGCACCTCTCCAGTGGTCCCCCGCAGGTCACTGTTCACCTGGCTCCAGTGATGTTGTGTTGATGCGATATGTGACTACTGAGGCATGGTGGCCTCACTGTTCACAGCATGTCATCCCCACAGCCAGTGATTGGCTGCAGTGGTGATGTGCTGAAATGCCACAAAATCACTGGTGCCTACACACCACATAATTGCAGGAGCTCAGTAAATAGTCAGGAGACCAGTTAAGCATCGGCAAGGTATTGGGTAGGTGAGTATAAGGGTGGTGCCTCACTTAACGGCTGCCTCATAGTTTTGCCGCAGCCCCAGGGTGGCCAAATACTGAAAGTCAACAGCCAGTTAAAAGTTAATTTGAAAACTGTGAAGACTTGGGGCTGCGTGTTGGATGTAGCTCAGACGTGTGGTGGGTGCTTCATGGGACGCCACACATATTTCTCTTGTTAATTTATAATACTGACAGCTGTTTATAAAAAAAACATGGGGTTGGAAAATCGAGAAATAATACCTATGGTCCCAGCTATAACATATGGTGAGCTGAATGCATATGACAAACGGTAGGGAATAGAGGAGTTGTAATACTTTACTGTCGGTCATCCCCCATGCCTTTTGTCAGTATTTCTGCAGTCCCTCTATTGACTTATTTATTAGAACTTTAAATCTTTCTTTTACTCAAATCTTTGCCAGAGGACACTAAAATTTCTCTATTCTCTTAGAACAGAATTTCCCAAAGGACAAGGGGTTTTATCCACAGAACTGCCCTGGCACTGAGAGACTCATGTGAAAGACATTGAGATGGAGCAGCAGGCAAAAGCAATTTAATTTCCAAACATATAGAGACTGCAGGTTTAGAGAGTAGCATGTGCAGGTAAGAAAGTGATTAGCCATAACAATTGATTATTCTTCCTATCTAGCATTCCAACCCAAGGCCTCTTTTACACAAGCGATAGGGATCGAGTCTGTTCAGTGAAAAATTGATGATTTTGCATGCAAGTTAAATCAGTTTGGTCTGCAACTGCATTCAATGGGGGTAATTTACGAAGCGCACTGCACTTGTTCTAGGTGTAAAAAAGGTTGCGCAGGTGTTTTTGTTTCGCATTGAAGTTTTGGGCGTGGTGAGGGAGTGACGGGGGAATGCTTGGAGCCAGAACATTGGCCCTGGCAAATTTACTAATATTTACCCCTGAAGACAGGTTTAAATGTTGGTGTAAAACTACGCTACTCAGGGAGGGGAGTAGTTTTACTCGACTTGCACACTATGCCAGAGATGCGCCTACTTTATGATGAGACACACGCCTTGTCATCAATTAGGCACAAGGTACGACAGCGCAGAGGGGAAACAAATTAAATGATCGCAATTGTTTCCATCGAACAACTGCTCATTCCATTTAAGTGAATGGAACGAGCAGGTGTAGTTTCACTGCACCACTGCTACATGGAAGACGGCATGCAGTTAAAAATTAAAGAGGACAGTGCTCACTCAAGTGCTGCGTATGCTCCAAATAGCTCATCGTAAGGTGCCTGGAGTCAGACTCATGCCAATCGGATATTGACAACTTATCCTGAGGATAAGTCGTCAAGATTATGCTACTGCACAAACCGTTTAAGGAATGGACATACAGGTTAGGCTGTGTTCACACGTTGTGGTCTACAGGGCAGTTTTGGTTTTCCAAAATCATAACAACACCATTGTGGTTTTGCTGTTATATCCGATAACTGTGGCAAACACTTCACCGTGGCCATATGTGAACACAGCCCTAGATTTTTGTCGGCAGATGATATTGTACTTTTGGTACTCACCAAAAATAAAAGGTCATGAAGGCTCTAGTTATCTGGCAGACACATTGAAGTATACATTTCGCTCAACTGAACTTGTTATTAGCGATAACATAGAACCATCCGTAAGGCTGAAAAAGCATAAATCCACGCAGTCCAGCCTTCTATCATACACTCATTTTCTGAATGAAACCAAAAGCAAATCTATATGAACAGTTGTTCATAATTTTAAAAAGAAAATTCACCCTGACTCCAAAAATATTTAAAAAGGGTTATCCAAGCTCAAACAAAAAACATATCAATGGTGGGAAATAGAATAGAATAAAATAATAATAGAAACATTACTTATCTAATAGATCCCCTGCTACCCCAGTGCCACCTCTCCAATGCAACCTGCCGAACTTTGCTTAATGTGCTGTAGGAAACGTTGACTCAGGTGACCTCTGACTGCAGTTGTACTGCTGAGTCCAGTAATTGGTTGTAACTAGAGATGAGCGAATTTCCGCTTATGAAATTCGTTCACACTTCGTTTGTTGGTTAAAGGTGAATTGCGTTATGGATTCCGTTATCAAGGACCATAACGCAATTCTATGATGGAATGCATAACTGAATGCCTTTAGAGGCATGCGTTATGGTCCTTGGTAGAGGCATTGCGTTATGGTCCTTGGTAACGGAATCCATAATGCAATTCCCCTTAAACCAACAAATGAAATGTGAACGAATTTCAAAATATGCTCATCTCTAGTTGTAACCATCACAGGTCAACTTGACGTCAGTCCTGCAGTACAGTAAATGAAGACTGGCAGGCAAAACGGCCATAAAGAACCATACAAAGGGGTAAGAGGCCCCCAGGATAAAGGGTAGTAGTGAGGAGTTTCAGATAGATAGGAATAGTTTACAATAAAGGTTTCTTTGTTCAGAATGACTGTGGTGGAAACTTATACACTCACCTAAGGAATTATTAGGAACACCTGTTCTATTTCTCATTAATGCAATTATCTAGTCAACCAATCACATGGCAGTTGCTTCAATGCATCATGGGGTGTGGTCCTGGTCAAGACAATCTCCTAAACTCCAAACTGAATGTCAGAATGGGAAAGAAAGGTGATTTAAGCAATTTTGAGCGTGGCATGGTTGTTGGTGCCAGACAGGCCGGTCTGAGTATTTCACAATCTGCTCAGTTACTAGGATTTTCACCCACAACCATTTCTAGGGTTTACAAAGAATGGTATGAAGAGGGAAAAACATCCAGTATGCGGCAGTCCTGTGGGCAAAAATGCCTTGTGGATGCTAGAGGTCAGAGGAGAATGGGCCGACTGATTCAAGCTGACCTGAAATAACCACTCGTTACAACCGAGGTATGCAGCAAAGCATTTGTGAAGCCACAACACGCACAACCTTTAGGCGGATGGGCTACAACAGCAGAAGACCCCACCGGGTACCACTCATCTCCACTACAAATAGGAAAAAGAGGCTACAATTTGCACGAGCTTACCAAAATTAGACTGTTGAAGACTGGAAAAATGTTGCCTGGTCTGATGAGTCTCAATTTCTGTTGAGACATTCAAATGGTAGAGTCCGAATTTGGCGTAAACAGAATGAGAACATGTATCCATCCTCTGATGGCTACTTCCAGCAGGATAATGCACCATGTCACAAAGCTCGAATCATTTCAAATTGGTTTCTTGAACATGACAATGAGTTCACTGTACTAAAATGGCCCCCACAGTCACCAGATCTCAACCCAATAGAGCATCTTTGGGATGTGGTGGAACGGGAGCTTCGTGGATGTGCATCCCTCAAATCTCCATCAACTGCAAGATGCTATCCTATCAATATGGGCCAACATTTCTAAAGAATGCTATCAGCACCTTGTTGAATCAATGCCACGTAGAATTAAGGCAGTTCTGAAGGCAAAAGGGGGTCCAACACCGTATTAGTATGGTGTTCCTAATAATTCTTTAGGTGAGTGTATATGTAAAAAAGATATATGACTTTTTTCACATGAGCAGGTTCAGCATGGTTCCACTATGGTTGGTCTTTTTCAAGTAAGATCTGGTGAACCAGGATGACTTTCTGCTTTGCACTCATTTGCACTCATTTACTGGTGCTATCTTCTGTGTCTCAGTGATTGAAAGATAGTTTAATGGTAATTGCATAAAGGGATTAGGGTTGGAGTAGAAGGGTGTAAAGTGATTGTCCAGTTTCCAATATTAATGACCTATCCTCAGGACAGGTCATCAATATCGGATCAGCGGGGGTCTAACTCCCGACACCCCTGCCAATCAGTTGTTTGAAGAGACTGTAGCACTAGTATGTGTGCTATGTTCTCTTCACTGCTTACCACATGGTTGCCTTAGCTGGATGTTTTTTATAGACAACCACACTCCCACCTTGAACTTGTGGGCTGCGTGCAAATCAGACATGCATTTAGCACAAAGAGCAGAGTGAACCATACTCCACAATAACTTAAGTATCTTGATCCTCTGTCTGACCAATAGAACTTCAAAATCCACACTACTAGTAAATGAATATGCTTTGGGGTGAAAACCATAATAACAGAAGAATTGAGAGACATTATTGGATGTATGAGAATTGCTATAAACAAACTCTGCCCAAGGCAGAAACTGAGACTGATCATCATGTAATTGTGAGAAAACACTGGAAATATTGCTCTAATGTCTGGTTCACGCTCTCTCTGTCTGACCGTTAGTCTGTGGATGGTAGGTGGTGGAGAAGCTCAGAGCAATACCTAAATTAACACAGGAAGCTTTCCAAAACCTGGCTACACACTGCGAACAATGATTTCTGGTCTACCATGACGTCTCATCACATGTTGAATAAAGAGAGTAGCTGTCACGAGTAGGAGGTCCCAGGAGAGACCACCGCGTCGTCATGCAATAAACAAACGGAAATCAGGTACAGACACATAAGAGTTTATTGCACAAACGAAACATGAAAGGCAGCACAGAGAAAACATGAGCTCTATGTACCGTCAGCACAGTGGGAGAAAACCCCCACTGCGCCACTGTCTAGTAATACTCCAGAGGGGCGTAACTAAGCAACTCCTGGTTTTCACTAGAGCCCTAGATGGTAGGGTTAGACTTAGCCGCAGAAAGTTGCCAGGGTCCACTCTGGAGCGTGACCTAGACAGTGACAGCAGGAGCGAATGGACAACAGGTACCAGAAGGTACCGACGGCACATAGGCAAACATAACAGACAGGTAAATACAAAACAGGGCAAATAATAACACAAGCAGGAGTTCATGCAAGGGAGCAGGAGTGGCAATGAGCAGAGAAGGACTTGCTCCACCAGAAGTAAACTGCATGGCCTTGTCATGCCACTCTGCTGCAAAGGCTTGCAGAACACAGACATCAGAATAAACACAAAGTAACTAAAACATAACTGACAGAACAGATAACAGAAAGACAGGAAGGAAGACATCAGAGAACATAAATGAACAAGTAGGGAAACCCACAGAGCACAGACAAACAGACACGGATCCCATGGGTCAGCAGCATGGGAGACAGAGTAGAAACCAGGAGCAGCACAAGACAACACACACCAGGAGAGCTGACACAGAACTGAGGAAACCTCAGCCTTAAATACAGGTTCCATGGGTGCAGCAGAGAGACCACACCCATGGAGCAGACAGAGGATTAACTCCTAATAGGAACACAGGGGAGTTAACCCATACAGAACCACAAATAATACACAGGAACAGAACTTCAGCGAGGAGCGCCGAACAAGCAAGAAC
The DNA here is from genome assembly GCF_905171765.1 of Bufo bufo. Taxonomy (NCBI): domain Eukaryota; kingdom Metazoa; phylum Chordata; class Amphibia; order Anura; family Bufonidae; genus Bufo; species Bufo bufo. The sequence continues at coordinate 98,714,374 of NC_053389.1, read as the reverse complement.
GGAAGGTCACAGCCAGAGATAATGGCTGTGACAGTAGCTAACATATCTGCAGAGGGTGCCGTTTTATTGAACTTGCCCAGAGTGGAGTCCCACGACTTGGGCAATTCAGCAATAAAGTCCAAGAATATGTATGTCCCTGATCTCTTGGGTTGGGTTATGGTTTTAAATTAGCAAAATGCAGGAGACCTAAGATTTCTAGGAACAAGCATTAGTTCTGTGGGTTTCTCTGTAGATACCTGAGAATAAACCTGCAAAAGTAAAACAGAAATGATATGTGTTAACCCTGCTACAAGTGTATCAGGAGAAATGATAGAAGAAGGTACAGTAGCCTCCCCGGTACAGGATATTGGCATTTAGATATTTAGAATCTTGACAGAAGGTCATGAAAAGTCAAGAGAAAAATAAGAGAAAAAAAAGCCCATCTAGTCTGCTTGGAGTTAAACCTCTTAGTATACTCTATGGGGTAGATTTATCAAAACTGGTGTAAAGTAGAACTGGTTTAGTTGTCCATAGCAACCAATCAGATTCCACCTTTCATTTCTCAGAGCTCCTTTTTAAAATGAATGGTAGAATGCTATGGACAACTAGACCAGTTTTGATAAATACCCCCTTGATACAAAAGGTTCTTATGGCCTGTATAAACAACAACTGGGAACTTGTCCCTCTCCAACCAGCTTTATTTTTTAAAGGCCTATTTTATTCCCAACAGCTCCCTGTTACCTAAATTATAGTTTCATTCGGCAGCAGAAAACTTTTTGGAGAAGAAAGTACATGAATGCAAGTGCTCCCACATTAGAAGCATCTCAACAATAAGCTGCATCTCAACATCTGGATGTCTCAAGATTGGACCAGAAGAGAATAAGGTCTTAAGGGTAGAAAATGCCTTACTGTCTTTAAAAGACCAATCTGCTTGATTAGCTCCTTTTAAGTTAGAGTCATAATGGGAGCCACAATAGACTAAAACAATTGGCAAATCCTGAAATATTTGCCCTGCCTTGAAATTAATAGCAAGTGCCAAATCCTGGATGGCCTATAAGTTAGGCCTCATGCACACGACAGTTGTTTTTATCGGTCCGCAAAACGGGGTTCCGTTGTTCCGTGATATGTGTCCGTTTTTGCTTCTGTTGTGTTTCCGTGGTCTCCCGTTTTTTTTGCGGACCGTCAGAAAACAAGGAAGGGTAAAAAAAAAGAAAATTTAATAACTCCACCCAGGATACTGGTATATATGCAGGTCACCTGAGTTTTGTTTTGTGGCCATTTTCTGTAGTCTTTACAGGGTACAGAGGTTCTTTTGGTTGCTTGTCTTTGCTGTTTCACCATGGCGGATGACTCCGAGGAAGAGGAATTGGCTTATTTCTCGGCGATGGGGACAGCGCACTCTTTTGTTGGAAGAGGATTCTAGTAGAAGGCGGCGATTTTGGGTCCATCCGATTGTTTCTCAACGCTACTGGAAAGGACACTTTCATACCCTCTACCAAGATCTTCGCCTGCATCCTGAGAAGTTTTTTTCCTTCTGTCGGATGTCAGTGACTACATTTGATTGCTTGCTGTCATCTCTACGTACTGTCCTTACCTTCATGGACACCAATATGAGGCGCAGCATTTCTCCTGAGGAAAGGCTCATCGTCACGTTGAGGTAAGCAATATTTTACGTTTATAGTTTCAACAGTAATGTGCACTGCTTCTGTCAGGAGGAACATGTGTTAGAAAATGGCCGCTGTTAGACATGTGCTACTGTTTGCTGAAGTAACCTTTCTTTGCCCATAATGTTTTGTGAACATTGTTATGTCCTTTTTTTTTTTTTTTACTTGAATCCCTGAAACATAGCATGGCAATATTAAAGGTTGTCAATTCTTTTTAGTAGGTTTCAAATTTGTGTTCAGCTAACGTCATCATCAGCATAATGTTCACATCATTCTTAAGTCACCCATAACCTTCTGCATTTTAAAGGGTCTAAACACAGTTGTTGTAACTTAGTTGTGGTAGTACTGCCCACACCCCAATCGCTGGTAGTGTTTGGTTCATACACACAAAATCAATTTTTTTTTTTTGTTTAGTCGACAATGGACATAGATTGTTTAAAATCATGTCTTGTATACAACATTATAGGCGAATCATGTATCTGATGTTCCCTTTGTTGTTCAAATTCTTTTATTAGAGAGAGCCAATATAAGAACAATACAATGAAAAGCAGCTTGAATACAAATCAAGGATGAGTACAATATTTGTGCACAATTATCTGATCACATTTACAGTATGCATATAACTTTTAGAAAACTGGATGTGGAAAAATAACTCGTGATCCCATCTTCCATTGTAAAGGCATCTCATAACCTTAGTTTCAAGTGGAGATGTATAGAAAGCTCCAACGTATACTGCACAACAAGTGACAACAAACAAGGACAAGACCACATAGGGAAAGGAGGGGGAGAGGGGAGGGGATTTCCTGATAATACAAGTAGTGTTATATTAAACAATGTGGAGTAATTCCCAAGGCACTCGAACCCCAAGTAGAATACTCCATAACTTGGACGGAACTGTTAGTGCAGGTAGAGATAATGAAATCCTGCAAGGAAGATGAAGTTTCCCTCAGAACTGGCGACACCCCTATTTAGCCAAGTGACAAAATCAGGAGATCCCTTGAACAGGATCCAAGGAGTCCAAATTTTTAGAAACTTGGTGGAGTTACCCATGTCCTCCGCCCAGAGCTCCTCCATTCTGTAGATTTTTTCGAAAGTGATAAGCCAGTACCTAGGGAGAGGGGCGGATGTGGATTTCCAAAATCTAGGAATTACCAGGCGAGCAGCTTGTACAAAGAATCTCAGGAGACCCTTTTTCAGAGCGGAGATAGAACTAGGAAACATGGAAAGCAAAGGACCCTCAGGGGTCCATCTGGAGGAGCTACCGCTGACCATATCATATAAATCATTAATAGCTTCCCAAAAAGGAGTGATTTTGCTGCAGAACCACCAGATATGGGACATGTTGCCCTCCTCTCGACCACACCTCCAGCAAGAGCTAGGACATGAAGGAAAGAAAGAGTGTAGTAGGGCCGGGGTCCTGTACCATCTGGACATAATCTTAAAGTTCTTCTCTTGGAGTCCGCAGCTGATAGATGACTTATAAGATAACTCGAATGCCTTCTCCCATAGGTCAGTAGAAAAGGATTGCCTATGTTCTTTTTCCTAGGGAGGACAAAAAGTCTCTTAAGCTGATGTACTTAAGCCATGCCCCTTTAGATGCCCTCTCTGGAAAGGAGGAAAGCGGCTGAAGGGAGCCCCGCACCATAACTACAGATACAGTAGGATTATCTGCAAGGGCCAAGCCCAGAAATGACTTACAACCCATTCCTAAAGGAAAGTCAGGATTGTTAAGAAGGGGGGTCATAGGGCTGGGGAACTGAGTGAGACCTAGTGGTATTGCTATTCTATCCCAGATTTTCAGGATGCCCAAGGTCAGTAGAGGGAGACGCGAGGGTCTCTTAGACCTAGAGATCCAGAGTAGATTTTGGATTGGGGCCCCCACCACATGTTTCTCAAATTGGACCCATCTTTTAGACTGCCCGTTGTGGAACCAGTCCAATATGTAAGAAAGGGTTGCCGCTTTATGGTAGTTTGATAAATCCGGGACCCCCGCGCCTCCACTCGGCCTGCTGCGCACCAAAAATCTTATTCCTAACCTAGGAGAGGATCCTGCCCAGATGAATTTAAGGAACATAGATCGCAGAGTCCTGAAGAAGGTGTTTGGGAGGGGTATAAGATACGTGGTAGAATATTCATTTTGAGTGTGTGTATCCTACCAAACCAAGACAAGAGGAGCCCTCTCCATGCCTTCAAGTCCCTCCGAACTTCCTCAATAAGGGGGGCGAAATTCAAAGAGAAGAGACTAGCTAAGTTAGAGGGAATGGCAGTACCTAAATAAGCTATGTGACCATGCGCCCATCGGAAGGGAAAAGAGGACTGCAGATTATCGGCCAAATCCTGAGGCAGAGTAATATTAAGGACCTCAGATTTGTGTAGGTTCACTTTAATGTTGCTGAGGTCTCCAAAGTTCGAGAATTCCTTCAAAATGTTAGGGAAGCTGACCAGCGGATCCGTGCAGTAGATAAGGAGGTCATCTGCATAGATGACAATCTTTGACTCCAAAACACCCATGTTGAAGCCCTTGATGGATTCATTGGCCCTAAGAGCTCTGGCTAGAAATTCCATAACCATAATGTATAAAAAAGGGGAAAGTGGACACCCCTGTCTGGTGCCATTATGGATACGGAAGGGAGTTGATAATGATCCGTTAACTCGGACCTGGGCGCTAGGGTCCCGTTACAATGCTAGAATTCTATCTATCATGCTAGGGCCGAAACCGAATGCTTTTAGGGATTCATTCAGAAAGGACCAATCTACCCGATCGAACGCCTTTTCTGCGTCGATCGACAAACTGATGTTCCCTTTGATTTGCTGCTGACTGATATATATATTTTTTCGTTTTCCTAAAGATTCCTTGCAACTGGGAACTCTTTTGCATCCCTGCATTTTGAGTTTCTTTTAGGAACCTCGACGATCTCTCTGATTGTACGTCACACTTGCCATGTCATCTGGCAGCAACTCCGAGAGACGGTGATGCCACAGCCCAAGGCGGACGATTGGGTTCGGATCGCTGAGGGCTTCAATATTTCTGCGCAGTTTCCAAACTGCATCGGGGCAATGGATGGCAAGCACATCCGTGTGAAGAAGCCTCCTCACTCAGGGTACCGATTCTTCAATTATAAACATTATTTTTCGGTAGTGCTGATGGCTGTTGCTGACAGTAACTACCGGTTTATAATGGTTGATATCGGGGCCTATGGAAGCACTGCGGATGCTCGCATCTTTAGTGCTTCTAGAATGGGTGAGCGGCTTCGTGCCAACCAGCTTGCCCTGCCAGAGTCCAGAAGACTACCTGGATATGCAGGTCCGCCGGCTCCATTTGTCATCGTGGCGGATGAAGGGTTTGCATTGACTCCCCTTGTTATGCGGCCCTTTCCAAAGCATGGTTTGGATGTCAGGAGGCGTATTTTCAACTGCCGGTTGACTCGTGCCCGTCGACTCGTGATCCATACAGATGGATCCGGAGAATGCTACCCTGGTGATTCAAGCTTGTGTTGTTCTACACAACTTCACCAGGATTAACGAGGCTTCCTCTTCTGTTGACATGGAAGATTTTCCTACGTCATCAGGTTTGGGTTTGGAAAGGACCCTGCATAGACGACCTGGGACTGCAGGCATTGCATTTCGGGAACTCTATGCAGACTACTTTTACAGCCCAGAGGGGTCCTTGCCATGGCAAAGGGACGCTATTCGTGGCAGTTTTTGAAATCTTCTTGGCTCTTTAGTTGTTTATTATTTTGTAGGTAGATTAAGGTAATTTATTGTGGTAGTTGAGTGTAGGGACTCGCAAGAAAATGAGGACCCTTGACGTGGGCTTGCGGGCTGAGGTTTTTGGCCAGCACATAGTTAAAAGTAAATATCAATACTAATGATGTTTTCCATAAAATGTCACCGACATTAACATCATTAGTATTTGGTGTAATGGGCCAAAAAATCTTCTAATACCTCATGTTCACATTATAGCAAAATACCGTTTATGTTCCTCAAAATTACAATTTATGTACATTGTGAACTGGTGTGCGTCTATATGTGTTTATGAAATGTGTTGAAGAACTGTAAAAATTTGTTTTTATAATAAAATTCACACAAGCCAATTTAAATTTTCAGATCAAAATTTTCTTTTAGAAAAATGTCATTAAATGAAGGATAAACAAACAACAATAATCAAAACAAAAAAACATTTAAAGAACATATGACATTACAAATCAAAAAGGTCTCGTGTAAACGAGCCATGCCCATAAGATGATTGTGGCCGTACCTGGCCAGGATCAGTGGCCCGAGTTGCAATCCTTTGTGTGAAAGTGGATGCTATCGGGTCTTGGGACTGTTGGTAAGTCGTTTGGGGGGGGGGGGGGGGGGGGAATGGCCCTTGAGGTGGGTGTTGAGGCTGGTAATAGCTGGGTACAAGTTGCTGTGGGGGGATATTCAAGATCTGCTTGCGCACATCATTAATATGGGAGTGTCTGTCTCCCTGGTAAGGGAAGGCGTACATTTTAATAACAAGGGCCATTGAAGCCACACATTCAGGATGCTTTTCAATTGGCACTTGCTTTAATAAAGGTGCAAGGCCCCTCAGCATTGACTTCTCAATGCCATCACTCCTCCTCTGGGCAAGGAAATCTATGACTCGCGCATCTACAGTCTCCCGAGTCGGTTGCCCAGAGGAAGACTGATGAACATTGCGGCGACGCCTGGGCTGCGGCTGCTGGAATGGTGAAGGGCTCCGCGGAGATCGGGTGGCCTCAGCCTGGGATGGCTGGTCCGGCTCCTCAGCGGGCGTTGGGGCAGGACTAGCTGCCGGTGAAAAAACTGCCGGCGTGTCACTTAATGCCGCCTCGGAGTCTTCAGGCTCATCAAGACTGTCCACAGTACTGTATAGGAAAATGACATGAAAACATACAGTACAGACCAAAAGTTTGGACACACCTTCTCATTCAAAGAGTTTTCTTTATTTTCATGACTATGAAGGCATCAAAACTATGAATTAACACATGTGGAATTATATACATAACAAACAAGTGTGAAACAACTGAAAATATGTCATATTCTAGGTTCTTCAAAGTAGCCACCTTTTGCTTTGATTACTGCTTTGCACACTCTTGGCATTCTCTTGATGAGCTTCAAGAGGTAGTCCCCTGAAATGGTCTTCCAACAGTCTTGAAGGAGTTCCTCGAGATGTTTAGCACTTGTTGGCCCTTTTGCCTTTACTCTGCGGTCCAGCTCACCCCAAACCATCTCGATTGGGTTCAGGTCCAGTGACTGTGGAGGCCAGGTCATCTGGCGCAGCACCCCATCACTCTCCTTCATGGTCAAATAGCCCTTACTTTCAAAGTTTTCCCAATTTTTCGGCTGACTGACTGACCTTCATTTCTTAAAGTAATGATGGCCACTCGTTTTTCTTTTCTTAGCTGCTTTTTTCTTGCCATAATACAAATTCTAACAGTTTATTCAGTAGGACTATCAGCTGTGTATCCACCTGACTTCTCCTCAATGCAACTGATGGTCCCAACCCCATTTATAAGGCAAGAAATCCCACTTATTAAACCTGACAGGGCACACCTGTGAAGTGAAAACCATTTCAGGGGACTACCTCTTGAAGCTCATCAAGAGAATGCCAAGAGTGTGCAAAGCAGTAATCAAAGCAAAAGGTGGCTGCTTTGAAGAACCTAGAATATGACATATTTTCAGTTGTTTCACACTTGTTTGTTATGTATATAATTCCACATGTGTTAATTCATAGTTTTGATGCCTTCAGTGTGAATCTACAATTTTCATAGTCATGAAAATAAAGAAAACTCTTTGAATGAGAAGGTGTGTCCAAACTTTTGGTCTGTACTGTATATTACATCATTTGCCTACTACATTTCAATAGTAGTTAATGTTTTCTAAATAAAAACAACTGTGTGTGAACTACATATACGTTGAGCATGAATACATCACAGATTTTATCAAAAATTTAAATTTTTTCCTTCAATGTGAATTTTGAAAATAATAATCAATTTCATTTTTCATGTCAATTAGCTCACAACGCCAAATATGAAACTATTTCTAAAAAATAGATTGGCGTTTGGATCAGTCAAGCACAAAACGAGGTATACACATTCAAGGACCAAAAGCAATGCTGATATTCTGTCCGTCTCTTCTGTATCTGGACTGCTTTAAACTTCCTACCATCCATATGTTATGTAAACCAAAAAGAACATAATTTCCTAATAAATAACATGGAGCATGCATCACAAGGCCATGGTGGTAGTAGTAGTTACTATTCAGCTGTACGGACACTATTGGAGCATAATTATACTCTATTAAAAGCAGATTATGTATGTGTCATTTTTATATATAGTTGAACTTTGATGACTCCATGTTGAGGTTTATAAGCAAACATTAAAACTATGTAAATGTCAATTACAGTACTGAAGAGGTACCAAATCCTAAAACCACCATAATAAAATTAGCGTGTATGTTCCAGAAATTATGAACATAACAAAACGTACACAAATGGGTACGCTATTCAGGGCCACAAACAGGAAACAGGCTTTTCAATAACTTTACACATTTATTACCTATCCACAGGATAAGTACACAAGATCATATTGGCCGGGGAACAACAGCCAACCACCATGACTATCAACTGTATGAGGAGACAATGCGTGCAGTGCGCACGGGCCATCTCCCTTCTCGATTTCTGCTCAAATTGCTGAGATCTATGTGACTTGTTCAAGAAAATAGTACCACGCAGGAAATAAAAAGATACAGGAGGCGGCATGTGCGCTCTGCATGTGTCGTCTCATCATACAGCTCTTCATCGGTGGTGGCCGGTGTTACTAACCCACAAAAATGATTTGGTTCACCGACACAAAGGATAGGTCAACAATTGTACAACGCCACACAACCCCTTACATTCTAGACCACTATGGCTTAACCAAAATTAGGAACTTATAATTACCAGGAAAAAAGGATTTTAGCACAACAAAATAACTTACGGCCTCAAATCCATCACCGGACGCAAAAACTGCAATTGAGCAGCGTATATATATGGCCTCTTTTTTGAGCTGCCTTCCCCACTCCGGCCTTGACTATTCAGCTCCCGGCGAAATTGGTCCCGGCAGCTGTTCCATCTTGTTTTCGTCTGTTTCACTGTAAAGAAATAAAAATCACGAAAAACGGCGCAACGGACACGGAACACAACAACGGTCGTGTGCATGAGGCCTTAACTGGATTTGTAGATCCATCAGAGGAAATGATGAACCCTGAAAAGAATCAACTCTCCACCTCAAACTCTCATTTTTAGATCTTAATAGCAGGATGATTATCTCTTAATTTAAGCAGGACTTTCTTAAAATGAACATGATGTTCCTCCAAGGACAAAAATTAAGATATAATCAAAGTAAATCACCACAAATTGACACAAATACTCTCTGAATACATTTTTAATAAAGTCCTAGAAGACAGCCAACAGGGTATTGCAGAGGCCGAAAAGGAATTCATAAGTATGCATAATGTCCTGAATGAGTATTAAAAACTGTCTTCTAATTATCTCCGTCACAGATCCTGACAAGTAGAGATGAGCAAAGTTATCAAAAATTTGATTCGGCTGCTTCGCCGAATTTCACTAAGAAATGTAATTTGTAATTGCATTCCATTGTATGTAGCGGGCGCAATTACGGAGAACGGCAATCACACCGCCCCCCGTCATTGACCCCTTCAGATGCTGCGTTCATCCCTGATCGCTGCATCTGAAATTAAAATTGAGGACTTTTAGGGGTTAATCAGGGTTAAACAAAAACATACTTACCTTATCTCTTTGCTTGTGGACAGGCCGTCACTTGATTGAAGAAACCGCATGAAATTTCTCACTTGTGGCATCACCGTGCCCGGCCAGCACGCTGACGCGGTGACATCTCTGCGAGCGAGATTTGCTCCGATTTCTTTAATCAAGATGGCTGTGACAACCTTTCTGCAAGAAAATGAATGAGGTATGGGGGTTTTTTACTGCCATTTCATGAAAAAATAGATTCGTTACCACAAAGAGCGAGGAAATTCGACTTTGTGGAGAATCAAATTTTTCCTGAAATTAGGATCAAAGTAAATTCATTGACCTTAATTTGTGGAGTAGATTGTCCCCTGGACTGTTTGATATGATTGCATAACCTGATTCTTTCTTTTATATTATGTTTTATCTATGAGTATATTGCATTCATATGTGTATTGTATTTTAGTATTTTTTATTTTACTTTAATGTGATATTAGTGATTTTTATAAGGTTGATACACCTATTCAATTACAATTTTAAATTTTTATTTATTATTAAGGGTGTGTCTATAGGACAACCAGCTTTAAGTTCATTAACTGTATACCCATTTTTAGATTTTGAGCTATTTTCTCATGGATTATTAGCTCCACACTTGTATCTATCACTGCAATATTTAACTAGTCATTGGCCCATTTTTCTGTATTTTGAGCTTGAAACAAGAATCCAGTTTGAAATCTATAAACCCATTCTTTTAAAAAATTACTTCTATAAGATTTATACATATTTGCAGTTACTACTGAATTCTTATGACTCAGCTGTCATTTATCACATGTCACATAGATGCAGGGTGACACAGTGGTAGAAAGTCACTGCTCTGTGCTCTCCACTTTGCACTGTGCTGAAAGTGCTAAATGAAAACTAGAGCTAGCATACAGTATAAACAGATAACAATTTTCTAGCAAACATTTAGCAGGCTAGTACCACTGTGGTATATTTACCTAGTTCCTTTGACTGCTTAGTGATATCTACATAGAACCTCCGAGTAAGGACATACATACGCGTTGTTATGCTGCACAGATAAAAGCAAAATATCTTGCACTTCCAATAAAGATAACATTAGAGATATACCAACTCCACAACTGCTTATGTATTTCAAATGGAGTGGGTATGGACTGACTGGACAGATTTGACCTGGGGCTACTCCTGAGCGTGTTGTCAAGGTGGTCCCCTGGTTTCTGTTCTGCGGCTGCTGACTCAGGTGGGTGAAGAGGCACCAGTGTGGGGCACCAAAAGAACAAGCAGATGCATGGTCAGAGGGCAGGCTGAAGTCAGGACAGGCAGAGCTCATGCAATATGGTAAAATAGGCAATATGTCAAGGTGGGTGGCACAGGATTAATATGGTAATCAGGCAGACATCAGGACAAGACGTGCATGGTCAGGCGGACATTAGGACAATGAGGTATGTCACCCGTGGGTGATGTGGGACAGACAGCGCTGGAGTACACAGTCAAGACAGCTAATCCTGAAAATGATAATATCAGTCAGTGCCAGCCTGAGTAACTAAACGGCTGGCTCTGAAAATGAGTGCTGTGAGGGTCAGTTTATATATTTGTTGGCATTTAGGCAAGAAGCAAAACTGGTATAAATAGTATTATTGCTGTGGCTACCTTATTGTTCATCCAAAATAGTCCTTCAGTTAGTGGTCCGATGTGGCAATCACTGTGGGTTGGTTGCCGTAGAGTTCTTCTAGTGATGCTGTTCTTTTAAATCTTGGCGTCCTCCTGGCTCACCTACCAGCAGCAGCGCGGCCCCGGCCGGAAGCACGCGCAGCGCGAGGGAGGTTGTTGGTCTGTTGCCCGGGAAACCGCTTGCGGTGACGTCACCGTTCAGAGTACAGGAGCCTCCGTAGGACAAGAAACTACCTACGCGTTTCGGAGCCTATCGTGCTCCTTCGTTAGGGTTAGTCTATTAGTTGTACCTAGGAGGTTTAGCTCCTCCGGTTCCCATGGCAACAAGCAAACATAGGTTTTACAAAGATGGAGATATCATGATTTTTCAGCTGGTTTATCTGTTTAGCTCTACAGTTGTTTATTTAAGTATATGTGAATAAGATCAGATAATGGTGGATGAGTTGAGAAAAAGAGAAGGGGGCGGGGCTATGATATCTTGGATTTACTAAATGTCCATTGGGCATGGTAAATACATTATTTAATTACTGTTAGTTATTTATTATTGGAATGCGAATAGTTCTATTTCTTGGTTTAGTCCTATTGGGGCCAGACTATTACATCTAAATATCCATTTACTTTCTGTTCTTGACATGGCTTTAATGTAGTCACCACCCCTCTTATCTTCCTTGACTCTCTTTATGCCCCCAAAGTTAGATCCCGAAAATTTTCCCTGGTGGAATTCAGTATAGTGGCGGGACAATGGGTGATTCTCTGATTTTTTTATTTATGTTGTTGATATGTTCCCTTATTCTCACCCTAAGTTCTCTTTTAGTTCGTCCCACATATATTTTGTCGCATGGGCACTTAATATAGTAAATTACTCCTTTGGTGTGGCAGGTAATATAATCCTTTATTATATATTTGCCTTGTTTGGTTTCTATTTCGAGTGTGGGTTTGACATGGTACCTCAGGGTTTTGCAGTTGTTACATAGTCTGCAAGGGAAAAAGCCCTTTTTGGTACATGTTTTGGAGTCCGCTTTGTCTTTCTTGATAGAGGGGGCCACCAAACTCGCCAAGTTTGGGGCTTTTTTATAAATGAATGTGGGGTTATTGGGAATTTGGTTGCCAATTGTCTTGTCATATTTTAAAATGTCCCAATGTTTGTATATGATTCTTTTGAAGCTGTTCACCCCTGCGCTGTAAGTGGTGATGATAGGGACTTTGATGACATTTTGGTCCTCAGGGTCATTTATGTTTGGTATTTTATCCTTTAATAGGATGTTCCGATCCAAGTCTTTTACTGCTCCATTGATTGGGATGAGTGATTCTAATTTATATCCTTTTTCTGTAAATTTTGCATTTAGTATTTCAGCCTCCTCTTGATAGTGGATGTTGGTGGTACAATTTCTCTGTGCGCGTATATATTGACCGTAGGGAATGTTATTTAGCCAAATAGGCAAGTGGCAACTGTCCAGGGGGATGAATCCGTTAGTATCTGTGGGTTTGTGGTATGTTTTGGTGTATAATTTTCCATTCTCAATGAATATATTTAAATCGAGGAAGGTAATATGTTCTTTGTCGTAAGATGGCGTGAATTGCAAGTAAAATTCATTTTTATTTAAGTCGGTTAAAAAACTGTCAAGGGATATAGTGTCCCCTTGCCAGATAAAAACAATGTCGTCAATGAACTGTTTCCAGAGGACCAGACCTGCACCGAGCTCCCCATGGGGGAAGATGGTAAGCTCCTCCCATCTGCCCATGTATAGATTTGCGAAACTCGGTGCGAATCTGGTCCCCATCGCGGTCCTCCACGTCTGGAGGTAAAAATCAGGTCCATATTTAAAATAATTGTGATCTAAAATAAATGTGATACACTCACCTATAAAATCTATTTGATCACCTGACATGGTACTGTCTTTTTTTTAAAAATGTTCTACGGCTTCGCATCCCTTATTTTTTTCAATCACTGTGTATAGAGAAGTGACATCTAGGGTGCCCAAGATAAAATCTTCCTGCCACTCAATCCCTATTTGTAAAATATGTTTAGTATCCCTTAGGTAGGCAGGTAATTTTGCTACTTTCTCCTGTAGTAGGATATCCACATATTTAGATAGGTTAGAAGTGAGACCCTCTATCCCAGAAATTATGGGTCTGCCAGGGGGGTTAGTTTTGTTCTTGTGGATTTTGGGTAGGTAGTAAAATATTGGTATTCTGGGGGTCTGGTTGTTGATGAATAGTGTTTCTTCTTTGGAAAGTGCACCCATATTTTTGCCTTTTTGAATAAGTTAGTTCAGTTTGCCCGTATATTGCGTTGTTGGATTGAATGGCAGTTTTTTTATATGTTTTTACATCTGAAAGTAGTCTCAAGGACTCTTTATGGTAGTCATCTAAATTTAGTATAACTAGTCCTCCTCCTTTATCAGCAGGTCTAATGATAATCTGGTTGTTAGTTTGTAAAGATCTGATAGCTCTTGTTTTGCCCTTAGTTAGATTTTGAGGTCCTTTCTTCTTCCTTTTTGGATTCATGCGGAGGAGGTCTCTGATAACCAGTGATTGAAAGGTAATCAATGGGTCTGAATATTCTGTGATGGGATTGAATTTTGATATGGGTTTGAGGTCAGTGTGAATGAATTGGTCCTTGGGAGCCAAAGTGTTATCTGTGTCAGTCTTCACTGATTGTGTTCTGTCCTTTGGATAGGTTTTTACATTTCTAGTGGTTGTTCCCTTCTTTCTTTTCATTATTTGGATATTCTTTTGGGGATTGGTTACTTGTTTATTCATGCCGCCCTGTTTTTCTTTCTTAATAAAGAATTTTTTTAGGGCTAAGTTTCGCAGGAATTTTTTTACCCCAATAAAGGCGTCAAAGGTATTGAACTTCGAAGTTGGCGCAAATTTGAGGCCTTTATGGAGGAGGGAAAGTTCTTCTTTGCTGAGGGTATAACTACTTAGGTTAAATATGCCCTCTCCTATGGCCTTTTGCTTTTCCTTGAGCCTGGTCAATCCTCTGCCTCTTCTTCCCCTTTTGTTTTTTTTCTTTTTGTTGAGCTCCTTGCATGAAAAAAATCCTTTTTGATAGTTTTCTTTATTGTTTTTTTATTTGTATTGTTATGACTTCTAGTAATACTGTGTGGTCTAAGTTGTTTAGAGCTGTCTCCCTGTGTCCCTAGTTGATTTCGTCCTCGTACGACTGTGGCGTAGCTGACTTTTTGGTTGGGCTCATTTGTGTTATTGGTTTGTCTAGTGGTCCCTGATGGTAAAAGATCTGCTTCAGTAGTTGTATCCTCCTCTATCACTTCTAAGAGAGCATACCTATTTGGGGATATTATGGAACCATTTTCTTGTTCTTTATTCTTCCCATTGTTGGTCCTATTTTCTTGTATCAATGGTGATGGTGTTGTGGGTGTGTCATTATCTATATTGCTAGTATTGGGCTCTGTTATTGGGTTTTCTTCATGTACTGTTAGATTGGTCATATTGCAGTCGCACCAAGTATTGTCAATGGTATTAAACTCTTCCTCTGATATTAGACTAATTTCCTGTTGGGTATTTTCTATAGTTAGTCTATTTTCTATTCCCAGTTCATCTCTTTTAAATTTTCTGTTTTTTTTTTTTATTATAAGGTCTTCTTTATTTTTAATTCTATTTTTTATTGATCTAGATATTTTGATCAGGTCCTCCTCTTCCTTATAAGGTCTAATTTTATCAAACAATTCCAATATTTCCTGGTTGTTCCTATTCAAACTAATTTTTCTTTTCTCTATTATGAAAATTACTGCCCTTTTTGAGAAGTCATGGAGTAAATTATCCCATTCTTTTAGGGTTGTAGTGTCGCCCAAATCACCATTGAGTGACTTGGATATTTTAAGTCCCTTAGGTACGGTGTCTTTCTCCAAATATTGTTCTAGGGAGGAAACCTCCCATAGATCCCTCATTTCTGTGATCAGTAGTTGTTCTAATTTCTTTATATTATTAATAACATCATTTTTATTCTTATTCCAATTATAATTGGGTTTGCTGGATATTTCTTTTTTATTATTATACAATGATTGGACAAAAATCATTCTTTCTCTCCTGTCGTTCCATAATTCACTCATGTTTAGGGATTAGAGGTATGCTGCAGGGAGATGGCAACAATAGTAATGGCGGGGTTGGAAGAAAGTAAAAGGCCACCCCTGCGCTCCTGTTGTTTAACTGAGTAGATCTACCTAGATAGGAAGATCCCGCTGCTTACTGTCTAGTAAGGAGCTATTGTTCTCCTCAGGTTAGTATGAAAAATGAGGTATGTCACCCGTGGGTGATGTGGGACAGACAGCGCTGGAGTACACAGTCAAGACAGCTAATCCTGAAAATGGTAATATCAGTCAGTGCGAGCCTGAGTAACTAAACGGCTGGCTCTGAAAATGAGTGCTGTGAGGGTCAGTTTATATATTTGTTGGCATTTAGGCAAGAAGCAAAACTGGTATAAATAGTAATATTGCTGTGACTACCTTATTGTTCATCCAAAATAGGACATTAGGACAAGAGGTGCACGGTCGGTATGATTACCAGGCAGAGATCAGGCATGAGAGGTCAGAAAACAAAATAGTGCTTCACCGTTGCAGGAGCTATACAAGCTTGAAACCTTATTGCTCACTTACCTTTCCACAGCTGGCCCTTTAAGCACCGGGAAGATTGTGCATGCCCTAGGGAGCAAGCCAGAGCAGGAGGAAGGAGGTGGCATGGACCCTAGCACTATGGGAGGGGTGAGTACTTCAGCAGCTGTGACCCCCTTGAGAGGGGAGATGCCAGTGGACATTAATCACCAGCTTTACATGTTCATTGTTGGTTTTAAAAGCTGTCCATTGTTAAAGGGGATGTCTCATCTGAGACAATGGGGGTATATCGCTAGGATATGCCCCCATTGTCTCATATGTGCAGGTCCCACCACTGGGATCCGCACCTATATCAAGAATGGAGGAAGCCAAAGTGGTAGCTGGAGCACTCCGGTCTGGCCACCACCAAGCGCTCTCCCCATAGAAGTGAAAGGGAGCGCACTGCGCATGACCGGCCACCGCTCCCATTCACTTCTATGGGCCCGACGGAAATAGCCAAGCCAGTGCTCAGATAGAAATTAATGAAGGGCACCTGCGCATGCGTAGGGCACCCTTCACTACTTTCGGGGCTCTGTTTAGGAGGTAGGTACAGGTCTTAGCGGTGGGACCTGCACCTATCAGACAATGGGGGCATATCCTAGCGATATGCCCCATTGTCTCAGATGAGACAACCCCTTTAAGGAGCCTTTACAAGTCCAACGACAAATTCATCAATTTCATTGTCAATTTTTTTTCTTCTTTCAATCTATTGGGAACTTATCAAGCACCGTGTGCCTTTTTTATGTCACATTGTTGCAAAAACACATTTTAGTTTAAAACTTTGCACATGTATGCTTTTCTTCACACTGCTCATGACACTTTTTGAAAAAAAAAGTGGCATTGCAGTAAGGAACTGGGATGCTGTGGCCTGATAGATGTATTATTATTTATGCCAGAAAACACCTGAAAGAACACTATAGTCAGAGGATGATGCAATTAAAAAAACATCATGGACTGAAAAAATGTACAGTAGTTGAAGAAAAACTCCACACAAAAAATGCATGCTTGTAGTTAACAGCTGGACATGGCATTTTTCCATACAAAATTACCCAAAAAGCTACAGGAAATAGGAAAACACCACAAATAAACTGTGTTACAAGCCTTTGGGGTAACTTCATACAGTTTTGTTACTGGTGTTTTTTGGGCCAAGAGTCAAGCCTGGCTTGATTAATAATTTGTAGCCTTTTTTAGGCATTTTTGAGCCATATTGTGGGTTTTAGCAAAGTATTTTATTAGAGCAAAGTATGCACACCCCTGGAATGTCACTTCATCTGTAGAGATGTATGCGAGAAAAAAAAAACATTGTTAAAAAAGGTCATGCAAAAATGCAGTGAAAAAAACAATGTAGGTTTATGGTTGAAAAAATAAAAAAGCACGGAGAGAATGGTGTTATTTAAGAAAAGCCATTGACCCCAAAAATGTACCTCTAGGGTGAAAAGGCACCACTACAAACAGCTGTGTTTAATACTTCCCTCAGACTTCCATGCAACATCTGGAACTAAAATATTTTGCATTAATAAAAACCAAAAATAAAACTGCAAAACATGCAGAAAAACCCTCCAAAAAGGCCAGAAAAAGACTACATGCAATGCAAGCTTAGAGGGGTTGGCCACTTGCTGGTTACTGTTGACCAATGTGTTTATAAGATGACTATATGGCACTTACTAATATAGCCTTTGTTGAAATTCTGCACCATTTTCTATATTTCATAAGGTATGCCCCTTTTTTGCCAAGTCTTTTGTGTTGTCCACACAGGGGGCTTGTCTATAAAATGGCTGTTTATGATGTAACCCGGCAAATCATCTCCATGTAATGTCTCCTCCATTCAAAAACACTGCACTTTCCATCCGCACTTGCACTTTTGGGAGTTTAAGGCTGGGTTCACACGGGCGTGACGGATGAGTCCCGGGTGTATTGCGGCAAACCCGCGCGAGTAGGTACCCAATTGCAGTCAGTTTTGACTGTGATTGCGTTCCGTTGTTCAGTTTTTATCACGCGGGTGCAATGTGTTTTGCACGCGCGTGATCAAAAAATGTATGTGGTACATGGTTATAAGGGAAAATAATAGCATTCTGAATACAGAATGCTTACTAAAATAAGGCTGGAGGGGTTAAAAAAAAAAATAATAATAATTTAACTCACCTTAATCCACTTGTTCACACAGCCGGCATCTCTTCTGTCTTCACCTGTGAGGTAAAGGACCTTTGATGATGTCACTGCGCTCATCACATGGTCCATCACATGATCCATCACCATTACCTCACAGATGAAGACAGAAGAGAAGCCGGGCTGCGCGAACAAGTGGATTAAAGTAGGTTAAATAATTTTTTATTTTTGTTTAACCCCTCCAGCCCTATTTTAGTAAGTATTCTGTATTCAGAATGCTATTATTTTCCCTTATAACCATGTTATAAGGGAAAATAATAATGATCGGGTCCCCATCCCGATCATCTCCTAGCAACCGTGTGTGAAAATCGCACCGCATCCGCACTTGCTTGCGGATGCTTTCGATTTTCATGTAGCCCCATTCACTTCTATGGGGCCTGCGTTGCATGTAAAACGCACAATATAGAGCATGCTGCGATTTTCACGCAACACACAAGTGATGCGTGAAAATCACCGCTCATGTGCACAGCCCCATAGAAATGAATGGGTCCGGATTCAGTGCGGGTGCAATGCGTTCACCTCACGCATTGCACCCGCGCGGAAATCTTCCCCGTGTGAACTCAGCCTAAAGCAGAATTTCGACAAAGGCTATATTAGTAAGTGCCATAGTGTCTTCTTGCAAACACATTAATCGACAGTAGCCAGAAAGTGCCAACCCCTTTAAGGAAGTTTCAGGAGCTAAATCAAGACTTGTGCTGATCTGATCTATGGGGCTGCTTTCTCAAAATTGAGAAAATCACTTAAAATATTTACTATCTCTCTAAGGCCTCATGCACACGCCCGTTGTTTGGGTCCGCATCCGAGCCTCTGTTTTGGCGGCTCGGATGCGGACCCATTCACTTCAATGGGGTCGCAAAAGATGCGGACAGCACTCCGTGTGCTGTCCGCATCCGTTGCATCGTTCCGTGGCCCCTCTAAAAAAATATAACATGTCCTATTCTTGACCGCACTTTGCGGACAAGAATAGGCATTTATATTAAAGGCTGTCTGTGCCGTTCCGCAAATTGTGGAACGGGCACGGACGCCATCCATGTTTTGAGGATCCGCGATTTGCGGACCGCAAAACACACCACGGTCGTGTGCATGAGGCCTAAGGCCTCGTTTACATTTCCAGGTCTGATGTCCTTGAAAAAAATCTGTGTTTCATCCATAAAGATGTCCATGAAGAATCTGTGTTTGGTCCATGTGTCTGTGCCCACCGTGTCTCATCCGTATTTCACAGACACTGCTCAGCTTTAAATTAATTTCCAGAGCAACTCCTATCTGTGTTCAGTGAAAAACGGACCAAACACGGATATCATCTGTGTTGGGTCAGTGATTTTTCTTGGACACATAGACTTCAATGAGTGTGTTTCATCTGCATCACAGACCAAAGTAGTGCATGTCCCTGTGATTTTTTTCACTGATCTGATATACTGATATGTGAACAGACATATTAAAATCAGTGCTGCCTGCAGAAAATGCAGATCGCATACTTCAGTGAAAAACAGAAATGTGACCTAGAGACCTAAGTTTGTTAAATAGCTGAGGAGCTTAGTGGGCACACAAGCACTAAAACTAGCCTGAAGTAGACTTGTATGGCATCTGCAGTTGACTGCAACTTTTGCACAGCACTTTAGTTACACTCTCAAAGAAACTGAGGAAATAGATAAACTCTCAGGGATTTGTCTGTGTTTCCAGTATAAAATTGTGATGCTCTGGACTACAGTACAGGCTGTAACTCTGGACCAGTACAAGACAGTTAATACCATCTATTTACAAACTTACCATATTTTTCCAGACTATAAGATGCACCTAGGATTTGGAGGAGAAAAATAAGAAAAAATATTTTTCATCAGACCTTAGATAGACCCCCAAATCACATTCTTCATCAGACCACAGACCAGAGCCTAAAATCAGACCCACAAGCCCCATCAGCCTCAGATCAGACCCCATCAGTCTTATATCAGAACCCCATAAGCCTCAGATCAAACCTCATCAGCCACAGAACAGACCTCATCAGATGGCGCTGCTACTTACTCACTGCTCCCTTCTGTTCTTCCAGCCAGCGCTGCACTGTGACCTGACGCTGTATGCCCAAAAGAAGAGCAGTTAGGGTGAGTACTGTGCAGTGCTTCCCTCCCCGCGCCTCCCACATTCTGATGTCCACTTCCATAATGGAAGAAGGCATTAGCATTCGGACTATAAGATGCGCTACCATTTTCCCCTCATTTTGGGGGGAAACAAGTGCATCTTATAGTCTGAAAAATGTGGTACTTATCTTTTTACATAGATTTAAATGGTATTGAACTTATTAAACCATCTTCATGGAAGAAGTTATCAGTAGTCATTACAAAAAGGCGAGACTCCAACTCTAAAAATACTGAGTAGAATAAGGATACATCCATGTGAGACTAAAATGCTATGGATTTGTCACTGCAGTATGGTATACAGAAAATCCACCGAATTTTACAGAGCCAGCACCTTCTGTGCTAAAAAAAAAAAAAACTTGCAAATTGACCTGCACATTTCTTCCTTAGCAAAATCCACAAAAAAATCAGCATGTAAATCATGCAAATTTTTGCATGCTTTTGCCACAGATTGTGTGTCTCGAACTACATGCTGTATCTACATACCCTAACCCCTTCACAACCGCCTGCAGCCCGTTAATTTACGTGAGCTTGATGGTACTGCACGCTCCTGCAATACAGTGCCATTGGCAGTATCGGCTGTCACACTGACAGCCCAAACTTGTGCTGTGACAGGGAATTGAAGTAATCAGTTTTCTGTCACAGAAAACTCTGAAAGAAGCGGTTATATTGAGCTGTGTGTTCCTGAATGAGGAAACGCCGCTTCCACATTCAGCTGGTTGCTGTGGAACCCGATGACATCAGTGATGACATCACAGGGATTCCCTGTACAGAGCGGACTGATGCAGAGAAGACACAATATGCCTCTTCTCTGCATGTCTGTCCTATACAGATCACTGGTAACACTTTTATCTGTGATTAATATGGAAATAGAAGGGAACACATAATATGTTCCCCACTGACCTGTGCCCAATAATATACACTGCTCAAAAAACTAAAGGGAACACAAAAAGAACACATCCTAGATATGAGTTAATTAAATATTTTTTTAAATACTTTGTTCTTTACATAGTTGAATGTGCTGACAACAAAATCGCACAAAAATAAAAAAATGGAAATCAAATTTTTCAACCCATGGAGGTCTGGATTTGGAAAAAATGCGTATAGCAGCACAACGAAAAATTAAAGTCTTATCTTGTGGTGGTGCCAGCCGTGTTGGGAGCCAGTCAGAAGTTCCCCCTTGGATGCGTCATATAGAAGAAACCGCAGCACTCTCCTGTCTTCAATTCAGTGGAATTTATTTCACCAGCAAAAAAATGAAATAAATTCCACTGAATTGAGGTCTGGATTTGGAGTCACACTTAAAATTAAAGTGGAAAAACACACTACAGGCTGATCCAACTTTGATGTAATGTCCTTAAAACAAGTCAAAATAAGGCTCAGTAGTGTGTGTGGCCTCCACGTGCCTGTATAACCTCCCTACAACGCCTGTGCATGCTCCTGATGAGGTGGCGGACGGTCTCCTGAGGGATCTCCTCCCAGACCTGGACTAAAGCATCTGCCAACTCCTGGACAGTCTGTGGTGCAACGTGACGTTGGTGGATAGAGCGAGACATGATGCCCCAGATGTGCTCAATTGGATTCAGGTCTGGGGAACGGGCGGGCCAGTCCATAGCATCAATGCCTTCATCTTGCAGGAACTGCTGACACACTCCAGCCACATGAGGTCTAGCATTGTCTTGCATTAGGAGGAACCCAGGGCCAACCGCACCAGCATATGGTCTCACAAGGGGTCTGAGGATCTCATCTCGGTACCTAATGGCAGTCAGGCTATCTCTGGCGAGCACATGGAGGGCTGTGCGGCCCTCCAAAGAAATGCCACCCCACACCATAACTGTATGGAATCCTAACAAATATCATTTAAAGGGAATCTGCCACCACAATTTTAGACCATTATCTACAATAATACATGAGTAGTTGTCACGGTGGGGAGTGGGGGACGACTCCTCACCGTATAACGTAGGAGACAGGGAAAGCAGCTGGGCATGGATACCAGAAAAAGGGGCAGGTCACCTCCTAATGCCGCACTAATCCTGGCCCTGACTCCTAACCGTATGAGCAGACCCAGATGGTAGGTGGTCTCATAGGCAGAAACCTCGGACCCTGAGTCGCACTGAAGATCCCTGGTAATAATGTTTGGGCTAGGAGACGACCTGTTCATCCATGACACAGATGAACCGGAGTCTCCAGCAGGCCTAGCAACATGAAAGGAGCAGACAGTAGCATAAACCACATTGGTAGGTAGGCACCCAGCGCAAATAACACACATTGGAACAATAGGACTTACCTGCCACAACAACTGGATGAAACAACAACTGCTACTGACTAGTGGTTCCCCCTCCGGGAAACCTGGAGCCCACTTCCGCAGGCAGGTGGTCAACGCGGTTTCCCCTCCGAGGAACCCAGGAGCCCCCTCACCGGAGGCACAAAACACAGGGAAACGCCTTGCATACATGCTGGACGAACTACACCAAAAGACCAGACATGAAACTACAACAAGACGTATACCACACCCTGAACATAAACCCACACCAAACATCAACACAGGAAAGGTAGGGAACATGGAGGATACATAAGGGATGACAATCTATGTCGAACAAGGTGGCCCTCAAACGTCCAGGATGGCAGCATAACTCCAGCTCCACAAGAAGCTGAGGTCCCACTAAACTCAGTCTCCAAGCCCAAGTACTATAAGAGCCCACACCCAGCTGCACATTGCTCACACTTTAACCCCATACCCACCAGAATTGGAAGGGACAACAACCTTAAAGGAAAAGTGTTTAAACATGCTAAAAACGACACGTTGCCACCGGCAACAAGCATGCACGGCTAAAGTGTCACAGTCCACTACCACCAGACCATGACACAGCCGTTACAGTGGTACTGCAGATATGGAGTTCAGATCACTATTTTTTATTTTTCTACTGCCCTCTATTCCCCCGCTGCTAGTGCTCAGAGCTTTGTTGAAAGGCCTCTTTCACACGGGCGTTACGGATTGGGGCTGGATAGGATGCGGGTGCGTGGCTGGGAAATCGTGCGAGTGAGCACACAAGTCAGTTTTGACTTGACTTTGACTTTGCATTGCGTGGTTCAGTTTTTTCCGTGTGAGTGCAATGCGTTTTGCACGCTGGTGAGAAAAAACTAAATGTGTTACCCAGACCCGAACTTCTTCAATGAAGTTCGGGTTTGGGTTAGTTGTAGTGTAGATTTTATTATTTTCCCTTATAACATGGTTATAAGGGAAAATAATAGCATTCTTTAATACAGAATGCTTAGAAGAAGGTCAATTGAGGGTTAAAAAAATTAAAATAATTTAACTCACCTCCTCCATAGCTGCCGATCTCTGCTCTTTCTTCAGGACCTGTGGTAACATCACTAGGCTCATCACATGGTCCATCATCACGATGATGGACCATGTGATGTGACGTCACCACAGGTCTTTTAGCCGGCAGCTCATGATTAAAGAAGTAAGAAGAGATCAGCAACTACGCGATCAAGAGGAGGAGGTGAGTTAATTTATTTTTTTATTTTTTTATCCCTCAATCTACATTTTACTAAGCATTCTGTATTGAGAATGCTATTATTTTCCCTTATAACAATGTTATAAGGGAAAATAATAATGATCGGGTCCCCATTCGGATCGTCACCTAGCAAACATGCGTGAAAATCGCACCGCATCCGCACTTGCTTGCGGATGCTTGCGATTATCACACAGTCCCATTCACTTCTATGGGGCCTGCGTTGCGTGAAAAACGCACAAAATAGAGCATGCAACGCACAAGTGATGCGTGAAAATCACTGCTCATGTGCATAGCCCCATAGAAATGAATGGGTTCGGATTCAGTGCGGGTGCAATGCATAGCCCAGTGCTGGGTCCTGCCGGATTGGCGCCACAGCGTCGGTGGTCGCTGTGCAGCGCCGCGCCAATTTTAGAGTAGGATCCACTCATAGAGGCAACCTTGGCGTGGTGAGTGGGCTTATGCCTTTTGATCAAAATGTACACTAATGCCTCATTTAGCATGTAGCATAGGAGGCGGTACACATCCGCTATTCTGCAAAAGTAGCAGGGATTAGATCAAAGCATAGCAGCTGGATGTGCGATTCATTTATTTTCTTGTCTTCTTTATATATGAAAATAAAAAGCAGTCATGTATTACTGTAGGTAATAGTCCGAAATCCAGTTGACAGATTCCTTTTAATTGTGTAAACCTCCTCTAGTCTCCTAATCTCCATGCTGCTGCTGCGCTCCATTGTTGTGAGCACAGATGAGCTGTAGCCACAACACTTCCCAATACACTGTGTATCAACCAGAAATGTATATGCCCACTACACCGTTCCCTGGACCAAAATCTCCACACACTACACCGTCCATCATCCCCTTGCTGTCTCCTCCCACATAGCTTTGATATGACAATCAGTGCACTCTGCCTACTCTGCATGTGCATTGAGAGCATCGTCCGGCCCACTCCAAGATCACATGGGTCTGACAGCATTACCATTTGAGCGGGAATTCTGATGGAGGGCATCATGGGAGGCCTGGTTGTCAGAGGAAATATGGTATCCACAGAGGGCGCAGTTGCGCGACTACTCTCCCAATCTCTGGTGCCAGAAAAAGTAGCACAAGTACATTTAAGTTGCAGGCCTGGCAGGGGAAGTACAGGGAAAGGGAAAAATGTATACCTGGATAATCCCTTTAACATCCTTCTCCACAACACCATACATTTATCCCTTAAATCTTTGTGTCCTGGATTTCCAGCTAGAGCTGCCATGTAATGAATGAGACATCTAAGGATACTGTATTTTACTGTGTGTTCTCATATATTATGTAATAATACAACATAATTTAATGAAAAAGAAAGGGAAGCAGATATAGACAAATGCAGTATTAGGAGGGGATTCATAGTGTGAATCTTCTCTCCACGATTCTGGCTTCTATAAATAGGCTTCTCGGTGCGCTAATGAATGTCTGTCCGAAGGGCACACCGTGTCCTGCCTCAGGAGCCCTGGAGATGCATTTCATGGCAGGAACCTTTCAAGGCATAGCAGCGAAACCTTCTGTGTCCAACTGTGCGGAGAGGGTTCTGGAGAAACAGATGGAGACAGAGCAAGCAGGCGGAAACCAAAACCTGAAATGTAAAAAAAATAATCTGCTTATATATACGTGCCTGGAAATGTCATACTAGTTTGCATCATTACGCTTTTTTAGAATATAGATAAATGAGTCTGCAGAATATATGGTGTGTTCACATAAGAAAACACATAGAGACATATCAGGCTAATTGTCCATTTTGGCTTGAGTTATTTGTTCTGTTGACAGACCAAAGTATTAGGCCTCATTCACACAACTGTTTTCCTTCTGTGAAAAACAGTCCTTTTCTCATCTGTTGCGTTGTTCCAAGAGTTCGATTTTTGCCCTCCATGTGTCATCCAGGGACGTTTGTGTCTTCTAGTAAGGGTCCGAACACAGATGACATCTGCCTGCTGTCTGTGGTTTTCATAGACGCATAGACTTGAATGAGTGTGTTTGGGCTAGAAAGTGGAGCAAAGTAGTGCAATCTTCCATGTTTCTTTACGGATGGATGTCTAAATATACCCATTAATTTCAATGGATCCATGTACTGTCCATGGAGAGAGTGGATAGCACACATCTGGCGGGACAGACGTTCAGAGGAGATGTGAGCGGGACAGATGTGAGCGGGACAGACGTGACGCTGAAGCGGCGGAGTTCAGAGGAGCAAGCCGCACACTGACTTGGAGCGAGAGCCGCCGCTCCATCACTTGACTGAGCGACTGACTGACCGGAGGGAGCTGGTGGTCGAGACCCCTCCACGACCGACACTGCCATCCAGAGACGGGGGGAGAAGACCCCTCCACGACCGACACGACCGACACTGCCATCCAGAGACGGGGGGAGAAGAGACCTGCGACAGGTGACTGCTAACCGTGGGGTCAGTGAAAATCAGCGCTGAAGTGGCGGCCTATGCCTAGAGGCACCTTTCCAGCATACTGACAGAGGCCCTCGGAATTGAGGCGGGAGGACGCTTGGCAGAGGCTCTGTCCAGAGGTCTGTATTTGGAGAGTGTATTGGGCTGAGAGCTGCGACTGGAGACGCTGAGAAAGGACTGTACACCCTAAGGTACTTGTGTTCTGGGTTCCGAACTTCCGAACTTTTTACCGTCCCTGATTTGTACTCAGTGAATCCCCACGGAGTACCTGTATTGTTTGGGATTGTGTTGGGGGAATCCTCCAGACCTGAAAGCCCTTGGTCTGCTGATATGGCTCATTAACCCACCTGTGAGGCCCCATTGATCATACAAAGTTATTCCTATACACAAGCGGCCACAGACTTAATAGTATTTTGCCGCTTATATCGGCAAACCTCTGCTGTTTGTGGGTAATACAAGAGATTCCGCAGCAAATGAATATTTACTTATTATTTTAAACACAGCAACACAACGCAATTTGATTTGTCCTATAGGATTTTTATTTTTATTGAACAATTATTTACACAGATGGATCTGGATTAACCATAAGTGACTGTCTTTTATTTGGATTCCGTTTTTTTTTTTTTTTCTCACCTTTTTATAAATACTGGCACTTGGATACCGGGACTGTTCTTTAATATCAGCACAGTGGGAATTTGTGTGTTTTTTCACACTTTGTACAGGTAGTAGATGTATTGTTTATATTTGCTCAGATAACACTCCCCTACAGCGGGAGCTTCCATGCGTATATAGATTGGACGGATCTGATTACTAGCAGCTCCATTCAATTTATAATAGCTTATTATGTACCCTTAGCGACCATCACTAGTTTTATATTTATTACCCCTCTTGGGGACCACCACACCAAGCACTTGCACTTTTGGCACAATTTGCAATTTTTCTCTGAACGCACCTGCACCTTGCGGAATCTGCCTAAGTAGACCCCCAAGCCCGGCTCCAGCGCTGTGGCACGCCAAGGGGAGGGGCGGAGCCGATAGAGGGACGGCGTTCGGCGTCTTTACGCCGCCTCACACACAAAAAATGTACACGTACCACGGACGGGTCCGGCGGACGGGTCCGGCGGACGGGTCCGGCGGTCCAGAGGACACGCCCGTCTGAGGCCGCCCGGGCCAGGAGGGACCAGAGAAACCAGAGCGGTCACCCTGGGTCTCATACCTCAGATCTGCGAATCAAGTATGATTCACAACAACTGTTGGCACTACAAAACAGGGGTACAGACATCCCTGGTACTATTTTAACTAAAGCTTTTAAACTTAAGATTTTAAAAACACCTATTTTTAACCACTCGCCACAAACCATAGATAGCACAGACCCAAAATATCCAGAACAAAATAAACGGCCCCCGAAAAGAAAATCCCTCCACACTGATTTAAGATGTGCCTTAATAAACGCCAGATCGGCAGTCAAGAATAAATATGAAATTCGCGATCTATGCATAGACAGAAATTATGAATGTCTGTTCATTACGGAATCATGGTTTACAGAAAAGTCCAGGGTATACATCGGGGAAATGCTCCCACCAGACTACAAGATCATCATAAAGAACAGACCTAACAAACAGGGGGGAGGGATAGCTATTGTACATAAAAATACAATAAAAATAACAGAAATCAACCTTCCTACGGAAAACCCATCATGGGAAACACTTACAGCATGTTTGACGATCGAAAATAAATACACAATAATAATAGCGTTATGTTACAGACCCCCAGGACCCCGCACTCATTTCACAGACAACTTCATAGAATGGGCCACCGATCTCACAATAAAACATCATAGACTCCTTATTTTAAGGGACCTTAACCTTTGGTTCAACGATAAGCAAGATACCCCAGCCCAAAAAGTTACCACACAGCTCGACCTAGCCCAACTCACCTTAAGGGTTGATAAACCCACACATAAAGCGGGTCACCTGCTTGATCCGATTTTCGAAAAAAATCTAAACTTAACGATAGAAGATCCAGAAGAATTGCTCTGGACTGACCATAGACTCATAGCCTTCGAATTTCACATCCCAATCAACATGAAGCAGCTAATCACAGGAGAAGAAAAAAATTGGCGAAGAAACAACAACAACCTGACATCTGACAAAATTTTACCTACCCTAGAAGAACACATCAGTAAAATCGACTTCAAACTGTCCTGTGAGAAACTCACATTACAATTTGACGACATCGTCAAAAAAACGGCGGACCAACATGCCCCCTTGAGACTGGTAAAGAAATCAGGGAAAAAAGCACCGTGGTATACGAGAGAACTAAAAATAGTGAAAATAGAATGCAACAGATTAGAGAGGGCATGGAGGAAAAATCCGATAGAAGAATCACAGCTAAAATATAAGACCCAACTGACGATTTACCACAAAGCAATCTTTAGGGCCAAACAAGACCATTTTGCTAGCGAGATCGAAAATGCTGCTCAAAAGCCTAAAAAGATCTTTCAGATCATTTTCGATCTGGCTAACCCCGATGGCCTTAAAACCACCATCCCCGAATCCCAAGACCTCTGCAATGACATTTCGAAATTTTTTAAACAAAAAGTCGACGATATCCAAAACGACATCTTGCTATCTCAACAGGCAACTGTCCCCCCCCATAGAGAACAACGTGACAAACCCTATTCACACTTTCACCCTATGCCCACTAAAACTTGAAGACCTAACAAAAAGTATGAAAAACATGTCCAAAGCAACTTATCCCCTCTCCAATATCCAAACTAAATCTCTTATTGAATGCACGACTACCATTGCCCCGTTAATTCTAACAATTATAAATGACTCCTTTCTCAGTGGCAATGTCCCTGAGACTCTCAAGTTAGGAATCATAACTCCCCTCCTCAAGAAACCAGGAGCAGACATAAATATAATGGCCAACTTCAGACCGATTACCAACATCCACCTAATAGCTAAAATCATGGAGATAGCAGTGGCAAGCCAACTCCAGCTGCACGTAGAAAAGCATCGACTTCTAGATGAACACCAGTCGGGCTTTAGGCCAACACACAGCACGGAATTAGCCCTGGTTAGCCTATGGGATGAAGCTCTAGGGGCCGCAGACGAGGGAGGGGGGACCTGGTTGGTCCTCATAGACATGTCGGCAGCCTTTGACACTATCAGTCATTCCATCCTCCTAAATAGATTAAAAGCTGACATCGGAGTAGATAACCACGGACTTGCCTGGTTTGATTCCTTTCTGAAAAACAGAACTCAGAGAGTCAAACTGGGCTCATTCTTTTCCCCAGTCGAGAAGGTGGAGTGGGGAGTCCCTCAGGGATCCCCCCTCTCGCCATTACTCTTTAACATTTATGTCCGGCCTCTGCTCGCTATTCTGAAGGAGTATAACATCAGCTATGAGTCTTATGCGGACGATACACAGATCCTTTTGAGAGTATCGAAATCCGCCGACGACTATAAGCTCACGCAAGAAGCACTAAATAAGGCCAGGAACTGGCTAGCACACAACCACCTCAAACTCAACCCGACCAAGACTGAGCTTATTGCACTACATAAGACACCTTAGGCTGCCGCCCCGTCTATCTTCGGGGAAAACGTTGCCATCGCCACACAAGGAAAGAGTCTGGGGATAATCTTGGATCAAGAAATGAGCCTCCGTCCCCAGATTAAAGAAGTAATATGGAAAGCAAACTTCGCCCTATTCCTTCTAAAAAAAAAGCCCTACCGTTTCTCCCCAACACATGCAGACAGGTCGTGGTGGGAGCTTTAGTCAACTCCCACCTGGACTATGGTAATGCAATGTATGCGGGGCTGCCAGAGAGAGATCTGGGAGCTCTGCAACACTGTCAAAATAGAGCCATCCGGCTCATAAAGAAACTAGATTGGACAGATTCTGTTACAAAAGCACGCAGGGAACTCCACTGGCTACCAGTGAAAGAGAGAGTGCAGTTTAAGCTGTGCTGCTTAACTCACAAAGCTCTCTACAAAACAGGTCCCATCTACCTGCAAAAAAAGATAACACGTCACCATCCTCCTAGAGAACTGAGATCCACCTCAGCCTCCCTTTTGTCGGTGCCAAGAACCCGCCTCAAGACAAGGGGGGACAGACGTTTCTCAGTATTGGCCCCCAAGATCTGGAACTCCCTCCCAGAACACATTAGAACAACATCAGATTACCTGGAATTTAGGAAGTTGGTTAAGACCTGGCTTTTTGTGTAGGATGACGTAGGGGCCCACCAATATAGCCGTCGCTAAGCGCTTCGATCGGATTGAGTTCCTCTAGAGCGCTATACAAGGACTTGGTAACATAACATAACATCTGTGATTCACTGATATGTAAGTAAGGACTAACTTTTTGTTGTCATCTCTATAGGTGGCTGAGTGGTTAGCACTGTTTTACTGTATTTGGATCCTAGGTTCGATATGTACCAAGGACTTTGGGGGAGATTTATCAAACTGGTGTAAAGTAGAACTGGCTTAGTTGCCCATAGCAACCAATCAGATTCCATCTTTCATTTTCCAAAGGAGCTGTGAAAAATTAAAGGTCAAATCTGATTGGTTGTTATGGGCAACTAAGCCAGTTCTGCTTTACACCAGTTTGATAAATTTCTCTCTATATCTGCATGGAGATTGTATGTTCTCCCTATGTTTGCACTCCAAAGAACGGTATGTTGTGTCTCAGCTCTATTGAAGTACAGTGATTTATTGCCGACAATCTTTGTATAGTTCTTGGCTTTTTTTTTACTAATATTTTTCTTGCATGCAAGTGATATTTATTTTATTCAGCAGCTAACTTTGAGAGCCCCACTCCAGGATCAGCAAGCGGAGGAGGGGAGTTCTGTGGTACGCTACCTCAGTGAGAAGAGATCCACCTGAGGTCTATCAGAAGGAGGAGTGGAGAGTGCACAGCCTCGTACACAATCTATCCACATTAAGAGACTGCGCCATTTGTAAGCTGCCCTGAGTAAGAGGAATTGTATAGCCTCACATGTAAGTTTTTTTCCCGTCAAGAGGAGATCAAGCTCAAGTCGGGTAAGAGGAGGAGGGGAATTAAATATAGTCCCACACAACTCTGCATTGAGATACTTATCTGGAGACCAGAAAGTTGAGGAGGAGAAGGGTGAGCACGTGGTAAGACGCCACGATTATGCATTTGTGAATATAGTGGACACTATGCTGATGAAACATTATTAGCAATACCTACCCTCAGTTATGCTATATGCGTTATAATAATACACTGCTCAAAAAAATAAAGGGAACAGAAAAATAACACATCCTAGATCTGAGTTAATTAAATATTCTTCTGAAATACTTTGTTCTTTACATAGTTGAATGTGCTGACAACAAAATCACACAAAAATAAAGAAATGGAAATCTAATTTTTCAACCCATGGAGGTCTGGATTTGGAGTCACACTCAAAATTAAAGTGGAAAAACACAACACAGGCTGATCCAACTTTGATGTAATGTCCTTAAAACAAGTCAAAATGAGGCTCGGTAGTGTGTGTGGCCTCCACGTGCCTGTATGACCTCCCTACAACGCCTGTGCATGCTCCTGATGAGGTGGCGGACGGTCTCCTGAGGGATCTCCTCCCAGACCTGGACTAAAGCATCTGCCAACTCCTGGACAGTCTGTGGTGCAACGTGACGTTGGTGGATAGAGCAAGACATGATGTCCCAGATGTGCTCAATTGGATTCAGGTCTGGGGAACAGGCGGGCCAGTCCATAGCATCAATGCCTTCGTCTTGCAGGAACTGCTGACACACTCCAGCCACATGAGGTCTAGCATTGTCTTGCATTAGGAGGAACCCAGGGCCAACCGCACCAGCATATGGTCTCACAAGGGGTCTGAGGATCTCATCTCGGTACCTAATGGCAGTCAGGCTACCTCTGGCGAGCACATGGAGGGCTGTGCGGCCCTCCAAAGAAATGCCACCCCACACTATTACTGACCCAATGCCAAACCGGTCATGCTGGAGGATGTTGCAGGCAGCAAAACGTTCTCCATGGCGTCTCCAGACTCTGTCACGTCTGTCACATGTGCTCAGTGTGAACCTGCTTTCATCTGTGAAGAGCACAGGGTGCCAGTGGCAAATGCCAAATGCCCTGCACGGTGTTGGGCTGTAAGCACAACCCCCACCTGTGGATGTCGGGCCCTCATATCACCCTCATGGAGTCTGTTTCTGACCGTTTGAGCAGACACATGCACATTTGTGGCCTGCTGGAGGTCATTTTGCAGGGCTCTGGCAGTGCTCCTCCTGTTCCTCCTTGCACAAAGGCAGAGGTAGCGGTCCTGCTGCTGGGTTGTTGCCCTCCTACGGCCTCCTTCACGTCTCCTGATGTACTGGCCTGTCTCCTGGTAGCGCCTCCATGCTCTGGACACTACGCTGACAGACACAGCAAACCTTCTTGCCACAGCTCACATTGATGTGCCATCCTGGATAAGCTGCACTACCTGAGCCACTTGTGTGGGTTGTAGACTCCGTCTCATGCTACCACTAGGGCTAAAGCACCGCCAGCATTCAAAAGTGACCAAAACATCAGCCAGGAAGCATAGGAACTGAGAAATGGTCTGTGGTTACCACCTGCAGAACCACTCCTTTATTGGGGGTGTCTTGCTAATTGCCTATAATTTCCACCTGTTGTCTATCCCATTTGCACAACAGCATCTGAAATTGATTGTCACTCAGTGTTGCTTCCTAAGTGGACAGTTTGATTTCACAGAAGTATGATTGACTTGGAGTTACATTGTGTTGTTTAAGTGTTCCTTTTATTTTTTTGAGCAGTGTATATGAGCTATTACTCAATTTATGAATTGTTCATATAATAATAATTTTTTGGTCAGTTATTAGAAATAAATAGTATTTTATGTTTTAATTGCAATGTTAGATGTGTTCCTGAAGTAGTCATTGCACATTATTGTCCTCTTGCAGCAATACATCTATACATTGCAAGAATAATACTTGGGGCCCCATATGTAATATATTATGTTTTTATTTATTGTTTTTTGATGATATAAGTACAACATTTTATTGAATTTTATTGAAAAAATAATCATTATTCTCATATACAAGCCAGAAGGAGGAGTGCCTGTCATATATTTGCGCAATTTTATTTCCTACACACTGGTAGTGGTTGATTCAGTGGATAAGCGCACCCTTCAACTTCCATAGCTTCTAATTGAGAGCCTCCCTATTGAATATATTAGTTCTTGGAATATGTTGGAAGTAAATAAGTAACAGCAAATAGATATACACGTAAATAAATGTAACATTGCATTTAGGTAAAATGATCGTGTTTTGGATGGGTAATAAATCCTAGATCAATCAGCATTTCATCAGTGGAGGTCCACTGGTCGAACACTGGAATACTGGAATACTCTTTTAAAGTTATAGTAGGAATCTGCTTGGATTAGGTTGTCATTAAAGGGGTTCTGCAGTTTGTTTTAAACTGATTATCTATCCTCTGGATAGATCATCAGCATCTGACCAGCAGGGGTCCGACACACGGGACCCCCGCCGATCAGTTGTTTGAGAAGGCAGCGACGTTCCAGCAGTGCCACGGCCTTCTCACTGTTTACTGCTGGCCCAGTGACGTCACGACTTGTATCAACTGGCCTGGGCAGGGCTAAGCTCCATTCAAGTGAACAGAGCTTAGCTGCGCCCAGGCCAGTTGATACTAGTTGTGACGTCACTGGGCCTGCGGTAAACAGCGAGAAGGCCGCGCCGCTGCCTTCTCAAACAGCTGATCGGCGGGTGTCGGACCCTCGCCGATCAGATGCTGATGATCTATACAGAGGATAGATCATTAGTTTAAACAAACTGCAGAACCCCTTAGCAAGTAGGCTTATAAAATATGTTCAAAGAATTGGAGATTCATATTTACAAAGTGTAAATTTGTAGTAAAATGATTAAGGGAGGGTTCACATCAAAGCTATGAATGCCGTTATTGCTTTCCGTTCTAACATGGTTATAACGGAAAATAACAGAATTCGTAAAACTGAATTCAAAACGGAGATCTTTAGAGGCATTCCTCTTTGATCTGTCATAATAGAGGTCTATGGGCACATATTAAATCTGTATAGCGTCACCTGCTGTTTGTTTTTTCTTATTTCTTCGTCCTGCTCACTGAGAT
This sequence comes from Bufo bufo, assembly GCF_905171765.1. Taxonomy (NCBI): domain Eukaryota; kingdom Metazoa; phylum Chordata; class Amphibia; order Anura; family Bufonidae; genus Bufo; species Bufo bufo. Next base: position 98,680,289 of record NC_053389.1, on the reverse strand, counting down.
GGCTGCACATGCTCAGTTCCATCCTTCAGCTGCCTCTTGAGTTGTGATAGGTAGAGCTGAGACACCCCCCCTGAGCTGCCAGCTTGATATAAATCTAGCAGAGCAATGAATGGGGAGATCTCTGGATCCATGTGAGGTATAAGGCTGGTTCTAACTTTGTTTTAAAGAGATTGGTATGTACTATATAGTAACATAGTAACATAGTACATAAGGCCGAAAAAAGACATTTGTCCATCCAGTTCGGCCTGTTATCCTGCAAGTTGATCCAGAGGAAGGCAAAAAAAAAAAACTGTGAGGTAGAAGCCAATTTTCTAAAAAATTCCTTCCCGACTCCAATCAGGCAATCAGAATAACTCCCTGGATCAACGACCCCTCTCTAGTAGCTATAGCCTGAAATATTATTACCCTCCAGAAATACATCCAGGCCCCTCTTGAATTCCTTTATTGTACTCACCCTCACCACCTCCTCAGGCAGAGAGTTCCATAGTCTCACTGCTCTTACCGTGAAGAATCCTTTTCTATGTTTGTGTACAAACCTTCTTTCCTCCAGACGCAGAGGATGTCCCCTCGTCACAGTCACAGTTCTGGGGATAAATAGATGATGGGATAGATCTCTGTACTGACCCCTGATATATTTATACATATTAATTAGAGCTCCCCTCAGTCGTCTTTTTTCTAAAGTAAATAACCCTAATTTTGATAGTCTTTCAGGGTACTGTAGTTGCCCCATTCCAGTTATTACTTTAGTTGCCCTCCTCTGGACCCTCTCCAGCTCTGCTATGTCTGCCTTGTTTACAGGAGCCCAGAACTGTACACAGTACTCCATGTGTGGTCTGACTAGCGATTTGTAAAGTGGTAGGACTATGTTCTTATCACGGGAATCTATGCCCCTTCTGATGCAACCCATTATCTTATTGGCCTTGGCAGCAGCTGCCTGACACTGGTTTTTGCAGCTTAGTTTGCTGTTTATTAAAATTCCTAGATCCTTTTCCATGTCAGTGTTACCGAGTGTTTTATCATTTAGTATGTACGGGTGACTTGCATTATTCCTTCCCATGTGCATAACTTTACATTTGTCAGTGTAAAAACCTCATCTGCCACTTATCTGCCCAAGCATCCAATCTATCCAGATACCTCTGTAGTAGTATACTGTCCTCTTCAGTGTAAATTACTTTACACAGTTTAGTATCATCTGCGAAAATTGATACTTTACTATGCAAGCCTTCTACAAGATCATTAATAAATATATTGAAGAGAATAGGGCCCAATACTGACCCCTGAGGTACCCCACTAGTGACAGTGACCCAATCTGAGTGTGTACCAATCTATGATGTCTGATTTTTATTTTTTGCATTAATCATGGAATAACCCCTTTAAGGAATATAATAAGAGCAGAGTACTGCAACAGTTTGTATACAGTTTATATACAGTCCTGATCAAAAGTTTAAGACCACTTGAAAAATGGCAAAAAAATCCTATTTAGCATGGCTGGATCTTAACAAGGTTCCAAGTAGAGCTTCAACATGCAACAAGAAGAAATGGTAGTGAGACAAAACATTTTTTGAGCATTCAATTTAATGAAAACAACGAAAAAAACTGAAACAGGCTGTTTTTCAGCTGATCAAAAGTTTAGGACCACACCTCCAAAAAAAAACTAAACCCCCCCAAAACAGAAATCCAACTTCCAAACATGAACTCAGTATTGAGTAGCTCCGCCTTTATTGTTGATCACTTAAAAAATTCATTTCGGCATGCTTGATGCAAGCGTTTTCCATGAGGTGAGTGGGAACATTTCTCCAAGTGATGGAGATGGCCGCACGAAGGCCATCTACTGTCTGGAACTGTTGTCCATTTTTGTAAACTTCCCTTGCCATCCATCCCCAAAGGTTCTCAATTGGATTTAGATCAGGGGAACACGCAGGGTGGGCCAAAAGAGTGATGTTATTCTCCTGGAAGAAGTCCCTTGTCCTGCGGGCATTGTGTACTGTAGCGTTGTCCTGTTAAAAAACCCAGTCGTTACCACACAGACGAGGGCCCTCAGTCATGAGGAATGCTCTCTGCAACATCTGGACATAGCCAGCGGCCGTTTGACGCCCCTGCACTTCCTGAAGCTCCATTGTTCCACTGAAGGAAAAAGCACCCCAGACCATTATGGCGCCCCCTCCACTGTGGCGCGTAGAAAACATCTCAGGTGGGATCTGCTTGTCATGCCAGTAACGTTGAAAACCATCAGGACCATCAAGGTAAGAAAAAATCTCATCAGATAATAAAACTTTCTTCCACCTTTGAATGTCCCATGTTTGGTGCTCTTTTGCAAAGTCCAAAACGAGCAGTTCTGTGGCGTTCAAGGAGACGAGGTCTTTGAAGACTTTTTTTGTTTTTGAGGCCCTTCAGTCTCAAATGCCGTCTGATGGTTATGGGGCTGCAGTCAGCACCAGTAGGGGCCTTAATTTGGGTCGAGGATCGTCCAGTGTCTTGACGGACAGCCAATTGGATCTCCAGCTCAGTGCTGGTGAAATTTTTTTGGGTCTTCCACTTGACTTTTTTGTTCCATAGCCCTCAGGATCATTTAAGAAATTCCAAATGACTGTCTTAGGTCCCTTTCACACGAGCGAGTTTTCCGCGCGGGTGCAATGCGTGACGTGAACGCATAGCACCCGCACTGAATTCTGACCCATTCATTTCAATGGGTCTGTGTACATGAGTGTTTCTTTTTATGCATCAGTTCTGCGTTGCGTGAAAATCGCAGCATGTTCTATATTCTGAGTTTTCACACAGCCCTGGCCCCATAGAAGTGAATGGGGCTGCGTGAAAAACGCATTGCATCCGCAAGCAAGTGCGGGTGCGATGCGTTTTTCACTGATGGTTGCTAAGAGATGTTGTTTGTAAACATTCAGTTTTTTATCACGCGCGTGAAAAACGCATCAAAACGCATTGCACCCGCACGGAAAAAACTGAACAACTTAACGCAACCGCAGACAAAACTGACTGAACTTGCTTGCAAAATAGTGCGAGTTTCACTGAACGCACTCTGAACGCATCCGGCCCCAATCCGCAACGCCCGTGTGAAACCAGCCTTACTGCGTCCCACCTCAGCAGCGATGGCGCGCTGTGAGAGACCCTGCTTATGCAGTTCAACAATCCGACCACGTTCAAAAAGGGAGAGTTTGTTTGCCTTTGCCATCACAACGTGTGACTAACTGACAGAAAATGACAATGAATCCACATCTTTGCACAGATTTGGCCTTTTAAAGGCATGTGGTCCTAAAATTTTGATCAGCTGAAAAACAGCCTGTTTCAGTTTAATCGTTATTTTCAATTAATTGAATGCTCAAAAAATGTTTTGTCTCACTCCCATTTCTTCTGGTTGCATGTTGAAGCTCTACTTGGAACCTTGTTAAGATCCAGCCATGCTAAATATGATTTTTTGCCATTTTTCAAGTGGTCTTAAACTTTTGATCAGGACTGTATTTATGCTGCATAAAGTAACAGCTTACTTGTGTACGACCACCACTGGGAGTGCCGCATACCCTGCTTCAAAATATCCCTAGGACAGGTCATCAATATCAGATAAGTGGGGGTCAAGTGATCCATAGTATCTCTGATGCCAGAAATAGGTGCCAGAACTACACATCTCCTTCAATTATCTAGTGGATGGAGCTGGTTACTGCAGTGTTGCTCCCATTCACAGCAGCTGGTTAATCCTGAGAGATAAGAGGATCACGGTGACTCTGAAACATTATGTCTCAGTCATCAGTAGTTTTTGAAATACAAATTACAAACAGAGGACATTAGTAGTGGTTTGCGGAAATTATATTGTCTAGGCATTGTGCAGCGCTATTCTGGCAAAATATTTGTCACTATATATGCGACTGCCAGAATTCTGGAATAAAAGGATGATAAATCAGGGCTATAGTGTGACCAGCCAAATCACCTCTATATGATGTCACCTCCATTTAAATACTCTGCACCTACCCTCTACAGTTTCGCTGTTGTGAGATTAGTGCAGGTGCAGTGTGTTAGAATGGAGGAGTCTCAGTGATGTGTCTGGTCACGTGACCCACCATCAGCAGCCATCCTGTGGACAGGACCACTATGCGGATAGCACAGAAGAATTATCTAACAAGGGGAGATGGCTTATAAAATATAGCAAATGGCACAGAATATCAGCAAAGGCTATATTAGTAAGTGCCATATAGCCATCTTACATATACATTGGTCCAAGATCGAAGTCACTTTGCTCCAAAATTTGTTTTAAATGCTGTACAAAGATCTGTGTCCATACAGCATTAAAATATATGCGCTCTGGTGAGGTTAGTTTCACCGAATTCTCGTGGGACTTTGGTGAATAACTTCGGGATTTAATTTTTTAACTTGAAAACCATTTTTAAGCTTGGTGCCAAAGCCGACTTCATGCTAAATAGCTTTCAAGCTTAATAATCAAATACTGAAGTTATTCACCGAAGTATTGCAAGACTTCGGTGATAACTCACTTCGCCTCGCCGGAGCTCCTACATTTTAATGTTGTATGGAGACAGATCTCCGTACAGCATTAAAATGAATTTTGGAGCAAAGCTTCACTCATCACTTGTCACAAGTAGCCAGAAAGTGGCCACCCCCTTTAAAGCACATTCACATGTGACAAATCCACAGTATCTTACAGTTGGTGAGATTTTAAGGGGAACCTGTCATCAACTTTATGCTGATCTCAGTGAGGACAGCATAAAATAGTGACAGAAATGCTGATGTCAGCGGTGTGTCACTCATGAGCTAAAAGTAAGTGGTTGCTGAGAACCAACATCATAATCATTGCAGCACAGGCCTTGAAAAGAGTCAAATCTACCTGAGAAGAGTCCTGGTTATTCATAATTTCCTGCACTCTCACTAATCTTCTGATGATTGGCAGTTCTCTACTAGAGAGAAAGGGAGAAAACTAGGTAGAAGACTGTCAATCAGCAGCAGGTGGGCAGGGAGAGCAGGACTCTTCTCTGGTGGGCGTGACTCTTTTCCAGGCCCAGTCTGCAAAGATTATGATGTTGATTTTTGGCAACCACTTACTTTTAACTTTTAAATGACAGACCGCTGAAATCAACTCACCTGTCTCTAATTTATGTTGCCGTTAATATGGGCAGCATAAAGTTGATGACAGGTTCCTTTTAAGGAATTTCATCCACATGCTGCTTAAAAAATCTGTAGCATAAATTGACATGCGGTATGGATTTAAAATCTGCATAATTTCAATTTATTATGTAGCTCTCCACCTCGGATTTCACCCTTTGCAGTGGAGAGGGTGAAAACCACAGCAATTTCAACGGCAAAACCATATGTAATGAATTCAATTTTTGTCATATTTTTTGCAGCTGATCTGTGACAAAATCTGAAGTGGACTTTTCCACTGTATTTTACATCTTGTATGGATGTACCCTTAGAATATTATCCCCTGATTTTTCTCTGACTTGGTTAGACCAAACACTTCTGGCTTTTCTTCACCTAATACGGTACATAATGACAGCTGCCTAAGGATTGCAAATTCATTCTAGGCACTCTAGTTGTTATGTGAGCTGGTTTAGGGATATCGGGGTTATGCAGTGTCCCCACTGCAAGTATTGATGTCACTGTATTCTGTGCACTCTGTCCCCCACATGCTGTGTACAGAGACAACAGGAGGTTCCCAGCTATTGTTACTATGCAGAGTTGGCACCACCTTTTTCTCTCTAGGAGAAAGTAATTCAGTCCAGTTTGAGCTGTGTTTGGGTGTGCAGCTGCAGTACCCCAGAGCAGGGGGTACCTGCAAATATTATTGGATGTATTATATGGTTATATAATGTGTTAATAGCATAACTATGTATGAGTGACACATCCGGGGTTAACAATCTTGGCTCAGCCCTTGTAGGAGGTTAGGTGTGGACTTGACCCACCTCTAACCTTAGGTCAGTTTAGACTGAAGTTTGGAGGAGAGGAAGCTGAGACTTGTGATCCCTCTTCTTAGGCCCAAAAAGCTAGAGACTCACTGATCTTTGTATGATCTACAGAAGGAGAAAGACAAAAGAAAAAACCTAGAATCTGCATGGGTAAGCATTGGAGTCAGTAAACACTGTTAAGACACAATTTACACCTGGACATGGCCTGGCCAGTCGTATCTCTAAAAACCCTGTATCCCTCAGTTGACATTACAGCCACCATTGCAAGAGTACAATTGCCTGCCACTGATTCTGCAGGAGGAGATTTGAGACAGATAGAGAGGGAAGAGGGCCATAACTCCCATCCTTGCCTAAATCCATACATCTTTATCTGAGAAAATTACACTGTGTACAGTTGGAACTGTGTTTTGCTATTGGAAAATGTACTACAACTCCCATTTTGCACCCCAGTAAAGAGAAATGTTTATTCTGCTACATCTGGCCTGGTGACTGACTCCTGAACCATATTCCAGCCATTGCACTCTACACTTCCTGCCTTGTACCCATGTAAACACTCAACATCATGGACACACTGACTGTCAACAGGCAGGAGCCCAACACTAGGGTGTGCCCCAGGGGAAGAAATGGTGCACCCTCTTTTCACTGCATGGCCCTAGGGAGAAATGTTGTGAGGAAAGCCACTGTGATTGACTGTAACAGACTGTACCATCCCCATTCTCCACTCCCACTCCTCCTGGGCCACTGCATAGTAGCATATGTGCCAGCTCTTGAGGGAAAGAGTTACTGAATACAGCAGAAAGTTCAGCAGCCATACATTGTGGCTAAAGACTTCTCTGCATACTGGTGGGAGCAATAAGCTTTAGGTTCCACATTATGTACACTGCTCAAAAAAAGAAAGGGAACACAAAAATAACACATCCTAGATCTGAGTTAATTAAATATTCTTCTGAAATACTTTGTTCTTTACATAGTTGAATGTGCTGACAACAAAATCACACAAAAATTAAAAAATGGAAATCAAATTTTTCAACCCATGGAGGTCTGGATTTGGAGTCACACTCAAAATTAAAGTGGAAAAACACACTACAGGCTGATCCAACTTTGATGTAATGTCCTTAAAACAAGTCAAAATAAGGCTCAGTAGTGTGTGTGGCCTCCACGTGCCTGTATGACCTCCCTACAACGCCTGTGTATGCTCCTGATGAGGTGGCGGACGGTCTCCTGAGGGATCTCCTTCGAGACCTGGACTAAAGCATCTGCCAACTCCTGGACAGTCTGTGGTGCAACGTGACGTTGGTGGATAGAGCGAGACATGATGTCCCAGATGTGCTCAATTGGATTCAGGTCTGGGGAACGGGCGGGCCAGTCCATAGCATCAATGCCTTCGTCTTGCAGGAACTGCTGACACACTCCAGCCACATGAGGTCTAGCATTGTCTTTCATTAGGAGGAACCCAGGGCCAACCGCACCAGCATATGGTCTCACAAGGGGTCTGAGGATCTCATCTCGGTACCTAATGGCAGTCAGGCTACCTCTGGCGAGCACATGGAGGGCTGTGCGGCCCTCCAAAGAAATGCCACCCCACACCATTACTGACCCAATGCCAAACCGGTCATGCTGGAGGATGTTGCAGGCAGCAGAACGTTCTCCACAGCGTCTCCAGACTCTGTCACGTCTGTCACATGTGCTCAGTGTGAACCTGCTTTCATCTGTGAAGAGCACAGGGCGCCAGTGGCGAATTTGCCAATCTTGGTGTTCTCTGGCAAATGCCAAACGTCCTGCACGGTGTTGGGCTGTAAGCACAACCCCCACCTGTGGACGTCGGGCCCTCATATCACCCTCATGGAGTCTGTTTCTGACCGTTTGAGCAGACACATGCACATTTGTGGCCTGCTGGAGGTCATTTTGCAGGGCTCTGGCAGTGCTCCTCCTGTTCCTCCTTGCACAAAGCGGTCCTGCTGCTGGGTTGTTGCCCTCCTACGGCCTCCTCCATGTCTCCTGATGTACTGGCCTGTCTCCTGGTAGCGCCTCCATGCTCTGGACACTACGCTGACAGACACAGCAAACCTTCTTGCCACAGCTCGCATTGATGTGCCATCCTGGATAAGCTGCACTACCTAAGCCACTTGTGTGGGTTGTAGACTCCGTCTCATGCTACCACTAGAGTGAAAGCACCGCCAGCATTCAAAAGTGACCAAAACATCAGCCAGGAAGCATAGGAACTGAGAAGTGGTCTGTGGTCACCACCTGCAGAACCACTCCTTTATTGGGGGTGTCTTGCTAATTGCCTATAATTTCCACCTGTTGTCTATCCCATTTGCACAACAGCATGTGAAATTGATTGTCACTCAGTGTTGCTTCCTAAGTGGACAGTTTGATTTCACAGAAGTGTTGTTTAAGTGTTCCCTTTATTTTTTTGAGCATTGTATATCCGGAGATAGTGTTAAAGGGAATATTAATTATTAATATTTTGTGTTAATATCAATAATTAATATTCATAAATAGGTGTGAGTTGTCTATTGATGACTCTGCCTATTTATACTATAAATACAACTACCTGTTGCTATACCTTTCCTGAACGACGTGCTTTTAATTGCGTTACGGCGACAAAAGACTATAAACTGTATATAAACAATTAAATATTTATTACACAATTTACAGGTCGATTATATTTATGCTATATCTATATATATTAATATCAATGGTTATATAAATATATACATATAGATGCTGTGGGGTTTCCCTCTGGTAGATAGGGTAAGCGGACGCAGTACAGATGCAAAATACAAGTTCTTAACTCAAACTTCAGTGTTTATTCACACTTGCCGCAGTTGCATAAAACAACACGTCACTTTGCAGTCTGATGTTAATTCACACACAAATGGAAAGTTCAATTTGCACTGAACAACATGTCAGTTTGCAGTCTTTGGTGTTAATTCACACATAATGGAAAGTTCATATTGCACAAGTCACTTTGTTGGCAGTTCTGCCTCCAGTAGTCCCCAGCAGGCTTTAGGGGGCCTGTTCCCCCTGCACACGGGTCTGGCACAAAACCTCAGATCTCAAAACAGAGACCTCCTGAGCTCCACTGTCAGACACAGCTAATTCTCTCCACCTAGCAGTGCTGGCTGGATTATATGCCTGGCAAAACCCGGCCTGGAACATGGGAAGTAGTCACCCACCCAGCACTTTGACTACTCCCAGTAAGAGCCGCCCCGGATCAGCTATTACAGCCATACTAAGTATCAAGGTGTCAAACAGCAACTACTGCTGACACATAAAAACCGTCTCTTACTCCACCGAGGCCAGGAACCTCGTGACCCGTACCAATCATCCACGATGATTCCTTGTACCTTCTTACAACGCATACAGCAATTTACTAACAGCACTATAACAAAGCTAAACCTATCTACACTAGCACAACACACTCCCGACTACAATTCCACCCCAAACTCTATCTAAATATACACTTACACACACATTCCCGTTATAGCAGCACCCACCCAAACCTGGCTATAAACTGTCCCTATGGGATAAAAAGGGGTTAAATCCAAATGCAGGGTAGGGGTGATATTGCAGGGGAGTATTACAGCGGTTAATTCAATGCAGGGCAAGGGTCAAATGCAGTGGTTAATCAGGGCAGGGATTGTAGGGGTTAAGGCAGGGGTTTAGGGCAATGCAAGGGAAGAAAGGGTTATTGGAGATGGATTGGTAGCAGTGGGAATGTAGGGGGTAAATATTAGAATGCAGGGGTATATAGGGTATTCAGGGGAACAGGGGTTAATGGGCAATGAATACAGGGATGATTCATGGTACAGCAGGGGTTAATTCGTAAGTGGTATAGGGTAGGGTTACTCATCTATCCAGGGTTAATGCTCGTTGTAGGGGATGATTCTCGCTTGTAAATGCTCGTTCTACAGGGGTTAATTCCCGCTTCTAAATGCTCATCTTGCTGGGAATGGTTCTCGTTGGGGCTGCTTGGCTCAACTGATGAGCGATCCGCCACCGGACTATTTAAATCCAGCGGCGCTCGCTCCCGAGCAGCGTATGCCTGCAGGCAAGTGCACGTGGGCTGGCGCGGTGATATGACCGCGCCAGCTCGCGCATACCAGCACTCCAAGGCGGAGGATCGCTTTGATCCTTCTGCCTTTCAAGTGACCGCCCATCTCCGGCACTGTAATTATAGCGCCGGAGGTACGTGGCAGACAGAGGCAGGGTAGCTCTTTGTTCCCCTGTCCCTGTTATGCATAACCTCTCCCGCCCTGCCGGAGGTGTTAAGCAAAAGGCAGAAGATCTCTTTGATCCTCTGTCTTTTGATATGCCCGCAACTGCCCACTTGTCCAGTTATCTGGGCGGCATCCTCGGCATCGTGATTGGGGGGGTCATATTGGCGGCATTTAATGATATAAGTATATATATATTTAAATCTCCCCCTTCCCTCTACAGATAGAGAAAATTGCACCCCTTGGGCCGGGAAAAGAGAGATTGTACAGCCTGATTGACAAGAGAAACTAGCCTTCCATATACAGCCTTGTGAAATTGCATTTGCTAACTGTAAAGACTGCATGTACTGCAATCAGTGCCTGTGTGAACCATCTAATGGACTATGGAGTGTAAACAGAGTAAACTACTGTTGCATAAAACCCAGCCTCATCATTGTGTGCACCAACACTTGCATTACTGTCACATCATTCAATGACCCTGCCTTGCTCCTTAAAAACTTATCTAGACCAAGGGACCCCACCAAACACCAGGCAGAAGTCTCAAAACCAGGGTGTACCCCGAACTGAAGAAAATATGTGCCCTTCCTATCGCTACATGACCCATTGAGTGATATATAGAGGACTGCCACCATAAGTACAACTACTGTCATCTGCTCTGCCTCCCCTGTTTCTGTTCTAGGCTTTAAAGCTTCACTCTGGTTATTGATGTTCAGTGCAAGATATACTGTATGTTCTACCGTTCATAGTACTTTTTTCGTCTGTAGCCTGCTTTGCCTCTCTGTCCTGAATATAAAGCAGCCATATGAATATCCATACATCGACAGCATGAGTGAAGAAGCATATATGAACGTAGAGGATTTAAATTTAGCTTCTGTCCCATGCTTTATTGTCAGACAGGTAGGCAGCACACTGTCTACCACCTAATCAGCTTCAGTCAGGCATGCAGATGCTGACAGGATAGAGCCTGCTCTGAATCATTTGTCTTTAATTCACTTGTGCAGTTTTGTTCACAGTCCACATCATAGCTAAGGGCTTGGGCACACATGATTCTTTGTTTTTTATTCATTCATGTATTTTATTTTGCTTCGCCCAATTGTTCAGTTGTTATATATATATATATATATATATTTAGGTGAGGTCACATCACCATTTATTTTTCCATTCTTCTGATCCGTCAGAAGAACAGAAAAACAAAAAATCAGATCCTGAAAAGAAATTACGGATCCTGCGCATCATTCATCGTTTCAGCCATTTCCGACAGAGATCCGTTATTTATTATTTTTAAATCCCATGTTCAATGGTGAGGTTACCGATTGTGCCTTACTTTTGTTTGGTTTGGAAAAAAATATAAAACTTTCATAGGCTATGTAAATGGTAAAAAATAAACATGTTATGGCTCTTGGATGATGGGGAGGAGAAGATGAAATTTGGCCTGGCCATTTTTCCATTGCCTTTGGTGGAAAATTTTTGGTTATCATTTACTTTACTCATTTTGGGCCAAAATTAAGTTTTTCAATTGGTCTTTATTAAAATTATCAACAGTTTTTTCTCTAAAGCTTTCATTTTTACTACATTTACAATTGCTCTCTGCTTCACACTGAATCTGCCAGGTAGCTGTTCTGAGTGTTGGATCTGTAGTACCTTTTTATATAGCTTATAAACATGAACCATATTCTTATCAGTGTGATAAGAATTTAGGTATTATGAATGTTTATGAGCTATCAGTGTTTCAGAGATAAGTGCTACAAATCAGGCTGTAAGGACAGCTCCCTGACGAATTCAGTATGAGGTAGTGGAGCCAAAAGCACTATAGGAAAAAACGGTTGAAAGTTCTTAATATAGACCAATTGATAAAATGATTTTAGCTCAAAAGAGTGTAAGGGTACTTTCACATTTGTGGCAGGACGGATCCGACAGGCTGTTCACCATGTCGGATCCGTCCTTCCGCTATTTTGCCGTGCCGCCGGACCGCCGCTCCGTCCCCATTGACTATAATGAGGACGGGGGCGGAGATCCGGCGCAGCACGGCGGTGCACGGCGAAAGCTGCCGGACTAAAAAGTCCTGCATGTCCGACTTTTTAGTCCGGCGGCTTTTGCCGTGCTGCGCCGGAGCTCCGCCCCCGAGCGGCGGTCCGGCGGCACGGCGAAATAGCGGAAGGACGGATCCGACATGTTGAACAGCCTGTCGGATCCGTCCTGCCGCAAGTGTGAAAGTAGCCTAAAATGGAATGATCAAAAAACTGTCCCTGAAGATGTCCATAGCGTTTAAGTGGTACCTTTACCTGTACTATATATTGGCCACTGTAGCCACTAGATCTAAAAAGTCATTACATTCATTAGGGTCTATCTACAGCTTTGGCTTAAAGCAGCAAAATCTGCATCAAAGTGCCCAGTGCTTTGAAAAAGCATATTTTTGAGCTGCTTTAGTGTGAACCTGGCCTTAGGGTTGAATAAAAAAAGATTCCCACCAAAAGTGTCTTTTTATGCTTGTGGTTGGGTTAGGGGAAATTATTTTATTCTGCAAGTTATTGCATTCTGATCTATTAAAAAGATATTAGAATTTTTGGAAAGAGCTGTGGCTAACCCTATACTGTATGTACAAAAGCTTTGGGACACCTTCACATTCCATCTACAGGAGCTTTTATGACATCTCATTCTACATCCATAAGCATTAATATGGAGTTGGCCCCCTCTTTTGCAGCTACAAACCTCCTCTAAATTGTCCCCACAGAAATGCACAGTTTTTTGTGTTGATGTTAATGCCAGAGGAGGTTTGGAGCTCTGCAGCTATTGAATCAGCAGGGCGTTGGTGACTTTTGTGCATTTTGCACCTCAGCACTTGGTGACCCTGCTCTGTGACTTTTGAGTTGCTGTGGTTCCTAAATGCTTCCACTTTACAATACTACCACTCACAGCTGATCATCGAATATCTAGGGAAGAAGAAATTTCACAAACTGACTTGGTGTAATGCATCCTAGGACAGGACCACACCAGAATTCAGTGAGATCTTCAAAATGTCCCATTCTTTCACAGATGTTTGTAAAGGCAGTCTGCATGGCTAGGAGCTGGAGTTTATACACCTGTGGCAATGGGACTGAATGATACACCTGAATTCAGTCATTAAGAGCTGTGCCCCACTACTTTTATCCATATAGTGTATGTCTCTCCTCGTAACAGGGGACTCAGCTCATTTTACTGCCTCCTAGTCTGTGGTTTCATGGTATCATGTCTCCTCATGTCTGTGCTGTGGAGAATATTTAATGTTATTATTTTTTTATTAACCACCTCAGCTCCCCTAGCTTAAACCCCCTTAATGACCAGACCACTTGTTACAATTCTGCACTACACTACTTTCACGGTTTATTGCTCGGTCATACAACTTACCACCCAAATGAATTTTACCTCCTTTTCTTCTCACTAATAGAGCTTTCATTTGGTGGTATTTCATTGCTGCTGACATTTTAACTTTTTTTGATATTAAATCGAAATTGACCGAAATTTTAGCAAAAAAATGATATTTTTCACTTTCTGTTGTAAAATTTTTCAAATATAACTATATTTCAATATAAATTTTTCTCTAAATTTATTGTTCTACATGTCTTTGATAAAAAAAAAAAATGCAATAAGTGTATATTTATTGGTTTGGGTAAAAGTTATAGCGTTTACAAACTATGGTGCAAAAATGTGAATTTACGCACTTTGACTTTCTGAGCACCTGTCATCTTTCCTGAGGTTCTACAATGCCCAGACAGTAGAAACACTTCACAAATGACCCCATTTCGGAAAGTAGACACCCTAAGGTATTCGCTGATGGGCATAGTGAGTTCATGGAAGTTTTTATTTTTTGTCACAAATTAGCGGAAAATGATATATATTTTTTTTCTTACAAAGTCTCATATTCCACTAACTTGTGACAAAAAATAAAATTTTACATGAACTCACCATACCCCTCACGGAATACCTTGGGGTGTCTTCTTTCTAAAATGGGGTCACTTGTGGGGTATTTATACTGTCCTGGCATTTTAGGGGCCCTAAAGCGTGAGAAGTAGTTTGGAATCCAAATGCGTAAAAAATGCCCTGTTAAATCGTAAAGATTCTCATTGGAATTTGGGCCCCTTTGCGCACCTAGGCTACAAAAAAGTGTCACACATGTGGTATCGCCGTACTCAGAAGAAGTAGGGCAATGTGTTTTGAGGTGTATTTTTACATATACCCATGCTGGGTGAGATAAATATCTCTGTAAAATGACAACTTTGTAAAAAAATGGGAAAAGTTGTCTTTTACAGAGATATTTATCTCACACAGTATGGGTATATGTAAAAATACACCCCAAAACGCATTTCCCTACTTCTCCTGAGCACGGCGATACCACATGTGTGACACTTTTTTGCAGCCTAGGTGCGCAAAGGGGCCCAAATTCCAATGAGAATCTTTACGATTTCACAGGGCATTTTTTACGCATTTGGAAACTACTTCTCACGCTTTAGGTCCCCTAAAATGCCAGGGCAGTATAAATACCCCACATGTGACCCCATTTTGGAAAGAAGACACCACAACCACAAGGTATTCCGTGAGGGGCATGGCGAGTTCCTAGAATATTTTTTTTGGCACAAGTTAGCGGAAAATGATTTATTTATTTTTTCTCTTACAAAGTCTCATATTCCACTAACTTGTGACAAAAAATTAAATTTTACATGAACTCGCCATGCCCCTCACGAAATACCTTGGGGTGTCTTCTTTCCAAAATGGGGTCACATGTGGGGTATTTATACTGCCCTGGCATTTTAGGGGACCTAAAGCGTGAGAAGAAGTCTGGAATATAAATGTCTAAACATTTTTACGCATTTGGATTCCGTGAGGGGTATGGTGAGTTCATGTGAGATTTTATTTTTTGTCACAAGTTAGTGGAATATGAGACTTTGTAAGAAAAAACAAAAAAATAAAATAAAAATCTATTTCCGCTAACTTGCGGCAAAAAAATAAAATCTTTTATGAACTCGCCATGCCCCTCAAAAGTGATCTTTATAGCGCCGCAGCGATTTTACGGTGTTTTTGCAGTGATCAGAAAAATATATATTTCTGTCACTGCAGTGGGGCGGACTGAACACAAGTGTGCGCACAAGATCAGGCCTGATCGGGCGAACACTGCGTTTTTTGTAGAGCCTATAGAACATGTCCTATTCTTGTCCACAATTGCGGACAAGAAAAGGCATACGGACGTCTGAATGGAGCCTTACAGGGGAGTGATCAATGACAGGGGGGTGATCAGGGA
The DNA here is from genome assembly GCF_905171765.1 of Bufo bufo. Lineage (NCBI taxonomy): Eukaryota > Metazoa > Chordata > Amphibia > Anura > Bufonidae > Bufo > Bufo bufo. The sequence continues at coordinate 98,664,873 of NC_053389.1, read as the reverse complement.
GTCTATATGGGGTTATCAGGGGTTAATAAGGGGTTAATAAGTGACAAGGGGGGTGTAGTGTAGTGTGGTGATTGGTGCTACTTTACAGAGCTGCCTGTGTCCTCTGGTGTTCGATCCAAGCAAAAGGGACCACCAGAGGACCAGGTAGCAGGTATATCAGACGCTATTAACAAAACAGCGTCTGATATACCTTTCAGGGGTTAAAAAAAATCGCATCTACAGCCTGCCAGCGAATGATCGCCGCTGGCAGGCTGTAGATGTACTCGTTTACCTTCCAATCATGTGAACGCGCGCTCCTTTGTGCGCGCGTTCACAGGAAATCTCGCGTCTCGCGAGATGACGCGCCGATGCGTCGAAGAGGAATAAACCGACCGCCCGCAGGACGCATCCCTGCGTTAGCCGGTCGGGAGAAGGTTAAATAAATTAATAAATAATTAAATAAATAATGTTCTTATTATTTAATTGCTACTAATAATTTAAAAAACAAGTGACACATATACATGCAGGAAGTGAACAGTAGCAAGAGAAAAATACGTAAGCGTAAATGCCCAGTAATGGGATGCATATTATTGATATTAGTGACTTTTACTGATGCAATTGTAATGACACAAAGGCCGAATGACACAAAAACCTGAAGTGAAGACAGCCTTTGGCCGAATGCACACGGCCGTGTTCTGCGGCCGTGAGCTGTCCGTGGTATGCCGGCCTGGATTCCTGCTGACAGCAGGAGCGCACGGCATCATCTGTTGCTATGACGCCGTGCGCTTCATGCCGCCGCTGCACTACAGTAATACACTAGTATAGATCATACGAGTGTATTACTGTAGTGCAGCGGCGGCATGAAGCGCACGGCGTCATAGCAACCAATGACGCGGTGCGCTCCTGCTGTCAGCAGGAATCCAGGCTGGCATACCACGGACCGCTCACGGCCGCAGAACACGTGTGTTAACTTGAGGTTTTTGCACTACGTTTAACAAATAGGTTTGGGGGGAAAAAGGCTGCAAACACTAAGTTTTTACTTCCTGCAGAGTACAGCAAAAAAAAAAAAGTATACTTTAAATGGATGTGTTTTTTTACAATGGGACTTTGGCATCTATCAGAGGCATCCGTTTAAAATATACTTCATGTGTATATGTTAAATATGGGACAACACAGCTGAAGACATCATGCCACGGCAGAGTGTGTACAGAGTCTGTACGAGGGACCATGGAGCCCCTGCATCTCCATACTAAGAAGCTGTAGGCACTACGTGTGTTGCCATATGTCGCTAACGTATGGCACTATATTGTGAAGATCTTCTCACCAAGGAACAATGCAAGGGAAAAAGAACAAGGGAAAAAAATACTTCAATGCTTCTAAAGAAAAATGATAAATCACACATAGGAAAAACATCTGAATGCCTTATTATGAATCAGAAGCTTACAGAGGTATGGTACCATAGACTTATATGAGTGTCTAATTATGGCTAAATGCAACTTGAAGCTTAGATGGTGGGTTCTTAACTATAGGAAAAAGCACTGGCCTATGTGAGCTCCTATGGTCCCAGCCACCAGAGAGGCTGGCGCTTTTTTCTATAGTGTGCAAGCACGACCACCAGTGCTGTATTGCAGGGTGGTCATAACCATGGAAACGAGAAGTATATAATGTGATAGAAAAATTAGTCTAGCCAGCAAAGTAAGCAATATGCACAATCACAATCAAATTAGTAAATGCTTTGTATTAACTTTATCTACATGATAAATGCCCTTTGCTGAAGTGAGATAACCCCTTTAAGATCCTTTTACATGAATTTAAAGTCAGGCCAATTATCAAGAATGAGCGTTTGTAGAAATGCCCATTCCATATAATTGGCCTGTGTAAAAGGTGCTGGCTGCCACCTGTTGAACACCATTTTGACTCGAGCATCGCGATGCTTGGCACATCACGTTGTTCGGCCGAACTCTGCGTGTGATCGAGTCTCCTCCCCGCACGTTTGTTGGCTGCTATGCAGCCAATAAACATGCGGGGAAATACTGGCACTCACTGTAATGTCGTAGACATGTTGGTTACTGGCATTACAGTAATTGGCTGGCCGGAACGCGTCATCGGGTGCTATAAAGCACCTGATGACATGTGGTTCAGCTCAGTCTTAGTCAGGGCGAGCTGCAGCAGAAGGGACAGATAATGTAAAGACAGGAATAATTATAATTATTTTTTTTTTAGGCAGGGTTTAGTATTGAAAGGTGTTAGAGACAGAAAAGTCCTTTTAAGGACTATTGTTTTATCTGGCTGCAATATTTATTATTAGCGCAACCTGCGCTAAATTGCGTGCAATTGTTTGGCCGCTGCTGACAGTGACACAACTTCTGCTACATCTGTTGTGTTACATTTGCGCATCCTAAATATCTGTGACATTCAGCGCAATTGTTTGGCCGCTGCTGACAGCAATATTACCTGTGCTACATCTTCTGTGTAACGTTTGCGCATCCTGAATATCTGTGACATTCAGTGTAATTTATTTGCGCATACACTTACAAAACCTGCGCTACTGTACGTGTGACATACTTGCAAGCATAAATAACAGATAATATGCTCAAGGCGAGCAGTAAGGGACAGGGAAGTCGCCGTGCTGCTGATGGTGCACGCAGAGGCCGTGGCCCTGGGTGCGGTGAAACTGTACCTGCTGCCAGAGCACAAGAAACACACTCATCGACGATACCTAGCTTCATGTCCCAGTTTGCAGGGCAACGCAGGACACCACTCTCGAAGTCACACCAGTGCGACCAGCTGGTTGGTTGGATTGCAGCAGATAATGCTTCCAGTTGGTTAAGCACCACCCTGTCTTCCACAAAGTCCAGTCTCAGTAGCCAAGAGTCTGGTCAACAGAATCCTCACCCTGATCCTCCTTCCTCCCAACATGGAGAGTTTTGGCAAACAAGTGATCCCACACTCGGATGTTCCGAGGAGCTCTTTTCATTGCCATTCCCTGATTTGGGCCTCTCGCCAAGCCCGCTTGAAGAGGGACATGAGGAGATCTTGTGCACTGATTCCCAAACTCTTGAGCATCCACAGTCAGAAGAAGATGACGGTGGGGAACGGCAATTAGTTTTTCACGAGGTGGATGATGATGATTTGACACAGTTGCCAATAAGTCAATGGCAATTAGTGTCTCAAGAGGTTGATGATGAGGATGAGACACAGTTGTCAATAAGTGAGGTTCTTGTTAGGTCAACAAGTCAGGAGGATGACCAGAGTGAGGAAGTGGAAGAGGAGGTTGTGGACGATGAAATCACTGACCAAACCTGGAAAGGTGACAAGCCGAGCTAAGACAGCAGTAGATAGGGGGAGGGATCCGCAGCACCTCAACAGGCTGAAAGAGGCAGTGGGGTGGCAAAAGGGATAAGGCGGGTCACACCAAACAGGCCCGCAACTGTTCTCTGGAGCACCCCCTTGCGGCAATCTGCCTTGCCAAGGGGTAGGTGTTCCGCAGTCTGGCGCTTTTTTGAGGAAAGTGCGGACGATAAAAGAATTGTCATTTGAAACCTGTGCCGTACCAAAATGAGCAGGGGCGTGAACACTAGCAAACTCACCAACACCAGCATGATCCGCCACATGGCAACAAAGCACCATAATAGGTGGGCCGAATGCCTGGGTCCACAATCAGTGTCTGTGTGTCACACCACTGCCTCCTCTTCCTCTGTGTTACGTGCTGGCCAATCCCCTGTCCAAGACGCACGCCCGGATGCCTTCCGCCCTGCACCTTGACCTTTGCAAGCACCATCAGTTAGCACATCCACTTCTGTGTCCCGGAGCAGCGTACAGATGTCCATACCCCAGGCCTTTGAACGAAAGCACAAATACCCAGCCATCCACCCACAGGCCATACCACTAAATGTGCACCTTTCCAAATTGCTGGCCCTGGAAATGTTGCAATTTAGGCTTGTGGACACTGAGGCTTTCTGCAGCCTGATGGCGGCGGCCGTCCCTCTTTTTCCTGGTGTGCCGTCCTCGCCTTACACCAGCATGTGTCCCATAACATCACCCGTGCCCTGACCATCGCAGTTATTGGGAAGGTCCACTTAACGACTGACACATGGACAAGTGCTTTTGGCCAGGGACGCTACATTTCCCTGACGGCACACTGGGTGAATGTTGTGGAGGTCGGGAATAAGTTGTACCCTGGGATGGCACAGGTGCTACCGATCCCAAGGATTGCGGGCCCTTCTTCCATTAGGATTTCCGCCACCACCTACATTATTGGCTGCACCCCCCTTTTCCTTCTCCTCCACTTCCACCTCTGAATTCTCATCTTGCAGCACCAGTTAGCCATCATTCAGTAGCTGGAAGCAGTGTAGCACTGCAGTGGGGAAGCGGCAACAGGCCGCGCTGAAACTTATTTGCTTAGGTGACAAACAGCACACTGCCGCAGAGCTGTGGCAGGGTATAAGGGACCAGACTGAGCTGTGGCTCTCGCCACTCAACCTACAACCAGGCATGGTTCTGTCTGATAATGGCCGTAACTTGGTGGCGGCTTTGGAGCTCAGCAAGCTCACACACATACCATGCCTAGCCCACGTGTTCAACTTAGTGGTTCAGCAGTTTCTCAAAACCTACGGTACCCCAATTTCCCTGAGCTACTGGTGAAGGTGCGCCGCGTGTGTGCCCATTTCCGAAAGTCATCTATAGCTGCCGCCGGTCTGGAACGCTGCAGCAGCGCTTGCAATTGCCAGCTCACCAACTGTTGTGCGACGTGAGCACACGCTGGAACTCCACGTTCCACATGTTGGCAAGGCTTTGTGAGCAGCGGAGGGCAGTAGCGGAATACCAGCTGCAACATGGTGGTCGCCTTTCCAGTCAGCTTCCGCTCTTCACAAGCGACGAGTGGGCATGGATGTCTTACCTCTGTGAGGTTTTATGCAACTTTAAGGAATCAACACAGATGGTGAGCAGCGATGCTGCTATTATCAGCGTAACCATCCCACTTCTGTGTCTATTGAAACACTTGCTGCTCACACTGAAGGCGGACGCTTTACATGTGGAAGAGGTGGAAATGGGGGAAGACAGTACACAGGATGATAGCCAGACTTCTCAGCGCGAATTGGATGATAATGAGGAGGAGGAGCAGGAGACAGTTGCCTCTGCTACAGAGGGTAGTACCCATAGCAGGTTTATTCCATCTGTTTAGCGTGGATGGGCCGAATAGGAGGAAGAGGAGATTGAGAGTCATCCTCCTGAGGACAGCGAAGTCTTGTCTGTTGGGACTCTGGCACACATGGCTGACTTTATGTTATGCTGCCTTTCTCATGACCCTCGCGTTATACGCATTTTGGCTAACACCGATTACTGGTTGTTCACCCTTCTCGACCCCCGCTACAAAGAGAACTTCTCATCTCTCATTCCTGTGGTGAAGAGGACTAGCAAAATGATGCAATACCAGAAGGTCCTTTTGGAAAAATTGCTCCACAAATTTCCAGCTGACAATGCTGGCTGCAGAATATGAAGTTCCTTGGGCAACCGAGGAGGGGAGACGAGGGAACACACAGCAGTTCCAACAGAGACAGGGAAACATTCTCCAAGGCCTGGGACAGTTTACTGACACCCCGCCAGCACCATCACCCTGATGCGCGGCCTAGTGTCACAAGGAGGGAAAAGTTTTGGAAGATGGTGAAGGAGTACATAGCAGACCGTGTCAGCGTCCTCAGTGATCCCTCTATGCCTTACAACTATTGGGCGTCCAAGCTGGACACGTGGCACAAACTGACGCTCTACGCCTTGGAGGTGCTGGCCTGCCCTGCCACCAGCGTTTTGTCAGAGCGGGTATTTAGTGCTGCTGGAGGCATAATAACTGATAAGCACATCCGCTTGTCAACTGAAAATGTTGACAGGTTGACTCTTATCAAAATGAACAAGGCCTGGATTGCCCCTGACTTCTCTACTCCACCAGAGGAAAGCGACTGAACATAAAGGCACCTTAAAGAGGACCTTTCACCAATTATTACACTATGAACTAACTATACAGACATGTAGAGCCGGGGATCTCACTGCACTTACTATTATCCCTGGGCGCCGCTCCGTTCTCCTGCTATGTCCTCCGGTATCTCCGCTCGCTAAATTATAGTAGGCGGAGATTCCAGTCACTAAGTTATGGTAGGCGGAGTCTGCCCTTGTTCTGCTCTAGCACTGGCCAATCGCAGCGCAGAGCTCACAGCCTGGTAGGTTATTTTCTCCCAGGCTGTGAGCTCTGCAATGTGATTGGCCAGCGCTACAGAAGAACAAGGGCAGACTCCGCCTACCATAACTTAGTGAACTATACATGTCTGTATAGTTAGTTCATAGTGTAATAATCGGTGAAAGGTCCTCTTTAAATGTGACTTTTATGGTGTATTGAATACACTGTATTCCCATGCACCCCTTCCACCACAAAAAAGGGTATATGGTTCAATCTTCCTTTTCTCGTCCTCCTCCATCATATCAACATGCTTATTAGGCTGCCCTTGCTCCTAATGTTTTAGAGGGTCAGCTCAGCAGCAGACCCTCACCCCTAATGTTTTAAAGGGTCACCAGCAGGCCCTCGCCCATAATGTTTTAGATGGTCAGATCAGCAGCAGACCCTCGCCCCTGTTTTAGATGGTCAGATCAGCAGCAGGCACTCGCCCCTAATGTTTTAGATGGTCAGCTCAGCAGCAGACCCTCACCGCTAATGTTTTAGATGGTCAGATCAGCAGCAGGCCCTCGCCCCTAATGTTTTAGAAGGTAATCTTAGCAGCAGACCCTCTCCCCTGTTTTAGATGGTCAGCTCAGCAGCAGACCCTCACCGCTAATGTTTTAAATGGTCAGATCAGCAGCAGGCCCTCGCCCCTAATGTTTTAGAGGGTTATCTTAGCAGCAGACCCTCTCCCCTGTTTTAGATGGTCAGCTCAGCAGCAGACCCTCACCGCTAATGTTTTAAATGGTCAGATCAGCAGCAGGCCCTCGCCCCTAATGTTTTAGAGGGTTATCTTAGCAGCAGACCCTCTCCCCTGTTTTAGATGGTAGGATCAGCAGCAGGCCCTTGCACCTAATGTTTTTGAGGGTCACCAGAAGGCCCTTGCTCCTAATGTTTTTGAGGGTCACCAGCAGGCCATCAATCATAATTTTTCAAGGATGTGTATGATGCCCTCCTTTATGTGTAATAAAGGGTGTATTGAAGTGATGGTTCCTTGTAATTTTTGGCAGCCCTTTCACTTAGTGCATAGGCTTTATGAGTGTAGGAGTCCCACTACCTGAACAATTGTACCACAATGTGAATGAGGCCATCCTTTATGTTATATACAGGTTGTATCGGAGTGCCTCTTTGGCAGCATTTGCACTTTATATACAAGTAAATATACAGGAAAGAATGTTTCCTAACAATTTTTCCTCTAAAATAGATTTTATCTTCGGTTTTGTGCGTATTATTGTCAGTTTGTAAAAGTGGCGTACTACTCGGACAACATCGTTCCCAGCAGCGACCTGGGAGTCCAAGATGTATCCAGACATTGTTCCCATGCTGTTCCTAAACCATTTCGGTGGTGTTTCCATCAATTTCTGACCTTTTCCTGTGAACCAGACACCCTCCCCTCTTCAGAGCAGGTGGTGCCTGGTTTAATGCTCTGGTTCTCCCATTGACTTCCATTGTGCTCTGGTGCTCTGTAGAGCACCCAAGCATCCCAAAGTGTGATGAACAGGTGAAACGCTCCTTCATTGGGTGATCTTGTTGTTCAGACACCACCGATCATAGTTTCTGGGCAGCAGATCGTGTGGTCTAAACAGTGATCTGCTGCTCAGAAACCATAAATCTGTGTGAGGACGAGGGATCGCAATAGCCATCCCTCGTCCTCATACAGTAAAGGATATCACTGCATGTAAATGATCTCCTTTACTGAATGAGCAGCCGACCAATCGGTTGCAGAACCATCCCGTCTAAATCCACCTTAACCCCTTAAGGACTATTTCACCTTCTGGACTTGGCCATTTTTTGCAAATCTGACCAGTGTCACTTTAAGTGCTGATAACTTTAAAACGCTTTGACTTATCCAGGCCATTCTGAGATTGTTTTTTCGTCACATATTGTACTTCATGACACTGGTAAAATAAAGTAAAAAACTATTCATTTTTATTTATAAAAAAAATACAAAATTTACCAAAAATGTGTAAAAAATTGCATATTTCCAAGTTTCAATTCCTCTACTTCTTTAATACATAGTAATACCTCCAAAAATAGTTATTACTTTACATTCCCCATATGTCTACTTCATGTTTGGATCATTTTGGGAATTTTATTTTTTGGGGATGTTACAAGGCTTAGAAATTTAGAAGCAAGTCTTGAAATTTTTCAGAAATTTTCAAGAACCCAATTTTTAGGGACCAGTTCAGGTCTGAAGTCACTTTGCGAGGCTTACATAATAGAAACCACCCAAAAATGACCCCATTCTATAAACTACAACCCTCAAGTTATTCGAAACTGATTTTACAAACTTTGTTAACCCTTTAGGTGTTCCACAAGAATTAATGGAAAATAGAGATACAATTTTTTCCAGTTACAAAGCAAGGGTTAACAGCCAAACCAAACTCAATATTTATGGCCCTGATTCTGTAGTTTACAGAAACACCCCATATGTGGTCGTAAACCGCTGTACGGGCACACGGCAGGGCGCAGAAGGAAAGGAATGCCATACGGTTTTTGGAAGGCAGATTTTGCTGGACTGTTTTTTTGACACAATGTCCCATTTGAAGGCCCCCTGATGCACCCCTAGAGTAGAAACTCCATAAAAGTGACCCCATCTAATAAACTACACCCCTCAAGTTATTCAAAACTGATTTTACAAATGTAGTTAACCCTTTAGGTGTTCCACAAGAATTAATGGAAAATAGAGATACAATTTCAGAATTTAAATTTTTTGGCAAATTTTCCATTTTAATCAATTTTTCCCAGTAACAAAGCAAGGGTTAACAGCCAAACCAAACTCAATATTTATGGCCCTGATTCTGTAGTTTACAGAAACACCCTATATGTGGTCGTAAACAGCTGTACGGGCACATGGCAGGGCGCAGAAGGAAAGGAATGCCATACGGTTTTTGGAAGGCAGATTTTGCTGGACTGGTTTTTTTGACACCATGTCCCATTTGAAGCCCCCTTGATGCACCCCTAGAGTAGAGTACTCCAGAAAAGTGGCCCCATTTTAGAAACTATGGGATAGGGTGGCAGTATTGTTGGTACTAGTTTAGGGTACATATGATTTTTGGTTGCTCTATATTACACTTTTTGCGAGGCAAGATAACAAGAAATAGCTGTTTTGGCACCCTTTTTTATTTTTTGTTATTTACAACATTTATCTGACAGGTTAGATCATGTGATATTTTTATAGACCAGGTTGTCACGGATGCAGCGATACCTAATATGTATACTTTTTTTTATTTATGTAAGTTTTACACAATGATTTCTTTTTTGAAGCAAAAAAAAAAATCGTGTTTTAGTGTTTCCATAGTCTGAGAGCCATAATTTTTTCAGTTTTTGGGCGATTACCTTGGGTAGGGTATGATTTTTGTGGAATTAGTTGACGGTTTTATTGGCACTATTTTGGGGTGCGTATGACTTTTTGATCGCTTGCTATTACACTTTTTGTGATGTAAGGTGACAAAAAATGGTTTATTTAGCAGTTCTTATTTAAAAAAATTTACGGTGTTCATCTGAGGGGATAGGTCATATGATATTTTTATAGAGGCGGTCGATACGGACGCGGCGATACCTAATATGTATAAATTTTTTTTTATTTATGTAAGTTTTACACAATAATATTTTTGAAACAAAAAAAAAAAAGATGTTTTAGTGTCTCCATATTCTGAGCCATAGTTTTTTTTATTTTTTGGGCGATTGTCTCAGGTAGGGGCTCATTTTTTGCGGGATGAGGTGACGGTTAGATTGGTACTATTTTGGTGGGCAAACGCCTTTTTGATCGCTTGCTGTTGTACTTTTTGTGATGTAAGGTGACACAAAAATTGTTTATTTAGCACAGTTTTTATTTTTTACGGTGTTCATCTGAGGGGTTAGGTCATGTGATATGTTTATAGAGCCGGTCGATACGGACGTGGCGATACCCAATATGTATACTTTTTTTCCCCCATACTTGTTACCAATTTTTTTTAACTTTATTTGGGGAAAATTATGTTTTTGTTTATTTTTACTTGAAACTAAATTTTTTGGGGGGAAAACTAAATTTTTTCAACTTTTTTTTTCACTTTATTTTTTGTCCCACTTTGGGACTTGAATTTTTGGGGGTCTAATCCTTTACAATGCATTCCAATACTTCTATATTGGAATGCATTGTCTGTATGAGTAATACTGTGTGTATTACTCATAAAGCTTCTGGCCTGTGAGATCCAGGGGGCTGGATCTCACAGGCTCGTCACCAGAAGGCAGCGCAGATGCCTAAGGAAGGCATTGCGCTGCCTTCCATGCCATCGGGTCCCCCCTACAGCCCCAAGGGGACCAGATGGCACCACCGCACCAGGTAAAAGCCGCAAACCGCAGGTCTGAATTGACCTGCGGTTTGCGGCGGTCGCCGACACGGGGGGGTCACGGACCCCCCTTTCCCCCCCCCCCGCGCATTTAGCCGAGGTGCCTGCTCAATGATTTGAGCAGGCAACGGGCTCTGATCACCACCCGCCGGGCGGCGGTGATCGGAACAACACATGACGTACCGGTACGTCATGGGTCCTTAAGGGGTTAAGGCCTGTATTACATGTTCACATTTTACTGACCAATTTCTGTCCAATCAGACCAATAGTTGGTTTGTAAAACAAAAGATCTGTTTGTGTGTGTTAACAGCCATCTGACCACTGATTAGTGAGAATATCTGTCAGCTAATCTGTTGGTGGAATGCAGCCCTAAGTGATTTTTCTGGTCACATGACCCTCCATCAGCAGCCATTGTATGGACAGACTCTCAGTGTGGACAATGCAAAACACTTGGCCAACAATGGAGCATACCTTATGTAATATAGGCCAAGCTCTTTAACACAAGATTCTGCAAAATTATCTCTTTAACACAAGATTCTGCTACATTAATACTCTGCTGGTCAGCAGTCCCTTATACATGTGTGTAACGGAACGCCTAGCACCCCGACCGGGTACCTCCGTCGATAGGTGCTCCTAGTGCTTCCAGAGGACTCCAAGCACTCCACTTGACACAGTCAGCGCTGCAGACCCCACGAACCGCCAAAGCTTGGTTGAGGTCTCGCCGTCTCCTACCCACCCTGGACCTATGACAAGGCTCCAGTGGGTGAACCTCTCCTAAATGCAGAGACAGGAACCAGGAACAAGCTCTTACAAGAGCTTATACTCAGGGGAGTATTATGATATAGCAATCCCCAAGAGTGTAGTTATCCCATCCCCCAAACATGAGCCAAGACTTCATAAAGGGGCAAAGCAGGAACTCTTTAATGGGTTATTTTTCAGCCTTTTATGCAGGTCTCCTAGCAAGGGACACTCCCCCTGGGGCCCTTGTAAAAGACTGTGACAGTTTATATTTTAGCCAATCACATGCATTTACAGTATTGAAACCCTCCCAGCAATTGTACACAAAATCCCCTTCCCTCTGTCTGTAACGCAATCAACAATATACAATGAGCATTGTCTGAGACGCAATTAACTTACACACTGGCATTGTCTGAGACGCAATCCACAAAATACAATTACCAAACGTAATGGGCTAACTTAATCACTACAAGACAGAAAACACACATTTTTCCCAACACACAGAAAACACCTCAAAACCCCACACATCCCCATAATGTATACATCCATGGATAGCTCTGATCTGGGTGAACAACATATCCAAAAATCACTCAGATCCGAGCAGGGGTTCCCGAATTCCATGGAAGTCACATTGGGCCGGCCGCAAGCATGGCTTTCCTGCCCAAAACAGTTCCACAGATTTAAGCTGTGCGGCCGGTCTGTCTTCTCCTTCAAAGTTAGTATGGGCCATTATCCTGGGGCAGGAGGCTGGCAAACAGCCCCCTCCAAAACACCGTGGCGAGGTTGGTTTCGCCACAATGTGCACATAGTTCATATGGATACTTGTTTATGTAATCATTTCTGTATTTGTTTTGGTTATTGCAGAGATATTAACGATCAGTATATACACGTCTTGCATGACTAAATTTAGCCTAAGTAATAGTCCATATAGCAACTTGTCAACTGTCTAAACGTACACAGATCTAACAGATAATCAGAGCCGTGGCAGGAATTAACGATAAACTTTAGAATATAGCTATAATAAAGGAGGAAAATACAAGCATGCAGTAATACATATTGTAAACAGTAGGGCAATTAAATTGGATATTAAATATTAAAACAGCTATAAAATACAGCATACTCCAGATGAAATAAATGTATAGTTGCAACGCACCAGTATATCTAAATGACAAACAAAGCATGCCGGTGAAACAATGAAAGGAAACTGCAAAGAAAAATACATTAAGCTCGCTTTCACACATCATTTTTGTGGCATTTCCTTGGTACTTGTAAAAAAATGCCATGAAATTCATGCATTTTTGGTGGCATTTTATGTGGTCATATGTTTTTGATATGCATTTTTAAAAATAAAATGCCATACGCAAAACATGCTTTGATTTTTTTTTTATTAAATACAATGGACCTAAAAATGCATTGTGATTCATGGCTGTACACCTGGCATTTCTGACACCAGAGGCCAAATAAAAATTGGCACCCCCCCTCAATGTTGTAGATTTTCTATATACTGTACATGTCAGAAAATCCTGAGGAAATGCTGCATATCTTGAAGATTTTTACTTAAAGGGGTTGTTGGAGTTATTTTTATTGATGACTAGTGTTGAGCGAATCCAAGTATCCGAAGTGGACTTTGATCCGAATTTCAGCAAAAATTAAATTCGGCGCTGAGCCAAGTTTTCACGTTTTCCTCAATGAAGGGAGGCAGCGTAATCGCCATTCCCCTTCATTGCACCCGCTACATACAAAGGAATGCGCTTTGTGACAAAATAATTTGTCACAAATCAAATTTCTTTGTGAAGGATAGGTCATTAATATCAGATCACAGGGGTCTGACACCCGGCACCCTCGTGATCAGCTGTTTGAAAAGAAGGCGCTCGCCGTGCCAGCACTGCCTCCTCTGAATTCGACAACTTAGGTGTATTTACCCATGCTTGCGGATGTGATGGCGAGCAGGTAAAAAACGAAGAGGAGGCATCACCAGCACGGTGTGGGCCTTCTCTTCAAACAGCTGATCGTCGAGGATGCCGGGTGTCAGACCCCTGCAGATCTGATTTTGATGACCTATCCTGAGGATAGGTCATCAGTAAAAACAACCCCTTTAAGATCTGGACAATGGTAAAATCTGTGTAATAATTTGGGAAAAGCGCTATGAAAAAATCCAATGTAGAATATTCAGACATTGCCACAAATTTTTGGAGCTTGCCTCAGCAAAAAAAACTTCCACTATGTGTAATATTATTTTTCGTGTTTGTTAGTAAAGAGGTAAAGTGTCTATGTAAATGAATGAGTCAAGTACCTGGTGTTTGTTGGTTACTCACCTCCTCAGGCTCCAGCACTGTCCGCTGCTCCAATCCTTGGTTCACAACTAGGCGTTAAGGAGCTAAATCCAGGGATCCTGCCATACAGACAGCCAGGAGTAGGTGTGGGGGGTCATTAAAACTCAGAGTGAGGGCTCATGCACACGACCGTATGTATTTTGCGGTCGACAAAAACGGATCCGCAAAAAATACGGATGGCGTCCGTGTGCATTCCATATTTTGCGGAACGGAACAGTTGGCCCCTAATAGAACAGTCCTATCTTTGTCCGTAATAAGGACAATAATAGGACATGTTCTATTTTTTTGTGGAACGGAAATACAGACATACGGAAACGGAATGCACACGGAGTAACTTCCGTTTTTTTTTGCGGACTCATTGAACTGAATGGTTCTGCATACGGTCTGCAACAAAAAAAAACGGAACGGACACAGAAAGAAAATACGTTCGTGTGCATGAGCACTGAGAGTCAGGGACAGGTTTACACTTACAAGTACACACACAGCATATACACACATACACAGAATATATACACAAATACACGCACGCTCAATTGATGAGCTTTTTCAGACCTAGAGTGAAAAACATGGTTGGGGAGTTTTCAGTCAATGCTTTTGATCGTTTGGTGGGAGATGGATCCAAAAAAAGATCACTTTCAGAGCTATATTACGAGTTGCGGGATAGCAAACAAAAGTGTCTGGCTGACAAGGTTTTCTCCCATTGGAAAAAAATATTCCCCTCTCTAGATGCAGATACGTTAGTACTTCAAGGATGGAATATAGTCAATAAAGTGATAATTAACCAAGTCTGGAGGGAATCTCACTTTAGATTTATCCATAAGGCTATCTATGGGTTCCAATTCTCTTCACCCCTCCTATCCTCAGATAGGTTAACTAAATGCCCTAAATGTCACTTAGATAGGTCTGATTTGAGCCATGGAATGTGGTCCTGTCCAGCCTCTCAGAAATTTTGGAAACTAGTTAGATCTCAGATTAAAAGATATCTGAAAATCTCAATTCCTTTGTCTCCTGATTTGATGCTCTTCCATGCCCAGGCGAACGGGACCAGTGTACAACCAGTTATCCACATCTTACTACTGGCAGCCAAACGCTGTATCCTTAAGCATTGGCTCAAACCTCAATTACCATCAATGATGGAGGTCCTCAACCATGCTAAACTTTGTCTGGATATGGAGAGGGTTGAAGCGGAGCAAATGGGGGAGAGATTCATAAACTCCTTTTTCAGGAGATGGGAGTCTTTTATAGGAGTGGTATATTCAGACAGAGATATGCGCACTTTAATGTCCCTATTCATTCTGTCAGAATGGTACTTAAAGAAAAAATTAAGCCAAACCTTGGGGAGACTTCAGATTGACTGATAGCAATGTTGGGTGCATTTGAGAAGTAGAGAGAGAGGGAGGGGGGAGGGGGGGTAAAATGGTGTTCCAGGAGGGAAGAAGGGAGGTGGGAGGGTAGAGGAATTGAATGTATTATATTGTACTGTTTATGAATATTGTGAATACTGTCACTTTTGTGGAGACGAAAAAAGCTGTATTGATGCTGTACAATTGTCTAATTAATTGAAAAACTCAATAAAAATTATATTACATAACAGTGGATGGGATTCACCTGGACGTAGTCTTGTAGTTCCAGGGATGAATCTTTCGTGCGGACAGGGTCCAGTAAATCCTTACTGTCCCTAGAAATCCCTGTCAGGCCTATAATTCCCTATGGCCCGACCCAGGGCGGCCCGTCCAGAACCTAGCCCTACACTATTAGAGACCCTGGACGTCCCTAACTGGATGGGAGCCCCTAAGTCACAAGAGATCCCTGTCTGTAGTTAAAAAAGCCCCAGACTCATCAAGGGATAAAGAGCTGGAAAGGGTGGGGGGGGGGGGTAGAAAGCCACCTGTCGCTGGTGTATGCCAATAACCCCCCACTCTATCATTAAGGTGTCTAGAAGAAATGCCTGATGTGGAAAGCTTGAAATTGACCTAATAAAGACCCTAAGGGGTATCCTAAGGCGTATGGCTAGTAAAAGACACCCCCAGCTGGTTATTAACTGGTCCAATAGTCCACAGTCAGAAAGGAGGACGGAGTGTGGCACATCCTCTACACGTGCAGTTTGTCACGGATAATGTTGCAGAAAGCTGGAACTTATAAATGAACATCCGACTGGCTTGATCCCAAACTAAGGAGCATATGGGTGAGCCCTATAAAATCCCTAGGGCTCTCCCTGACTGCTATGCCCATGCAAGGGTCTCTATGGTAGACGATTGCATGCCCACGTACCTAATACTGTGTGACACCTGAAAACCCTATAATAGTGAGGGGACACGACCACCGGCTACTTGCTCTTAATACGGATGGAGTCAGGGTCACCTAGAATCAAGCCAGCAAGGAAACACAAATAAAGGAAAAATACTTATCTGAGGAAACAGCAGCAGCAGCCTCCAGCAATGAACACCTCATCCAGGAAGTAGTATAAACTGCAAAGTGAGGCAATATGGGAGGGAATATAAAGGGACACAATTAGTCTAAATAGGTGACACCTGGGAGAAGGAAAGGAGATGACAAAGTGAAACCAAAACAAAGAACGTCATGCAAGAGGTAGAGAAGAACGTCTGCCAGACCTTCTCACAGAACTGGCGGTGACAGTACCCCTCCCTCTACGGGTGGACTCCGGACATTCAGAGCCCACCTTCTCAGGATGAGACCTATGGAAAGCCCTGATGAGACGAGTGGCCTTAAT
The DNA here is from genome assembly GCF_905171765.1 of Bufo bufo. NCBI lineage: Eukaryota > Metazoa > Chordata > Amphibia > Anura > Bufonidae > Bufo > Bufo bufo. Next base: position 98,648,556 of record NC_053389.1, on the reverse strand, counting down.
GTCCGCCTCTGGAACCCACATCCTCTCCTCAGGACCATAACCCTCCCAATGAACGAGGTACTGGAGAGAACTGCGGATAATGCGAGAATCCACAATCCTAGAGACCTGAAATTCAAGATTACCATCAACAACAATCGGAGGAGGAGGCAAAGAGGAGGGTACAGTGGGTTGGATATAAGGTTTTAATAGGGACCTTGGAAAAACATTATGGATCTTCCAAGTCTGAGGAAGATCAAGACGGAAGGCAACAGGATTGATGACGGACAAGATCCTGTAAGGCCCAATAAACTTAGGACCCAACTTCCAGGAGGGAACCTTCAGTTTGATATTCTTTGTAGACAACCACACTAGATCACCCACATTCAGGTCCGGACCAGGCACACGTCTTTTATCCGCCACACGCTTATATCTCTCACTCATCCTCTTCAGATTACCCTGAATCTTTTGCCAAATAAATGACAAAGACGAGGAAAATCTCTCCTCATCCTTAAAAACCTTGTGTCGTAAAGCGAGAGGCACAAACAACCTCCCAGGAGGACAAAGATCAGGAGCCTCTGCCTGGGCTGCCTGAACATCTGCCTCCAAATCTGGATAAAGAGCAGAGACGACCACCCCTTTAGCCAAAATGGGTCTTCAAAGTTCCCCCCTCCCGGAAAACAACGTGACAGGGCATCTGCCTTCACATTTCTAACCCCAGGGCGGAACGTGACAACAAAATTAAACCTAGAGAAGAACAAAGACCATCTGGCCTGTCTCGGGTTCAGACACTTGGCCGATTCCAAGTAGGCCAGATTCTTATGGTCGGTAAACACGGTAATAGGGTGTCTGGCTCCCTCTAACCAATGGCGCCATTCCTCAAAAGCTAATTTGATGGCCAACAACTCCCTATCTCCCACATCGTAATTTCTCTCTGCAGAGGAGAGTTTCCTTGAGAAAAAGGCACACGGTCGCCATTTGGCAGGAGAAGAACCCTGAGATAAGACCGCACCCACACCCACCTCAGAAGCGTCCACCTCAACAATAAAAGGTAGAGAGACATCAGGTTGTACCAAAATGGGAGCGGAAGCAAAATTCTCTTTGATACTAGAAAAGGCTTTAAGCGCATCTACCGACCATGAGGAAAAATCTATCCTCTTTTTAGTCATATCAGTGAGTGGCTTAACAACAGAGGAATAATTCAAAATGAACTTTCTGTAATAATTGTCAAAACCCAAAAATCACATCAGCGCCTTCTGATTCTCAGAAAGCTCCCGATCAAGCACAGCGCGGACCTTCTCAGGGTCCATGTGAAAACCAGAAGCGAAGAGAAGAAAACCAAGAAATTTAATCTTCGGAACCGCAAACACACATTTTTCCAGTTTAGCGTACAATTTATTCTCCCGCAGAATCAGCAAGACCTGGTGTAGGTGGTCTCGATGAGTCTTGAAATCAGGAGAAAAAATCAAAATGTCATCTAGATACACCAGTACAAATTTCCCCATTAAATGATAAAAAATGCTGTTCACAAAATGTTGGAAAACGGGCGGAGCATTCATCAAACCAAAGGGCATAACCTAATTCTCGAAATGACCCTCAGGGGTATTGAAGGCCGTTTTCCATTCGTCCCCTTCCCTGACCCTGACTAGGTTGTATGCCCCTCTTAAATCCAACTTAGAAAAAACTTTAGCCCCAACAATCTGGTTAAACAGATCCGGGATCAGAGGAAGCAAGCAGATATGGGTCACGTATTGTGATACGGTTCAGCTCCCTGAAATCCAGACAAAGTCTTAAAGAACCATCTTTTTTCTTAACAAAAAAAAAACTGCGGCAACAGGTGACTTCGAGGGTCGGATGTGTCCCTTTCTCAGGCTCTCAGAGATATAAGTACGCATAGCGACTCTTTCAGGTTGGGAGAGATTGTATAAATGTGATTTTGGCAGCTTGGCGCCTGGGATGAGATTAATAGGGCAGTCGTACTCCCGGTGAGGGGGCAACTCCTGGACACCACTCTCGGAAAACACATCCGAAAATTCAGAGAGAAAAGATGGTACAGTCTTGGTAGAAACCTCTGAAAGAGACCCCGTGAGGCAATTCTCTCTGCAAAACTCACTCCAACCATTTATTTGCCTTGCTTGCCAATCAATGGTGGGGTTATGTTTAGTGAGCCAGGGTAGCCCCAACACTAGAGGAGTAGGTAATCCACTTAGAACGAAACACGACTTATCCTCAACATGAGCGTCATCCACAGTCAAACGGATATTGTGAACTATGCCCTTTAACGATCTTTGATAAAAGTGGAGCGGAATCGATAGCAAAAACAGGTATATCCTTTTCCAAAGTGCATACCTGGAAACCATGCGTTATTGCAAATTGATTATCAATGAGATTGACAGCTGCTCCACTATCTACAAAAATCTCACAAACAATGTTCTTGCTGTTTAGCGCAACCCTGGCAGGTAGGAGAAAATGGGAACTACAAGTAAACGGCAAACCTTCAATTTCCGCATCAACCTTGCCAATAATAGTAAATGGAAAGTTTTTAGAGGGTTTTTTTTCTTTTTGTTTTTCTTATTACCCTCAGAAAACTCCATGAATCTCCTAGAGGGGCAAACATTAGCCAAATGATTTATACCCCCACAACAGAAACAAACCCTCCTCTGAGAGCTGAATCCTCTACTATCAAAGGCAAGCAAACCCAGCTGCATGGCCTCCTCCTCACAGGGGATTGAGAGAGACTGAAACCTCTGCGCACTGAATGAGACAGCCCCACTGTCCTTGGGCTGAATATGACCGGAAGGAGTAGTCTCCTCTCTCTCTCTAAGATGCCTGTCAATACGAACAGCTAGAGACATGGCAGACTCTAACGAGGCTGGTCTCTCATGAAAAGCAAATGAATCTTTCAATCTTTCCAAAAGACCATGGCAAAATTGACTTCAGAGTGCAGCATCATTCCAACCAGTATCAGCTGCCCATCTCCGAAATTCAGAACAATACAGGGTGGGCCATTTATATGGATACACCTTAATAAAATGGGAATGGTTGGTGATATTAACTTCCTGTTTGTGGCACATTAGTATATGTGAGGGGGGAAACTTTTCAAGATGGGTGGTGACCATGGCGGCCATTTTGAAGTCGGCCATTTTGAATCCAACCTTTGTTTTTTCAAAAGGAAGAGGGTCATGTGACACATCAAACTTATTGGGAATTTCACACGAAAAACAATGGTGTGCTTGGTTTTAACGTAACTTTATTCTTTCATGAGTTATTTACAAGTTTCTCTTTGTTTACAGCCATTGATATGTCGCCGAGGTTAACACGTGAGGAGCGAATAGAAATTGTGTTGACGTCTGGTGAACGCAGTAACCGGGTCATTGCAGCAGATTTCAATGCAAGACACCCTACGAGACCACCCATCTCCCATGCTACAGTTAGCAAACTGCTTGCTAAGTTTCGTGAAACTGGTTCAGTGTTGGATTTGCCAAAATGTGGACGCATGAAATCTGTCTCTAATGAAGAAACATCAGTGGCTGTCCTAGCTTTATTCAGCAAGAGCCCACAGCGTAGCACTCGCCGTATGTCACTGGAGAGTGGCATTAATCGAACATCCCTTCGGCGGATATTAGCTACTCACAAATGGCACCCTTACAAACTCCAGCATCTCAATGAGGATGACCCAGATTGGCGCACTGAATTTGCAGAATGGGCAAAACAAAAATTGGAACAGGACCCTCAATTTACGCAGAGGATTTTGTTCAGTGATGAGGCAAACTTTTATGTGAATGGTGAAGTTAACAAACAAAACCACCACTATTGGTCTGACGCTAACCCACATTGGATAGATCCCTCCAAGACTGTTGGAACAAAAAAATTGATGGTATGGTGTGGTATATGGGGTACAAAGATAGTGGGACCATTCTTCATCAATGGAAACCTCAAGGCCACTGGATATGCGAAATTGCTACATGATGATGTGTTTCCCTCTTTATGCACTGAAGCTGGCACGTTCCCTGAGTTTTTCCAGCAAGATGGTGCACCACCACATTATGGGTGTCAGGTCCGAGCATTCCTAGATGAACAGTTTCCTGGAAAGTGGATTGGTCGTCGTGGGCCAGTTGAATGGCCCCCAAGGTCTCCCGATCTGACCCCCTTAGACTTTTATCTTTGGGGTCATCTGAAGGCAATTGTCTATGCTGTGAAGATACGAGAGGTGCAGCACCTGAAACTACAGATACTGGAAGCCTGTGCTAGCATTTCTCCTGCGGTGTTGCTATCAGTGTGTGAAGAGTGGGAGAAGAGGGTTGCATTGACAATCCAACACAATGGGCAGCACATTAAACACATTTTATAAGTGGTCAGAAACTTGTAAATAACTCATGAAAGAATAAAGTTATGTTAAAACCAAACACACCATTGTTTTTCTTGTGAAATTCCCAATAAGTTTGATGTGTCACATGACCTTCTTCCTATTGAAAAAACAAAAGTTGGATTCAAAATGGCCAACTTCAAAATGGCCGCCATGGTCACCACCCATGTTGAAAAGTTACCCCCTCACATATACTAATGTGCCACAAACAGGAAGTTAATATCACCAACCATTCCCATTTTATTAAGGTGTATCCATATAAATGGCCCACCCTGTATATCTCTCAATATATCAATATCTCTGCGGACTGTTTACCCTGGCATAAAAGACGCAGTTTAGATTCAGCCAGAGCAACACGATCCGGGTCATTATATATCTGCCCCAGGGCTACAAAAAATTAATCCACCGATCGGAGGGTCCATGCCCCCACCGGCAGCGAAAAGGCCCAAGACTGAGCGTTATCCCTGAGCAGCGAGATGATGATCCCCACCCTCTGCTCCTCATCACCAGAGGAATGGGGAAGTAGGCGAAAATGGAGTTTGCAAGCCTCTCTAAAGCGAACAAAATTCTCACTACCCCCGGAGAACGTATCCGGAAGTGAGATCTTAGGCTCGGAACAAACTCCATGAACGCCAGCAGAACCGGTCACCTGAAACTGAGATACAGTTTTACGGAGATCTGCTACCTCCAGCGAAAGACCTTGCATGCGGTCAATCAAGGCTGAAATCGGATCCATGCTTAAGACGGTTATGGCGGTTTATAATGTCACGGATGATGTTGCAGAAAGCTGGAACTTATAAATAAACATCCGACTGGCTTGATCCCAAACTAAGGAGCATATGGGTGAGCCCTATAAAACCCCTAGAGCTCTCCCTGACTGCTATGCCCATGCAATGGTCTCTATGGTAGACGATTGCATGCCCACGTACCTAATACTGTGTGACACCTGAAAACCCTATAATAGTGAGGGGACATGACCACCGGCTCCCTGCTCTTAATACGGACGGAGTCAGGGTCACCTAGAATCAAGCCAGCAAGGAAACACAAATAAAGGAAAAAGACTTATCTGAGGAAACAGCAGCAGCAGCCTCTAGCAGTGAACACCTCATCCAGGAAGTAGTATAAACTGCAAAGTGAGGCAGTATGCGAGGGAATATAAAGGGAGTCTAAATAGGTGACACCTTGAAGAAGGAAAGGAGATGACAAAGTGAAACCAAAACAAAGAACGTCATGCAAGAGGTAGAGAAGAACGTCTGTCAGACTTTCTCACAGAACTGGCAGTGACACAGTGTGAGCCGGCGCGTCTCACCGCCCAGCATATAAGCGGACATAGAAGAGGCGCGAACCCCGCCTCCCCGGCCTGGAAACCCAGTGACGTCATCCGAGCGTCACTGACAGCCAGGGAGGACACTCATGGGGGCGTGGCCTTGGCGATGCACTGAGAGCGCCGTATTACTAGCCGCTCGTCAGTGCATCGCTCCATAACAAGATGGTTACTCCATATGGAGTTTCACCATCTATTAAGGCAAAAGGGGATATTTTGGGCTGGTTTACTATTGAATAGTGGTATGTGTTGATAATAGGCAGGCTATTTAGGCGACATATATAGCGGAGGTATAGATACAAAAGGAAGATAAATAAACATAAAGATTGTTTGACACATAGTGTGGCTACAGGTCTAGACTATTACAATAAGTGTGACGCCTCACGCTCATAATGCTAGGGCATTCTAGCAGGCCAAGAAGGATGATACTACATTCACTGAATGATCAAATAGTGGTGCAGTGTACAGGAACAGGACATGACCCAATAATGCAATTAGGAATGGCATAGATCGTATCCCGTAAAATGCATTAAGAACAAGGGTCAGAGTCAATGGATGTGGCTCTCAGATAAAGCAGCCAAAATTTAGTTGTTCATTTAAACCGTTTGGGCAAGGGGTATTCAATTTATGGATCCACCAGGTCTCCCTTTTGCAGGATCCGTTTGTCCCAGTCACCTCCCCTGGGGGATCTGGTGACCAGTTCAATACCTTTAAATTTGAGTGCGTTCGTCCGACTTTGGTGGCATTTATTGACATGTCTTGCCACCGACGTGTCCCTTCTGTTATGCACATCATTAAGGTGTTCCCCAATGCGACGGCGAAACTCTCTTCTCGTTTTGCTGACGTATTGTGTACCGCATTCACAAGTGATAAGATAGACAATTCCCACAGTACGACAATTGATAAAGCCATTAATGCGGTGGCTGTATCCATTATCACAGTTGACAAAGGATTTGCCTGTCTGTACATAGTCACAGAAGCTACAATTACCACATCTTTAGCATCCTTTAACTGGGTTCTCAAGCCAAGTCCTAGGGCTTGGTACACTAGTGAAGTGACTATGTACCAGCCGATCTCTCAGGTTCTTGCCCCTCCCATAGGTAATAGATGGATAGGAATTCAGGGCATCCCCTAAATCAGGATCCATTAGAAAGGTCTCCCAATGTTTTGTGATCGTACTCCGGACCTGGGTGGAAGCAGTGTCAAACGTGCCTATCACTCTGATAATGTCTGCGGTCTCTTTCTTTTGGCAGTTGGTTCGTGTAATAGATAATGCCGTACGTAGAACCCTGTCTGGGTACCCGCGTTCCTGGAATCTCCTTCTTAGGTCACCTGCCTGCTTAGTGAATTCAATCTCTTCTGAGCAGTTCCGTCTAAGACGTAAATATTGCCCAGTGGGAATACCACATTTAAGTGGTCTTGGGTGGTTGCTTTCCCATCTCAGCAGGGAATAAGTTGAAGTTGGCTTACGGTAAATGCTAGTCTTAATCTGTCCTGATGTTCCTTTCTGGATACAGATGTCTAACAGTCCTTCTCAATTATTGACGTGAATCTCAAGTTTATCGTGTTTGTATTGAGACTGACCACAAACTCCTTGAATTCGCGTTCGGTCCCGCTCCAGATGAGAAAAATGTCATCAATGATGCGTGACCATAATACGATATTGGTAAGACCGGGTAGAGGGGGATCCCCAAACACAATAGTTTCCTCCCACCAGCCCAGGAGTAGATTGTTATACGACGGCGCACAGACACTGCCCATAGTGGTACCCCTGAGCTGGTGGAAGAAGCGGCCATCAAAAAGAAAACAATTCCTGGTGAATACGAACTGTAGAAGTTCAATGATGAAATCGTTGTGACTCAGGAATTGTTGGCCCCTGGCTCTCAGAAAGTGTCTTACTGCCGAGATGCCTGCCTCATGAGGTATTGATGAGTACAGGGCCTCCACATCAACTGATGCCAGGAACCTGTTTTCCTCAACTAGTATACCCTCTAGCTTAGTCAGTAAGTTGCTAGTGACCCTGATGTAGGAGGGAAGACTTTCAACAAAGGGTCTCAACAGTTGGTCAATGTAGATCCCACAATTTTGTGAGAAACTACCCATCCCCGCTACGATAGGGCGGCCTTTAAGAGGTACAGCTCCGTTGTGTACCTTAGGTAGGCAATAGAACGTTGCCATCACCGGGTATAAAGTATACAGGAAATCATGTTCATCTTGACTAATTAGATGATTTGATCTGGCTCTTAATAGGATGTCACATAATCCTGATCGATATTGTGTGGTTGGGTCCAAGGATGCTATCTCATAGCTCTCCTTATCCCTCAGGATCGGTGGTGTATTTTATATCTTTCAGGTGACGGCGTAGAGACACACAGAATCTAGCAAGACAAGTCCCGAGGACGGCTTACCTTAAAGCAGTGGGGAATGCAGTGTCCCACTCAGTGATGGCAGTGGGCACTTTAAACTTTGTTATGTTTATTTAATTTATTTCTGTATATCCCTGTATTTCCTATTAACAGGCTGTTGTAGGTCATTACATCTATTTGCCCCTAGGTGGTGCTGGCACCACTTATACATATATATCCTGGAGCTTGCTAATAAAGTTTTGTTGATGGAGAGAGAAAGTGTGGTAGTGGTAGAGAAGGAAGGAAGTTGAGTTGAGCTAGTCAGTGGAGGAGCAGTACAAGCCTAGACCACCATGTAGCTTCCATATTAGCCTCTTGGCTCTGGCCAAGCCAAGGGAGCACATAGAACAAGAACTACATTTCAGCAGCACAGCACATACAAAGGAGGTCTACGTCTTGTATAGAGAAAGTCTAGTGGAGATTAGAGCTAATTTAGCCAAAAGACTTCACAAGCAGCAGTGGCGTACATAGAGAAGTAAGGGCTCCATAGCAAGGATCAAACTAGGCCCCCCACACAGGACAAAAGGGTTTCCTCCTAAATCCCTTTCAGTGACCCTTGGGACATTTTTTCCACTGCCTCATTTGCTAAGAGTTGTTTCTTTAAAGGGTAGAGTCCTGACCAAGTTTTTACCCCCAGTAGAAGAGGAGAGGTTACCACCTGGGCCCCCTCTTGCCCTGGGCCCCATAGCAGTCGCATGGTCTGCCGCTATGGTAGTTATGCCCCTGACCAGGAGGAACCTAAAAGTACCTGGACACAACCAGATGATTAATGCGCAAATTTATCCTTCACCACATGCCTCTATGGACATAGTGGACCTTAATTCTTCAGTGAGCATCCTTTCCAAAGAATGGAGCAGAAGATTGATGCCTGCCATTAGGGAGCTGACTAGTAAGGACTATTATATCCAGTACCTGAGTGCTAGAGTGTGGACCTAGTCTAGGCAGATATACAAGTAAGGAAAATTTCTCAACTAACCATTGCCAAGCCTGTTATAAGGAATACAGCTGGATCAATATTTGCATTTATTGCTTTACCATATACATGAACTGTACTGACTAACTGAAGAAAACGAATTGCTCAAGTAAAGTTCAAATGTTTTACTGTAACCAAATCCTCATCCTTTCCACCACCAACCTTTGCACCTAACGGTGCTGGCGTCACGAACAACCAGTGTCCCAGGCTCCAAAGAACCCCTAAACACCTATACCATCAAGGGCACCTCAACATCCATCTGGCTGGTGATCCCTGTACTACAGAGTGCCTCGGAGGATTTAGTGCTGCCTTCCCCATCACTGCATGCCGGCCCTGGCAGGTTCTGCTAACAGTGAGTAAATGAACTACTACCCCCATCGTCTCACCTTACACTACTCTCACACATTTGCCCCTGCCGCCTGGTTGCTGCACTGTGAATTATATCCAGTACACAGGACAGGAGAGGTGGGACTGTGCAGTGTCCCTATATACAGAATAGTAGTAGATACTGAGAATTATATCCAGTATACAGGACAAGAGAAGCAATGCTTTGCATTGTCCATATACAATATACAGAATAAGAACAAATAATAATAATAACAGATAAGAGAATTACAACCAGCATGCAAGATTATGTGCATGTTTGTACTGTTTCATTTCATTCCCTTAGACTTACAGCCAGAAGTTGCAATTACACCTGTACATGCATCATAGACATCTGGACAGGCAATTATATGCTAAATAAAAAGTCTCATGCACATTTCTACAAATGAGACGTTCTTTGGTCTGGAGAATCCTGTGTAGTCTGTTCATTTGCTGCTATTAATCCTGATGGAGGTAGGGCGAAGTGAACAAAACTCACACAGGCTGCGCTGATACAGTGCTCCAGATCACTGCGGGAGCCTGGCACTGACCAAAGCTGGTCTCCCAATGTAACAGCCGGGTTCAGAGATAACTCCAACCTCAGCCACTTAAATCCTTACAAGCCACCATCAATAACAACCGTGGCATCTAGGCAGTTAGAGGCACAGGGTGCCCCTCAAACACAATCACGGGAACTGATGCTTTGCCATTGCAGCCAGGGCCTATCAAACCTAATGGACAGCCTGTCACTGTTACAAGGTATACCAGTGCATTATAAAAGACATATCACCTAGTAGGACTAAATAAGAATAAAGTTAATAAATAGTTAAAAGTGAATAAAGTTTATAAAAAAACTAATAAAAACATATTTTTCCATAAAAAGTGGTTTTATTATGTAACATGTTATTTAACCTGCCCCGTGAACAATGTAAAAAAAAAAACCCTCAAAAAATACAGAATTGTTTTTCCCTACTCATCCCCTAAAATAAATAATAAATGTTAATCAATAAGTCCCAAATAGCATCCCGTCTCGGCAAAAAATAAGCCCTCTTCCAACTACAACAGTGTGACATAACGGAACATGCTTTTATTGTGAAAAATTAGCAAATAAACACATAAAACTATACATATTTGGTATCATCATATTCGTACTGACTAGTGTTGACCGAATCGATGTGAAAGGAATTGACTTCCATCCGAATTTCAGGAAAAATTTGAATTACAACGAATCCGAATTTCCTTGCGCTTCATGGTAACAGATCATAATGGCCGCTACAAAGTAAAAGTAAGAAGTGCAGCCAGCCAGTCAGCCATCCCCTGTGATGTCACAGCCCTATAAAAGCCTGAGCGGTCATCACCATTTCACTGTGAACTGAGCATAGTAAGAGATGTGGCAAGCTATAGGGACAGTGTTTTAGCAAGTTTTTAATGGTAGAATATTGGATACTGAGAGTTCAAGGACAGTGTAGAGAGGTCGTAAGGAGAGTTTTTAGACAATAAAGGGAGAGCATAAGAAGACTGCAGGAACAGTGCAGGAGCAGTGCATTGTGTTCACCTGCTGCGCCATTCATTCTTAACCACTTGCCTACCACCGCACGACTTTCTACGGCGCGGCGATAGGCTGTTATCTGTAACCCGACGTATAAAGGTGTCGTTTTACATCGCTATCTGCCGGCGGTCTGTGCCTCTGCAGATCGCTGTGGCCGCGCTGTCATTAAACAGCTGCGGTCACAGGGAGGTGTGCCGTGGCCAGCTGGACCGGTCAGGCAGTAATAGACGCTTGTAGCATCCAGCTACAAGCGTCTATTACATTGTAAAATCTAAAAGCCGTCAGGGAGCGCTTTTTGTAAGGTAAGAGCGCCCCCTGCTGGCTTTAAAATGAAATGTCAGCCTCCAGGCTGGGAATTAACCTCTTCCGGCCTTGACTGTGGCAGAAAGGGGTTAATTCACCTAAAAAAATAAATAAAAGATAAATAAAAAAATATATAAAAAAAACCCCTTAAAATGTCCAAATTTCTCCAAGATGAATAGCATTAAAAAGAAGTAACTTTGACGGGGCTTGTTGCGTTTTGCAGCTGTACAAGATTTTTCTGGCAGTACGATGCTATAGAACCAGCAATAGAAAAATAGGCCGCCAAAATGCGCTCCAGCCTTTTGAAGTCTTGCAGCGGGCCCAGCCATTAGATAATTGACATAAATGGCGTCCATTTTCAGGGTACAAGCATAGGGGAATGGTTTTAGAAATGGTTTGTCTTGAAATCTTTTGTAAGGGCGAGTTTTGCGCGCGGGTGCAATGCGTGAAGTGAACGCATTGCACCCGCACTGAATCCGGACCCATTCATTTCTATGGGGCAGTGCACATGAGCGGTGATTTTCACGCATCACTTGTGCGTTGCGTGAAAATCGCAGCAAGCTCTATTTTGTGCGTTTTTTTCACACAACGCAGGCCCCATAGAAGTGAATGGGGCTGCGTGAAAATCACAAGCATCCGCAAGCAAGTGCGGATGCGGTGCGATTTTCACGCACGGTTGCTAGGAGACAATCATTATTATTTTCCCTTATAACATGGTTATAAGGGAAAATAATAGCATTCTTAATACAGAATGCATAGTACAATAGGGCTGGAGGGGTTAAAAATAATAATAATAATTTAACTCACCTTAATCCACTTGTTCGCGCAGCCGGCATCTCTTCTGTCTTCTTCTTTAAGGAATAGGACCTTTGATGATGTCACTGCGATCATCACATGGTCCGTCACATGATCCATCACCATGGTAAAAGATCATGTGATGGACCATGTGATGATCGCAGTGACGTCATCAAAGGTCCTATTCCTTAAAGAAGAAGACAGAAGAGATGCCAACTGCGCGAACAAGTGGATTAAGGTGAGTTAAAAAATATATATTAACCCCTCCCGCCCTATTGTACTATGCATTCTGTATTCAGAATGCTATTATTTTCCCTTATAACCATGTTATAAGGGGAAATAATACAATCTACACAACCTTGAACCCAAACCTGAACTTCTGTGAAGAAGTTCGGGTCTGGGTACCACATTCAGTTTTTTATCACGCACGTGCAAAACGCATTGCACGGGTTTGCCGCAACGCATCCGAACCTTATCTGGACACGCTCGTATGAAAGAGGCCTAATAGTTTGAAAAAAAATTATAAGAAAGGAAAAATATATATATTTTTTTATAATTTTCACAGTTTTTCCTTAAATCAGGGCTTGACAAATTTCCTTGGAATCTAGGAGCCAGCTAAAAAAGTTAGGAGCCGTTTTTTTTTTTTTTACCTTATAAGGCCTTATTTTCAGCGACAAAAAAATAACACCTCTTAAATTAGCATATAAAGAAGTCTAGAACCAAACAACATGGGCATTGTTTATTATCAGTGTACTGTGACGTCACTGTGTGCAGCATCTCTTCACATTGTTTATCATCAGTGTTCTGTGACGTCAGTGTGTGCCACATCTCCTCACTGTTTATCATTGTACTGTGACGTCACTGTGTGCAGCATCTCTTCAGTGTTTATCAGTGTACTGTGACATCACTGTGTGCCGCATCTCTTCATTGTTTATTAGTGTACTGTGACGTCACTGTATGTATAATCCCTGCGCTGTGACGTCACTGTGTGTATAATCACTGCGCTGTGACGTCACTGTGTATAATCCCTGTGCTGCAGCTGACAGAACTGAGATCCCTTCCCCAGGATGTTTGGTCCGGGCTCATCATTCATCTCATAGTTCTTCTCTTGTAAACTTATTTTGTGACAAGATAAAACTGAAGCAGCGCTGGGTTTGAAGAGAAATGTCCCTCGTTGCCGCCTGTATCCGCCGTCACTGCAGGATCACTGCCCTTCTGCTGTCCCGGATTATTTGTCCTGTCCGGGGGATAATGGAGTCGCTGTTGTCGGCGTCTCCAGGGCTGTCCTTGTGCTGGCCAATCGCAGCGCAGAGCTCACAGCCTGGGAGAAAAAAAACTCCCAGGCTGTGAGCTCTGCGCAGCAATTGGCCAGCGCTACAGCCTGGGAGAAGGAGACGCCCAGGAGAACAAGGGCAGTCTCCTCCTACTATAACCAAGTGACCGAACATACCGGAGGGCATAGCAGGAGAACGGAGCGGCGCCCAGGAATAATAGTAAGTGCAGTGAGATCCCTGGGCGCCGCGTTAAAGATCATGACACTTAGTTCACAATTTTTTGCCAGATGAAAGGTCCTCTTTAACGCTCAAGTGGCTGCGCCCGGCTGATGGTGTGCTGGGCCTATTTTCAAGCAGGGGCAAATACCCAGGCCTGGGATTTGTCGAACCCTGCCTTAAATATATATTTTTAATATTATATCCATCATCTAATGGCACAAAAGTAAGGTCTACGGTGTCTCGTGAAAAATAATATCAAATACATGTAGGCTGGCTCACAAATTACAGTCACAGGGTGTCATATATAGTAGTGGCAAGCTATCATCAAATAATATCACAGAAGGTTATAGCTACCAATTTAAAATTTAACTTTTACTAAATTATATTAAAAGAAGCATCATTCCAAATATTCCATGATAGTATATTTTTGTATGCCAGACAAAAAGCTAAGCCCACCTCTGGAGTTAGGGTAGTGGGAGAATAATTTATAAATAATAGGTAAGACGGATATTGCACTTACGGTTAGAAGATATCCTTAAGATATAGATGTGTTATAAGTGCGGGCTGCAGGTCGGATATCCTTATAGATACCTAGTGACTAGGCCCTTTACTTACCCCTACATGACCCTAAGGTGCTAGCTCACAGTGGGCTGCTTGTTCTAAAGGACAGGATGAATCGTCCTAAAGATGACGGTAATGAAATGTCCCGACGCGTTTCCCCAAGTAAAAGAACTTGGTTCGTCAGGGGACTTTATATTCCCATAGCCGAAGGATAGTGGCTAAAGATTCTGGCGGTGACAGAGGCTGATGATATGCATATACATCTCAGCTCCAAACTCAAAACAAACAAAAAACAACACACGTGCTGCGAACCTGGCAGACCTCCACACTTAACCTGAGCAGGACATGACAGTACCCCCCCTTCTACGGGTGACCTCCGGACACCCCGGCCCAACTTTATCCGAGTGGGCCCTGTGAAAGGCCCTCACCAATCGGCTGGCACTAACATCCACAGCCGGAATCCACATCCTCTCCTCGGGGCCGTATCCACTCCAGTGTACCAGGTACTGAAGGGAACCCCGAAGAACACGTGAGTCGAGAACCCTAGAGATCTCGAACTCTAAATTGCCATCAACCAGAACAGGGGGAGGAGGCAATGGCGATGGTTCCACCGGTTTCACATATTTCTTCAGTAAAGACCTGTGGAACACATCATGGATCCTCCAGATCTGCGGAAGATCCAGACGAAATGCCACAGGATTGACAACCGCAGATATTTTGTAAGGTCCAATAAATCTTGGACCCAGTTTCCAAGATGGTACTCTCAATTTAATATTTTTATTAGATAACCACACCAGATCGCCCACACACAGGTCCGGACCAGTCATACGTCTCCTGTCAGCCATTCGCTTATACCTCTCACCCATCTTCTCCAAATTAACTTGGATCCTCCGCCAGATAGAAGACAAGGCAGAAGAAAATCTCTCCTCCTCTGGCATCCCAGAGGAACTAGTCCCAGAAAAGATACCAAATTGAGGATGAAAACCGTATGCGCCAAAAAATGGCGACTTACCTGTGGACTCCTGCCTACGGTTATTCAA
Organism: Bufo bufo; assembly: GCF_905171765.1. Lineage (NCBI taxonomy): Eukaryota > Metazoa > Chordata > Amphibia > Anura > Bufonidae > Bufo > Bufo bufo. Next base: position 98,633,408 of record NC_053389.1, on the reverse strand, counting down.
AGCAAACTCTGCTAGAGATAAGAATGAGGACCAGTCCTCCTGGTTCTCAGCCACGAAACACCTCAAGTAGGTCTCCAGGTTTTGGTTAGTACGCTCTGTCTGTCCATTCGACTGCGGATGAAAAGCCGAAGAGAATGAAAGTTGAACACCAAGACGAGAGCAGAACGCCCTCCAAAACCTGGAAACAAACTGCGTGTCCCTATCAGAAACCTCATCCGAGGGAATGCCATGTAATTTCACGATGTTATCAACAAAAACCTGAGCAAGAGTCTTAGCATTGGGCAGACTAGCTAATGATATAAAGTGAGCCATTTTACTAAAACGGTCCACAACCACCAAAATCACAGTTTTCCCGGAGGAACTCGGCAGATCAGTAATAAAGTCCATAGACAAGTGCGTCCAAGGACGAGATGGAATAGACAAAGGAAGAAGTGAACCAGAAGGTCGAGTGTGAGCAACCTTTGACCGTGCACAGGTCTCACAAGCTGCTACATAATCCTCAACACTCTTACGTAACCCGGGCCACCAGAACCTCTGGGAAATAAGATCAAAGGTGGACTTGCCACCAGGATGTCCAGCAAGGACAGTATTGTGATGTTGCTTGAATACCTTGTATCGCAGTCCAGTAGGAACAAACAACCTCCCTGGGGGACAAGAATCAGGAGACCCCTCCTGGGCTCCCAACACCTCCATCTCCAACTCGGGGTACAGAGCGGAGACCACAACCCCATCAGCCAAACTCGGAGCAGGATCCTCTGAATCACTTCCCCTAGGAAAACTACGAGACAATGCATCTGCCTTGACGTTTTTAACCCCCTGGCGAAAAGTAACCACATAATTGAACCTAATAAAGAACAGTGACCATCTAGCCTGTCTAGGATTCAGACGCTTGGCAGATTGCAGGTAAGCCAAATTCTTATGATCAGTATATACCGTAACGGGATGAGACGCCCCCTCCAACCAGTGACGCCATTCCTCAAAGGCCAATTTGATGGCCAGTAATTCCCTATCTCCTACATCATAATTCCTCTCGGCGACCGAGAGCTTCTTGGAAAAAAAGCACACAGACGCCATTTGCCAGGAGATGAACCCTGCGACAACACTGCTCCAACCCCCACCTCTGATGCATCCACCTGCACCACAAATGACTGAGACATATCAGGCTGCATCAGAATGGGAGCAGTCGCAAAACATTCCTTAATAGCCAAAATGGCCTGCAATGCCTCATCCGACCAGACAGAGAAGTCGACGCCTTTCCTAGTCATATCGGTCAAAGGTTTTACAATGGTAAAGTAGTTCAAGATAAATTTTCTATAATAACTGGTAAACCCCAAAAACTGCATCAAAGCTTTCTGATTCTCTGGTCGGTCCCATTCCAGAACCGCCCGGACCTTTTCGGGGTCCATACGAAAGTCAGAAAGCAGATATCCCAGAAACTGAAGCTCCTGAACAGAAAACATACATTTCTCCAATTTAGCATATAATTTATTCTCCCCGAAGGATCGACAAAACCTGTCTCACATGATCCTGATGGGTCTTCAGATCAGGAGAGTAAATTAGTATGTCATCCAAGTAAATTACAATGAACCTTCCCACAAAATGATGGAAAATGTCATTGACAAATCGCTGAAACACCGCTGGCGCGTTAGTTAACCCAAAAGGCATAACCAGATTCTCAAAATGATCCTCGTGCGTGTTGAAGGCCGTTTTCCACTCATCCCCCTCCTTGATTCTGGTTAGATGGCTTAATATGACCCTTTGCCAAACTCTCGGCAATATACTTCCGCATGACCTCTCTTTCGGATTGAGAAAGATTGTATAGCCGAGACTTTGGCAACTTAGCCCCTGGGATGAGATTAATCGGACAATCATATTCACGATGAGGAGGCAACTCCTGAGTCCCACCCTCCGAAAAGACATCCACAAAATCTGGGAGATACTGAGGTAGAACCGTAGTAGACACCCCTGAGATAGATGCACTAAGACAATTGTCCGAACAAAATTCACTCCAACCAATGATCTGCCTTGCCTGCCAATCTATAGTTGGGTTATGTTTTATCAACCACAGTAAACCTAAGACCATAGGAGCGGGCAAGTCCTTCATGACAAAACAAGAAATGATCTCAACATGTGAATCACCCACCCTTAATATCATGAGCAATATGAGTGAGACTCCTTTGAGAAAGAGGGGAAGAATCAATTGCAAACACCGGAATCTCTCTTTCTAAAGTGCTAGTACTTAAGCCCAGATTTTGAAGAAAAAGAAAATCAATAAGGTTTACCCCAGCACCACAGTCAATGAATACTTCAAAATTAAATTTTCCTGAGTCTAGCGCCACCGTAGCTGGAAGGAGAAAATGAGTATTGCAGGGAGATTGCATACCTGCTTGCTCCGACACCCCAGTCACACTACCGAGAGTCAGGGATATTTTTTTTTATTTCTTCATGTAAACCTTTTTGTGGTTCTTTATCATCAACTTGCGGTTTAACAAAAGGACAAGCATAAACAAGATGACCACTTTCTCCACAGTAATAACAGCTTATGCAACCTCCTAAAGTTCCTATTACCAGAACGGAAAGACACCTGACCCAGCTGCATGGATTTCTCCCCTACCCCAGAATTACATGTCACATTACCCTATGGGAACCGGTGAGATGAAACCACTCCCAGAAGGGATCCCTCGCGCGGAAGGAACCTTACAGCTCTCCCTAATGCATCTATCTAACCGTACTGCTAAAGACATAGCATTCTCCAACGTATCCGGATACTCATGAAAAGCGAGGGCATCTTTAATTCTCCCAGACAACCCCTGACAAAACTGACTACGTAGCGCGGGGTCATTCCACTCAAACTTTGTGGCCCATCTCCTAAACTCAACGCAGTACGTCTCTGCCATATGTGCTCCTTGTAATAAATTACGCAACTTAGATTCCGCCATCGAGACCCGATCTGGGTCATCATAAATGAATCCCAAGGCTTTAAAAAATTCATACACCGACCGGAGGGCCAGAGAACCGGCCCAGGACTGCGCGCCCCCTTTAAGCAGGGATATGATTTTCCCTACTCTCTGACTCTCATCACCAGAAGAAGATGGCCGCAGCCGAAAATACAGCTTGCATGACTCTCTAAAGCGGATAAAGTCATCCTCCTATAGCACCTGATGCCAGAGCATTCTGACACCGTGCGACAGAATTACGCAGATCAGCAACCTCTAGGGATAATCCCTGCATGCGATCAACTAACACATCAATTGACTCCATCTCAACGCAGCTGAGAAATGGCAGTCTAGGTATTGGCGGGTTATAATGTCACGATCGGTTGGGTACAAGATACAGTAAAGGAGCTGGGGATAAAGGTCACCTCCTGACAATTCCCTACCAGCTCTCCCTGGACTTCTGTGGCCACGTTCAGACCCTAAAGGTGGGAATAAAGGTGCCGCCGTGCCTAAGGCTGAAGATTTCATAAGGTCCCTGAGATGGTGGAAAGGGGGAAAGAGGCAGGTGTCTTTCTAACAGCCTAGACAGAACACAAAATGGAAACCAAAACCAACTTATCTTGTAGCAGAGCAGAAACAGCAAATCCACCTTTCCTCAGAGCAAGATAGAAGCTATAACCCGCACAAGAGACACTGGGAAGGGGCGTAATTTAAACTCACACAAATGACCCCCCCCTTCCCCCAGTGCACCTGAAGGAAGGCGGATACATCTCAGCTCCAAACCCAAAACAAACAAAAAACTACACACGTGCTGCTAACCTAGCAGACCTCTGCACATAACCTGAGCAGGGCATGACACTTAATCTGTTCTGTTACAGATAGACACATTGATTAATAGATAAGCATTTTTATTAGGCCCTGATTCACAAATTGGGATGATACACTTGTACCATTCTACTGTTTGTGAAGTGTCCGCATTGATTTATAGATAAATAAATTATTTTAGGCCCGGATTCACAAATTGGGGTGATACGCCTCTCTCATTCTACTGTTTGTGGCGTGTCCACATTGATTAATAGATAAGCAATTCTAATAGACCCTGATTCACAAATTGGAGTGATACGCCTGGTCTCGTTCTACTGTTTGTGGCGTGTCCACATTGATTAATAGATAAGTAATTCTATAAGGCACTGCTTCACAAATTGGGGTGATACGCCTTTCTACTGTTTCTGGCTTGTCCACATTGATTAAAGGGGTTGTCCGGGTTCAGAGCTGGACCCAGACATATCCCCATTTTCACCCAGGCAGCCCCCGTGACTTGAGCATCGGGGCAGTTCTAAATCGCGCAGGTCAAAGGCATTTTTTGGAGTTCCGGTGACATACCGGGCTCTCCATGGGGCTGAGAGGCAGAGGATTCCGCCCATCAGAGCTGGTGACGTCACCGAACACACTGCTGGGCGGAAGCCTTCGCCCAGCAGGGTGTTATTGTAAATAAAAGAGCCCTTGCCCTGCGTGATCCAGCTAACATCAGGAGGGCTGCCTGGGTGAAATTATGGGTAATTAGATAAGCAATTCAATTAGGCCCTGATTCACAAATTGGGGTGATACCCTGTCTTATTCTACTGTTTGTGGCATTTCCACATTAATTAATATATAAGCAATTCTATTAGACCCTGATTCACAAATTGAGGTGATACACCTGTCTCATTCAACAGTTTGCGGCATGTCCACATTGATATTTAACCTCTTCTATTAGCCAAACAGTTGCTGTGATTTAGTGTTACAGAGCGGTCATATTTAACACCCTGTGGGCAATGCAAATCAATTGATTCTTTGCACAGCAGAGTTGTCCACCAGTTAATCAGCATTTTTTGTCGGGAAAATTATTCTTTTATCCCAAAAATTATTCTTTTAGTGAAAACATTAGACTTGTAGAGCAAAAAATTTTTCTTTTAATGAATAAATTTGTCTTTTACCAAATAAATTAGTCTGCTGCAGTATTACAACCCCCAATCCCTATGATGAACGACATTGAGCAGGTAACCCACATCTACTGGCAAAGGGTAGACACACGGCGATCCCTTCAGTGCTGCGCATGTGCAGCCCCAGACATGTAAGGGCATCACAAAACAGTTAGTTCTGAATGCCACTTGGCCCTTCAGGAAGTTGGATGCGGAACTCCTGGGGTCAAATAACTCCTTGTATTAGGGTTAAAACTAGATGGGCTGAACTTGCTGGATTGATCAAACCTGGCAGCTGGGTTATTGCCATACGGAAGGAGTGTCATTGGTTATTGGAATGAACTACACAAATCATTCATGTAAAATATAAGAGTGAAACTGGATCGCACATCCTCAATACTATGCATTTATATAATAACTGCTTCTCAGCATAATTAACATCGCTTCTCAGAGCAATTTATCGTATACCTACCCCTAAGTTGCATGCTGTGCATGAGGCATTATTATACAATTTGATCAAAAAGCATAGGCCCACTCACCACGACAAGGTTGCCTCTTTGAATGGGACCCTATTCTAAATTTGGCGCTGCGCGGCGACCACAGGCGTTGCAGCACCGCACCAGCTGGTAGTGGGACCCAGCAGTCAAACAGCACCCCTACTGTCTAGCAAAGCCACCCTGGCACTGGGCCCCAGCAACCCACCAGCACAGCACCAAAGCAACAACCCACCAGCACTGCACCATGTGAACAGGTGTAAAACTCACCTTATCACATACTCTCAGGAACTCGAACTGAGAGGAGGTAGGAATTTATATAGACAAATCATTCCACCAACTCGACCCAAAGTCATCGTAGCTAATACGTTCTGCTGCTGCCGCCACCGTCCCCACTCTGTCATGGGACCACTACTTGAATCTCGGAGCACTCCACAGCGATAAATTAGACCTGATGGTTTTATTGACCTGTAATACTGATGCACATTATTTCCAAAGCTAACAGAAGGGATTAGCTATGACTCTTGGTGCCCTGCACAATGATGTACACCGCAATAAATTACAACTGCCTGTAATACCGATGGCATAGTACCTACAGAACGGATTAACTATGAATATGGGTTCACTATAATGTAATGTACATGGCGATACCCTCTCTCTGCACTGTCCCTGCAGTTTAAGTTCCAAGCCTTCCCACTGAGATTGAACCACCAAGTGGGATGCATATGATTAGGGTTGTCACGATACCAAAATTTTGATTCAATTTCGATACCATAAAAATTTATTGAGATACTCAATACCATTCGATACCTTTCAAAAAAAATAAAACACCAAAAAAGCTGTGTGCATTCCGCATTTCATGGAACGTCCGACCCATAATCGAACAGTCCTATCCTATTTTTTTGGGGGGGACAAGGTGAAAAAAAAACTGCTGAATCGTGTAGTTTTTATTTATAAATTTTTTTTCTGTTACAACGTTCATCGCATAGGACATTTTTCAATATTTTAATAGTTTGGACTTTTCGGACGTGGCGATATGTAATATGTTTATTTAGTTATTGTTTATATATTTTATATATGTAAAATTAGGAAAGGGGGTGATTTATACTTAATATTTTGGTGTGTTTTTTTTTTAAACTTTTTATTTAATAACTATTTTCCCCCTTAGGGGCTAGAACCTGGGATTTTTTAATCCCTTGTCCTATTCACCCTAATAGAGCTCTATTAGGGTGAATAGGACTTTATGCTCTCCCTGCTGCCCTGATCTTTGTGCACACGGCAGCAGGGAGCTTACCATGGCAGCCAGGGCTTCAGTAGCGTCCTGGCTGCCATGGTAACCGATCGGAGCCCCAGGATTACACTGCTGGGACTCCAATCAGAACTGCCACTGCACCACCAATAAAGAGGGCAGAGGGGACCCTGTGGCCACTGCCACCAATGATTATAATACTGGGGAAGGTTGGGGGGCGCACTGCGCCACCAATGACTTTAATATTGGGGGGGAGGGTGCACTGCGCCACCAATGTTTTTAATACTAAGGGGGGCACTGCGCCACCAATGAATATATAATTAACGTTTAAGGGTCCATTCAGACGTCTGTGCAGACCCATTCTTTTTCAATGGGGCCAGAAAAGATGTGGGCAGCACACAGTGTGCAGGCCCGAACTTCCAGTTTGCGGCTCTGGGAAAAAAATAGAGCATATCCTATTCTTGTCCGCAGGTGCGGACAAGAATAGGAATGATCTATTAAGTGGCAGCGATGTGCGGTGTCAGTGTTTTGTTGTCCGCAATTTGTGGACCGCAAAACACTACGGACGTCTGAATCGACCCTAATACAGATACAGGAGGCGGGTGCCGGTGGCAGAATCACATAGTCGGCACCCAGCCTTTATGACAGGGAGCTGCGATCAGTGGCAGTTAACCCCTCAGGTGCCGCACCATGTCATAGAGGCCGGGTGTTGGCTATGTGATTCTGCCGCCGGCACTCGCCTGCTGTATCTGTATTAAACGTTAATTATCTTCATTGGTAGCGCAGTGGCCACAGCCCCACCCCTCCTCCGCCCCTCTCTCCCCTCATTGGTGGCAGAAGCAGCACAGGGGGCAGGGAGGGACTGCTGCCTTCTTCCCTGTGCTGCTGAGAGAACATGGCGTGCACTTAGAGCAGTAGTACCTGGCATGTTCTGTGATACTAAGCTGTGCAGTAGTGCAGCCTAGTATCGTAAAAGGCAAATCCCGGTATCGAATCGATACCAGTACAAAAGTATCGATTTTGTATCGATAATTTGATATCCGGTGCAACCCTACATATGATTATGCAGTGGCCTGGGTGTA